>NC_140972.1:10862883-10940383 GCF_056783735.1 Eptatretus burgeri
GTGAGCTGGTGAGGGTGGTTGAATGAACGGAATCTGTCTGTGACGGGGTTTCGGCTAGTAATATAATTAATAGGCTGCCGCTCAACTATTTAAATCATAACCGCACTAGAAATCAAAGTGTCAACATCACCGTCGTACCGAAGAAAAAAAAAAAAACCATGGAGTCTGGAACACTGACAGGTTCCTCCTGTGAAGCCAATTTTTCTATACCAATTCCCCTAAACGCTGCCAATACGCCATTATACGGTAGCTGTAAGTTAGAAACACGTTCAGTAAGTTCTGTGGTCGTCCGGAAGACGTCAAATACATCTACATACGTCGATATGCGTTGGAGATACGTTACACATAGGTTCAAAGCACGTTACTCATAGGTTCAAAGCATGTAACTCATAGGTTAGAAATAAGTTTCGGGTACGCTAAACATTACCTCGACGTGTTTAGACTTATGAGTTACTTTTCAAGTAACGTGTGTCGACGTGTGTCAACGATCGCATAATGTGCCTACAACTTATGGCCAGTGTATGCGGAAAGTGTGAGTCATACGCTGGCATACGTTGAAAAATTTTGATCGTGCTTAAAATTTGTCGACGTACTCGGCGTACTACGACGTATGCCAGCGTGCTTCAGCGTGCTCTTAACGTATACAAAACTTACCCATAACGTATTCGAGGTGTGCCAGCGTATTCGGCAAATTTTTCATACGTCAGCATACGCTGGCTAAAACGTCAAAGGTGTGACAGGGCCTTAACACTTCGATGTCTAGTGCGGTTATGATTTGAATCGTCGAGCGGCAGCCTTTTAATAGGCTACGCCACATGATCGTCGGCGATACGCTGCCGCGCTATGCATACGTTAGACTGTCGTTGGGCATAGGTTGTGAACGCCAACAACACGCTAAGCATTCGTTGGTATAAGTTATCTATATGTTATCGAAACGTTCTGTGTACGTTACTAATACGTTATGCATACGTCCAACTCGTTATGAATACGCCAAAAACTGAAAAAAAAACATCAATTGTTCAGCATACGCCAGCGTTTTACATACATTTTGATACGTTGCCATACGCTGGCTAAAACGTCAAGGTGTGACAGCGGCTTTAGCAACAGCTAAAATACTTTATCGTACATCGTACACTTATTGTGGACTGAACAAAAAAAATCAATACCTCCGAAACTGGACCTCCGAGGGACCTGTTTTATTTTTTGTGCCCAAGGAGAATGTCTTACAGCATCATAAAAAAAAAAAAATTTAGCGAATAGATAAATGGAATTACCAGGGCTGCCATTTGTTAGAGTCTCTTTGGAAACATGCCTGAAATTTCACAAGGCGGGTTTCTGGGCGCAAACTAAGAGGGCTGTGATAATCATATTTATTGTGCTAAATTGATTGATAGCATGTACATGAATATCGGCTAGTCGCGTCGGCCAGCTTTCCATCCAGAGCGAGCAGCCATGTCGCCTACCGGCTTGTTCTTGTTTAAACTTGTATTTCAAATGAACAGATACAAAGTCAAAAAATGAGGAAGTTCACCATTACACACAATGTCCAATTCTGATTCCCGCATTGAGTTGTTTCCGCCGCCCAGTGTCCCAGTTGTGCCGGCACAACTCACGCGTGTTCATCTCATCCTTCGGTGCAGTCGATCTTTCGATTCCGGTTGTCTTTAACGTTGTCTGTCTTTAATGTCAGAGTTATCAATAAAATATTCTCCATGGGGAGTCCCTCCTATCACATGTGGGTGTTTAAAGTTTCACATTGATTGGACAAGCGGTTGAAGAGAAGAAAAAATTGAAGTAAAAATATATAGATGTGGACACACAGAGACAGACACTGGCGTGACAATTGTCTCACAACCCCTTTAGGGCGAGACTAGCAACAGTAACTAAAACACCACTCGGTAGAGCGCATACCTCCCCCAGGCTGAACAGTTTACGTTTTGTAGCCCACTAATATAATAAGAGCAACATGTCATTCTTTTATGGTGTATGAAAGGGTTATGATGTCAGGCCAGATTAGATCTGTGACTTGCTGCAGGTACCATGTAAACCTGTATTAACCTGTTTCATGGTCGGGTTGTCGGCGATGAAACCGTCTCCCCCACCAGGTTTCCTGGTGAGGATGTACGGATATGGACACCAGCAGGATTACAAATAAAACCTGTCAAAGGGCGGAGGAGCTCCAAATGAGCCAACGGCCATCCATATCTACTGTCCAACTGTGTCTGTGGACATCATCCTGCAGTTGGGTTTCTTTTGCCCTTTAGGAGGTTGGAAGCAGGATTTGCACTCCGGCCACCGTAAAACCCTTCATTCCGCAAAACACAAACACACAAAGAAATTTGAAAACCCACTTCCGAGTGAGTACCTCCTCTGCAGCTGCCCTCCGCAGGGCAGCTCACCGGATGACGGGATTGGGGCAAAGCCTTCGGGACCCCACTCTTTGATGATAGGAGGAAAACCACGGGGTAACCTTCCTGGGTGAGATTGTGGGAGAGTGTGTCGGGGTGGTGCTGAGGTGTTGTCCACCAGACGGCGGTCTCCTTGGGTTAACCTGGGACGGTCCCTTCGGGTGGGTGCCTGGAATATCTTATCGCAAAGAGAGGATGGTCACCTGTTTCTGTTATCATCTGAGCTCAAGCGTTTGAACATCGGTATTGCAGCACTCTCTGAGGTTCGGAGACAAGATGGTGGCGAGATCATGGCGGGTGGTTACACCTACGATTGGTCTGGTCACTCTGATGGTTACCATGCCCAAGGAGTTGCTGTAACTATGTCCAATTAGCTGACACCAATGATAATTGAGGTAATACTGGGCAACGAGCGTGTTATGATACTAAGGATTCGTCACGCCTTGGGTGTCATTTCCCTGGTCTCTGTTTATGCTCCGACTGAGACGAGTGATCTCACCGTGAAGGATGCATTCTACGCCACACTGGAGTCTGTGGTTGATCAGTGCCCCAGACGAGATACACTTCTAGTCTTGGAGGATTTCAATGCATCGACTGGAACTGATAGGGATGGTTATGAGATGTGTGTTGGTCCCCATGGGTCTGGAACTGTGAACCAGAATAGCACTAAGTTCCTTGACTTTGCAAGAAGGACTTAGGGTGGCTGGTTCATGGTTTCAGTGCCCATAGGCTCATTGCTGGACTTGATATTCCAACGCTGGCTGTGTGGTAAAGGAGATTGACCATGTGCTCGTTGATTGTCACTGGAGGATGGTCCAGAACTGCAGGGTCTACCGGAGTGCTCAGTTCCTTAATATTGACCACAGGCTTGTGGCAAAAATTCTGACGTTTCAGCTTAAATCCTGGAGAATGGTACCATCCCAGCCGAGGCTGGATGTTGACAAGCTCAAGGATGAGAGAGCAGCTGAGGAGTTTGCGAACAGGCTGAGTGGACATTTGGGGGGTCTGGGTGCTTTGGGGGGTCCTGAAGAGTTGTGGAGCGCCTTCAAGACCACCGTCCTTGATGTTGCCGGTGGATTTTTTGGAACTCATCGGAGGGCAAAGAAGAATTTTGTCTCTCGAGGGACACTGAATACCATTGATCAGTCACAGGGCCAGGCTTAATGGCAGAGCTGAGCTGTTCAGGAAGCTGAGGCGTAAAACTGTACGTGCACTAAGGGTGGACAAGAAGGCCTATGTGCGAGGAATCTGTGAGGGGGTAGAGCATCACCTGAGGTCAAGTGATTATTGTCCTACTTTCAGGGGAATTCACGCATTACGTTCCTCCAAGCCCATCCCTCGGTGTACTGCATTAAGAGCGGAGGGTGGTAGGCTCTTGAAAGAGGATTCCAAAGTAAAGGCCCGCTGGCCCAGTTATTTTGAGTGGCTGTACCAGGCTGATCCACCAGCTGTTGAGTTGGATGTCCGTGGTGTTTCTATCCCTGTTGCTGACCCTCCAATCAACTGTGATCCACCTTCGTTTGTGGAAACAAAGGCTGCGGTGAACCCATTGAAATGGAGTAAAACTCCAGGGATCTGTGGCATCCATGTTGAACTTCAAGGCTGGTGGAAATTCTGGACTCGTGTCATTGCATGCATTTCTGTGCTCTGTTTGGAACACAGGCATCATCCCAACTGACTGGAAGAGGGGCCTTGTTGTCCCTCTCTGGAAAAGGGAAGGGTGATCGTTAGGACTGCACCAACTACCGAGGGGTAACGCTGCTCTCAGTGCCGGGCAAGGTCTTTGCTCGGATAATTCTTGATAGGGTTCGCCAATATCTGCTTGAGCACCAGCGTCCAGAGCAGTTAGGCTTTACACCAAAGAGGTCAACGATTGATTGTACCCTTGCCCTTAGGGTCCTCACCGAATGCAAATGAGAGTTTCGGCAGGAGCTGCTGCTTGCAGCCAATGTTGATCTCTGTAAAGCGTTCGATTCAGTGAATCGGGATGCCCTCTGGAGGATTCTTGGCCTTCGTGGGGTGTCACCAAAACTGATCAATCCGATGTCTCAACTCTATTCTGGTATTAAGAGTGCTGTGATACCATCTCTGACTTATTTCCAGTTGGTACTGGAGTTTGTCAGGGGTGTGTACTCACCCCCACACTTTTCATCGCTTGTATGGACTGGATTCTGGGGAGGATGATGGAGAAATCAAGCTGCGGTGCATCATTTGGGAATGTCACGATCTCTGACCTTGATTTTGCAAATGATGCAGTCATCTTTACGGAGACTCCAGATATCCTTTTGGGGGCCCTCGAGGTGCTGAATGAGGAGTCGGAGCCACTGGGATTATGGGTTTCCTGGGTCAAAACTAAGATCCAGGCTTTCACTGACATATTGGATGCTGCTATCTTGTATGTCGGTGTTTGTGGTGAGGATGTTGAGGTCATGGAGAGATTCATTTACCTTAGCAGTGATATTCATGTCTCTGCTGGCTGTGAGCCAGAGGTCAATAGACGGCTGGGTCGGGCCTGGGGAGTCATGGATTTACTGGATCATGCAGTGTGGCACTGCCGGTACCTGTGCGGGAGGACGAAAGTCCGAGCCTTCAGGTCCCTGGTGCTTCCAGTCTTGCTCTATAAATGTGAGACTTGGACTCTGACCAAGGATCTGAGAGGAAGACTTAATTCCTTTGGTACCAGGTCTCTGGAGAATCTTTGGTTATCGCCTGTCAGACTTTGTGTCCAACGAGCGGTTGCTAAGAAACTCAAATGAGATTTGTTTACTGCATAATCCGTGAGTGTCAGCTGTGGCTGAATGGACACGTGGCTCGTTTTCCTGACGCTGATCCTGCTCACCAGATTCTCTCAGTGAAAGAGTCTCGTGAGTGGAGGCCAACGGGTCAACCACGTGCCTCGTGGTTGCAGCAGGTTGATCAGCATCTCAAGGAGATGGGGATGGGCCAGGCATCTGCCTGGGGGATGGCCAGACGGAGGCCCCTGGAGTACCGGAAGAAAGTGGACGCAGCGACGTGCTCATCAGGAACATGCTCTCATACCTGACCTGACCTGACCTGATCGGGTTATAATAAAAACATGTGGTCCTTTAAGGGTGTATGATGGGGTTATAATATAAACAATATGTTGTCCTTTAAGGGTGTATGATGGGGTTATAATATAAACAATATGTTTTCCTTTAAGTGTGTATGATAAGGTTTTAATATAAACAATAAGTGATCCTTTAAGGGTGTATGATAAGGTTATAATATAAACAATATGTTATCCTTTAAGTGTGTATGATAAGATTGTAATATAAACAATATATAATTCTTAAAGTGTGTATGATGAGGTTATAATATGAACAATATGTTATCCTTTAAGTGTGTATGATAAAATTGTAATATAAACAATATATAATCCTTTAAGTGTGTATGATGAGGTTATAATATAAACAATATATTATCCTTTAAGTGTGTATGATAAGGTTATAATATCAACAATATGTGATCCTTTAAGTGTGTATGATAAGGTTATAATATGAACAATATGTTATCCTTTAAGTGTGTATGATAAGATTGTAATATAAACAATATATAATCCTTTAAGTGTGTATGATGAGGTTATCATATAAACAATATGTGATCCTTTAAGGGTGTATGATAAGGTTATAATATAAACAATATGTGATCCTTTAAGTATGTATGATAAGGTTATAATATAAACAATATGTTCTCCTTTAAGTGTGTATGATAAGGTTATAATATAAACAATATATTATCCTTTAAGTGTGTATGATAAGGTTATAATATAAACAATATGTTATCCTTTAAGGGTGTATGTTGGGGTTTTAATATAAACAACATGTAATCCTTTAAGGGTGAATGGGGTTATAATTAAACAATATGTAATCCTTTTAGGGTGTATGATGGGGTTATAATGTAAACAATATGTTGTCCTTAAAGGGTGTATGATGGGGTTATAATATAAACAATATGTAATCCTTTAAGGGTGTATGATGAGGTTATAATATAAACAATATGTAATCCTTTTAGGTAATCCTGATGTGGATTTTTTAACCCACCTTGTTGTGATCGTTGTCCTCCTGAAGGATTCTAACTGGTCGATTGTGGAATCCTATTTGACTTCAGACAGAGTTTAACGTTTGTCCGATTTGATTATAAAACCCTTCAAAAAACCCTATCGACACTGATAAAACTGATGTCCACACAAGTCCTTCCTTGTGAAACAATTTATTTCCTAATTATACACCATACACTTCTCACCTTTATACAATGAACTTAAGAATCCCCATTTGATTGCAATATTATTTGGTTCTATTTAATTTATTCTTATTTTAGTTAACAGTTAGACCAACCCGATTCAATTCACTTCTACATTACATCAGAGAGTTTTATTCTAACTTGGTAATTGGTCAGTTCCAAGGAGTACGAGCCACTGAGAAACTATACTTCCTCACGTGCTCGTACTAAGAAAATGTGCCTTTCAAAACATTTTATACTTCCATGAGAGAGAGAGGTTGGGGGATATTCACCCAGACTGTAGACGTGTCTTTTAGACATAAAGCCACTTCGTACATTTTCTAAGCAAAGGTTCATTTATCAGCTCGGTCACTCTGCTCCAGAACAACACATTTCTTATCATTTAGGGCAAAAGTCTTTTGGCCAGAAATGACAGCCAATTCAATTTGCAGCATAAAAGTTACATTTCTGAAACTCCATTTGTTACAATTTAAAATACATTAATATAAATTTTTCCCCCACACTCCCCCGTTTTTTTATTTTTTAAGGAAAATTTGAATAATTTTTCTTACACATGATTACCATGTCCCATTCCTGAAGGACAAAAGATTTCCATTATTTAAGTTCAATCAACAATGGCAGCGTGTGCTCATATCAGAAAATGAGTGAGTTTCCATTTAATATATGGCCTGTTCATCAGCATGTGTCACACATTGAAAACATGCTACCCGAAGTCAGAAGATAAACAGGTCAGGGTGTGGATAGAGTGGCACCCAACGGGAAACACAATCGAAGCACTCCTTGAGCTGAGGAGAAGGTAGATGTGGGCAAGTACAAGTTTGGGCCAGACACTGGGTTGAAGGAGCGCAGTGTGGAATTCCAGGCCTGTCGTACATTGAAGCAACCACAGCAAGTTCACGATGTATTTGCAGAGCGGCAATCGAGAGTGTGGCTGAGAACATTCCTCCATGCAGGCACCACACAACGCCGACGTTAAGACTTTGCTCAACCTTCTCCTCAGTGGGTTTTTTCTTTCTTTTCCCACATTGGTCCATCTTATCTCCTCAGGAAGGGGAGGCATAATTATGTGTTGAATGCTCAATCACCCAAATCTGGGTTCTCCCATCGTCCAATCTTTGTGTGGAATTTCATTCCAAAGTTCATTTAGATGAAATCGTACATTGCTTCAAAGACTGCTTTCAACACTCCGAAACAAACAAAGCATCAATTAAACACCAATCAATAAACGTCATGGGCACATGTAGTTCTACAAGACTAACAAAGATTGTTATGGAAGCATTTAACTTGCATTATATGTCATATCAATATTTTAATCCCTTTCCTTGTTATTTCCCAAAACAACATGCTAAAATATACAGAAATCCCAGTTGTACGTATACTCAAAACATCCATCTCATTTGCTATTTCCATCGACATTTTAAATCTCTGACATTTCTCCATCTATCCACTTCTCTCTCACCAAAACAGCAAACATGCTGCCATTTTTCCAATTCACATACACAAACCATCTATCACTTCCTCCGACCTTCTCAATTACGAATCCATTTTCTTTTATCAAAACAAATAAATCATTTTAAACAGTTGTTCAAAAATTGTCAAATCACTTGTCAAATCTGTTATCAGGCGAATATCATTTATATTGCTGCTCAAACACTCTGTCTAAACATGCAGCTTCACCCTCCACAATCTTTATCCCAGTCTTGGAAAAGCATCTTAAACTTCAGACTAATAAACATCCAAACTCTCTTAAACAACTTTTTGGTCAAAACAAAATATTTCCTTTTAAAATCCATAAATGAAAAATTTAATCTTCAGCATCTATCCAATTAAATCATGAATTTACCTTGACTGAATCGATCAAATGGTTACACTGGGTTGTTTGCCATTGCCTTCCCAGCACAAGTTCAGGTAACCTCAACATTCGCAGACGAATAAAACAATATTTCAACGTCCATCCGAGGGAATCATCTATTATCTGTGAATTGCCCCACGTGCTAAACATCATCAAATCGTTAAAATCATTCCAAATCACGTTTCTACATTTAAATCACATACAGTATCTCCACATTCACAATTGTTATTTCACAATTTATTCAAAATCCCGATGGTTGTAAAATAAAACTTCAACACTTTTTCCTAAATGGACTTCACTGTAAACAGATTCAGTCCAGAGGGTGCGCCACAAACACCAAGGAACGAGGAACAGGAAGTTCTCTCCACATCCAGTGGGAAGAAAAAAGAAAAAAAACTCTGACAGGCAAAACCCACAGTTTAGCATTACTCTGTCATGGCTTCAACACATACACTAAACAGCATTGCATCTCATAGACTCGCGTGTGATCACGTGACAAATACCAATCACATTTCTATCTCATCCTCTTGAATCTGCATATGAATCAAATTTCACACCTAAAGCAAAGGCTCGAACAAAGACTCAGTGTAAAGATATATGCCACCCCCCACAGATCGAGTGGAGGGGGTCTCACACAGTGTAGTGTGCGACCTTCGCGTGGAAATACAACGCCAAGAATGTATAACATGCCATTTCAAACAGACCCACAGCTCAACTCAGCACGAGTTAAAATATCGTCAAAATCCCAACAGAACACGTTTCATTGCAGTGAATATTGGACTCGCACAAGTTTCATTTTTACTCTCAGTAACACGTGCAAATCACCAACCACGCTCCCAGCTGGTTAATCGTCTCCTGCACTCTACAAAACGTTTCGTGCAAATCATTGCATTTACAAATCCGTAAAACCTCCACACAATATAATATAACAACCTCACTGCCAACAAACTTCCAGTGAGTTCAATGAACAAAAAGTAACTCTTAAAACTCTTACAAACAGGTAACTTATAATATTTATCTATTTTAACCCTATCTCGGCGTCTCAGCCATGTCCTCGGCATCTCTCTCACAGCCGGTCCGTATCAGTGCAAACATGTGGCATGTCGCTTCATCATTCCCATTTAATTACACATCTGGCTCCTTAACGAGCCTCTTCTTGTCATCTGACTCCTCTTCTTCTCCAGCACTTTTCTAAAACAACTACAGTACTTATTGTTTACTTTAAAACGGACTCTCTCCGCCAGATCCTCTTCTTTCTCTCAATAAAATTATCTGACAATGAACTTTTCTTTGTTCGAAATGCGTTACCTGCTGAGAGCGCTCTCCCTTACCTTCGCTCAAGCACTTGTCGTTCCTCCAGGCACTGCCTCCGGCAGATTAAGCACCTCCGGTCACGAGCACCGCACCAACGTCGGTTCGAATCCGAGTCTCGGCGCCAACTGATGTGGATTTTTTAACCCACCTTGTTGTGATCGTTGTCCTCCTGAAGGATTCTAACTGGTCGATTGTGGAATCCTATTTGACTTCAGACAGAGTTTAACGTTTGTCCGATTTGATTATAAAACCCTACAAAAACCCTATCGACACTGATAAAACTGATGTCCACACAAGTCCTTCCTTGTGAAACAATTTATTTCCTAATTATACACCATACACTTCTCACCTTTGTACAATGAACTTAAGAATCCCCATTTGATTGCAATATTATTTGGTTCTATTTCATTTATTCTTATTTTAGTTAACAGTTAGACCAACCCGATTCAATTCACTTCTACATTACATCAGAGAGTTTTATTCTAACTTGGTACTTGGTCAGTTCCAAGGAGTACGAGCCACTGAGAAACTATACTTCCTCACGTGCTCGTACTCAGAAAATGTGCCTTTCAAAACATTTTATACTTCCATGAGAGAGAGAGGTTGGGGGATATTCACCCAGACTGTAGACGTGTCTTTTAGACATAAAGCCACTTCGTACATTTTCTAAGCAAAGGTTCATTTATCAGCTCGGTCACTCTGCTCCAGAACAACACATTTCTTATCATTTAGGGCAAAAGTCTTTTGGCCAGAAATGACAGCCAATTCAATTTGCAGCATAAAAGTTACATTTCTGAAACTCCATTTGTTACAATTTAAAATACATTAATATAAATTTTTCCCCCACAGTGTATGATAGGGTTATAATATAAACAACATGCGATTATATTAGGGTGTATGATGGGGATATAATAAGCACAACATGTTATCCTTTAATGGTGTATTATGGGGTTATAATAAGCCCAATGTGTGACTCTTTAAGGGTGTATTATAAGCACAACGTGTGATCCTTTAAAGGTGTATTATAGGGTTATAATAAGCCCAATGTTTGATCATTTAATGGTGTATTATGGGGTTATAATAAGCCCAATGTGTGATCCTTTAAGGGTGTATTTTTAGGGTTATAATAAGCACAACGTCTGATCCTTTAAAGGTGTATTATGGGGTTATAATAAGCCCAATGTTTGATCCTTTAAAGTTGTATTATGGGGTTATAATAAGCCCAAAGTTTGATCCTTTAAAGGTGTATTATGGGGTTACAATAAGCCCAATGTTTGATCCTTTAAAGGTGCATTATGGGGTTATAATATGCCCAATGTGTGATCCTTTAAAGGTGTATTATAGTGTTATAATACGTCCAATGTTTGATCCTTTAAAGGTGTATTATGGGGTTATAATAAGCCCAATGTGTGATCCTTTAAGGGTGTATTATAGGGTTATAATAAGCACAACATGTTATCATTTTAGTGTGTACAGTATTGCAGTCATGTTCATTACCTCTGCCGCTGAAGGTGGACGAAGGTTGTTTTCACCCCTGTTTGTTTGTCTGTCTGTCTGTGAGCAGGATATCTCAAAAAGTTGTGGACGGATTCGGACGAAACTTGGTGAACAATTTGGGTGTGTGACTAGGAAGAAATGATTTGATTTTGGTGAAGATCCAGATGCAATAAAATTTTTTTTTTTTAACTTTCTAAGCGATTCCTCACAATTGAGTGATTGGTTAAAAGTTTGGATCCAATTCCAGCCTATCAATGGGATACAAGGCCTAAACTGTTCAGCCTGGCGGAGGGATTCCCAGTACCGAGTGCCGTTGTAGTTTTTCATGTTTCGTCAGTCTAAGATGACCATGTTACATCAGATTCTCATTCCACTATTCATCATGGAAGCATTCCTTAAAATCCTCTTGCTTTTAAATTGTAGGATCTCCCGTTTAGCTCCGCTTTGATTGCCCTTTGAGTCTTCGACTCCTTTTTGTGTTTTTGTTTTTGCACATCATTTTCCTCACAATGAATCACTTTTTGATGAGTCTTGCTATGGCATTGGACAGTCACGTTTTTTTTTGGGAGGGGGGGGTTATTGGTGGGGGTGGGTGGGGGGGATAAGATGTCCTGCCTGGAAGGTTTTTATGGAAAGTATTGTTTTTCATATGTTTTGGAATCTTTTAAAAAAAAATTTTGACCATGATATGATTTGCTTTTCCTTTTTTTTTTACAATTGATTATTTTGGTTGTTCTATCTGCATGATCATCTGTTTGAAAATAAATATAATATTCAGCTTTTCATTCCTTGACCCACGGCAGGAAATCTATCTGGACGAGTTCTGCCAGTTTTTTGTGTTCTTGAATCTTTTGGATGATTTTGAGACTGCTGTACAAATGTACACTCGAAGCGGCATTCCCATTGGAAAAGGTGTGCTTTGATTTTTTTTTTTATCAACTTTTAGTTGTTATCGATCGTAACCTGAGACTTTTGCTCAGGTATGCATCTTCAATTTATGACCAGGCCTTTGTGACCTTTCTTTGAATGAGGTTGAGACAAACTTGTTTTTCATGTAATTTGGCAAAAAAAACTTCCTTGTTATTTTGACTCTTGGGTGATCTTGCATCATGAGATCATGGAAAGGAACAGGCCCTGTGCCAAGGACTACTTGTTGCCATTACCCATGATCTTCCCAAGTTTTAGCCTTTTTTTTAATATATACCTTGTCGAGGCTCGTGTAAGAGCTAACACACAACACACAGCAAGGGGGGGGGGGCATGAGACTTGTTTGTTGCGGTGGGGAACAGAGACATTAGGAGATCTGTGGAAGGGAGAGGGATGGGGTGGGGTATACGGGGTATACAAGATGGACATTACAGGAACTTTCAGGAAGGAATGCAGGGAATTTGAAGGAGGTGGGTTTGGGGTGGATTAACGGAGGTAGAAAAGATCGAGGATTTGGATGGGGGACGATAAGAGGTGGTGGTGAACAGCTGTTTTGAAAGCCTGGAGGGAAGAATGGGATTGAACAGAGTGAGGGAGTTTATTCCAAAGGCGGGGAAAAAGACGAATGAAAGATAGAATCGATCTTTGAAAGATAGAGGAAAGGAATGAAAGATAGAGCCTTCATAGAACCAAGAGACAAAGGTGTGATGCAGGACTTCCGACTTGAAGAATGAGCAACATTCCCTTTTCCTTTGTATCAGTGCTTCGTTTTCTATAAGACATTGAACGTTGGTGTACGAGTATACGGGCTTTGTTGAGTGAAGTATGATGATGCACCCGACTTGGAATGCCAGCTTGAAAATGTTTGACGAACTTAAGTCACATGTGATTAAATCTATGCTTCTTCCTTCTGAATAATCACACGAGACGAAGATGGGAATGTTAGTAAGGCAGTCTTTCTGGAACAAGAACTAAAGTCGTGGGAATTGTATTGACGGAGCGCCCTGTTCGGTGCTCGAGGTTATAATTTTCTGATCTTTGCCAGTTAGCCGGAAATGCAGATACCTTTTCTTTATTTCTCCAAGGTTTATGTTTGAGGTAGATGTTGTCATCTTTGTCCCTCCAAACAATGCATGTTGTTGTTCCTTCCCTACTTGCCTTCTGCCGCACTTTGCTCCAAGTTCCTCATTTGATTTTCAATCCCATTTTGGATTTTCCTTTCCCTTCCCCAGATGAGTTTGCCCGGGTCGTGTTCGTTTTAACTGGCCGACATTTGCCTTCGTCCATCGTTTCTGCCATTTTTTCAGCTTTTGACCCCGTAGGTCTTGGACATCTGCGTCTCCACGATTTTGTTTCCGCAATGAGGCAACGGATTCTTAGAGGTCACAAGGTAGGAAGTCCACTACTTTCAACCAACACCACTCTGGGATTGTATTGTTGGTGAGGAATCTCCAGTCACTGGTAATAATTACGAATTTGAATGTTAATAATCTCCGTGTCTAGAGACGTGGAAGGTGTTAATCGACCTTCTGTAAGCAGTTTGTTTTTTTGGGGTAATTGAGATGAACTCTGCATGTATTCCCACCTGTTTTACTTTCATCCACTGTCCCTTTCCCTGTACCTATTTGTTCAACCATCCAGTCCTTTTATCTCGGCAGATTTCTTCTGTAGATTTTGGTCTTGTGAGCTCGTACAAGTTCAGCTGTTGTTTCTGCCTCTTGTTTTTGGTCCAAATATTGCATCTTGTCTTTCTTTGCATTCTTTTCACTTCTTCACCTGTGTCTCTATTCTTCTGTCATCGTTCTCTTTCATCTGGGGACCTGAAGTTTATTCACATACCCCATGTTCAGGTGGGATCACGCCCACAGCAGAGAGGCCTTATTAACCCATCCTCTAACCACCATAACCATCCATATTCAACTAATCCATACAGATGGTCATTGTTTATCCCATTGTAACAGAGTACCCCGCACCCCCACAACCTCATTTATTTATTTATTGTTGAGGTACGCTCTTCCCTCTGTGGTTTGATCAGAAAGTCATGTGCTTGATATTGTTTTGTTCCAGCTATAAATGTCAGACACCAAATGTCTCCCTGACATGCGATGTTGTCACTTTTCTCTTGCCATTTCTGAAGGATAAAGGCCACCTGGATAATCTGGCTTTCTTCCCTTGTGTGAGGAGAGAGCTCTCCAAGTATCAGTGCTGACACCATTTCCGCACTGCTGGCGAAGTGCATGGTCATGGTGCGCCTCAGGTGTCCGTGTCAGGTTAGGCTTTGAGATGAGATTGCAGGAAGCCTTTTGCTCGATGGACTTTCTGGAGGAAATTTAAGTTTTGGGTTGTTTACCTACGAGTCATATTTTGGGAATTTAAACCTTTGGTGCATCTCCATCCCTGGTGTGTTTACGTTTTTGTGTCTCTTTGCTCGTCTTCCAACATGGTCTTACCAAGCGAAGAAGATATTTTATTAGCTTGTTGAGAGTGAATCCAGAATAATATTTCTGTTGTGCCGAGCAGAATTGGGTTTGTTGTTGCAATCCGGTGTGGGTGGTGTGACGATCATTTTTGAGCCGTTTGTCAATATAATTTTTAACGGGCGAGGAACTGCTGCTGCTCCAAATGATGCAGTTTGGGACGTGCTTTATGGTTGAAATAAACAGCAGCCATTTTGTCACACAAGCTGGAAACTTTTGTTTTTAAAAGTGGTTAATAAGTGAAAATGTGACTCGAGCGGACAGAAAGAACAAGGAATTGCAATGATGTGATGCATCCACCAATCTAAAAGCTCTGTGCTTGTATTTATTAGAATGATGGTCACCGTCGCCTTGCCAGTTTTTGTGAGGGTGCCATCCACTACTATGCTTTCTACAGGACACTCTTCCAGGAATTCAACCAGACCATAGGGTGCCTGTCAGGTCGCCGAGATCACTGCCTCGGTGCCCGGAGAGACGGTGACAGACCGAGGCAGCTCTACGACACAGGATGCCCAGTGGCTTTGGAGGCCAACTTTGAAATGTGCTTTGCCTAAGAAGGGATCATGGCTGATCATGAGAACCAGGAGTTTGAATGACTGAACTTCTTCAAGAGAATTGTTCAGAAAGTAGATGGGAGAGTTTGCCAGATGGTCCTTTTGGAGACAGTGTGTGCGTGCGTGCGTGCGTGCGTGCATGTGTCTTGAAAGACCTATTCCAGCTTTCACCAAGTGTTTGACCAACTTGTTATTTTGTCAAGGTTTGAAGAGGGAAGAGGGTGCTGCTTGCCTATTTGAAGAATGGGGGATGTCACGGCATAGAGTGGAGTCATCAGCAAATGGATAAGGAGGACTTTCCAGATAGTTAGAGAGATCATTGAGGAAGATCAGGATCAGGATTAGGACTGGGCCCAGAATACTGCGTTGGACTTCCAGCCTTTAGAAGGAGAGGAGATGAAAGAATTCCGTTGAGAGCCACACGTTGACTATAAGAGTAGAGGATGTTAGTGAGACGTGTGGAGTTCGTCTTGGATGCCATAAGCAAAGAGTTTGGAGAGCAAGGCCAGATGCCAGACTCTATCGAAAGTTCAGCAGCCTAGTTCACCCATTAGAATGGCAAAGAGGTTGCATCTGACCTCTTGTCTCTGCGTGGTGCACCGTATGGTGGTTGGGAAAGAAAACAAAGGTTCATTTTGGATTAAAAGTATTAATTTAATGAAGAAAATTATCAGTTTTGTGATAAAATTTCTGAATTGTAAGGAAGATTCAAACAGTGTAATAAAGCAGAAAACTAGGCCTCAATGACCAAACTTACAATTTGAAGACTGACATTAAAGCCAATTCTCTAAAAACAATACCATGCACACTGCACGGGTATTTTAGCAAGAAGTTTTATCATTCCTTCATGGAATACACGAAATATGCATCGAGAACAATCATCGTTACAGGCAATGATAAAAAAAAATCAAAAGTTTTACACAAAACATTCACATATACTCGGGGGTATATGACACAAACACACACACACACACACACACACACACACACACACACACACACACACACACACACACACACACACACACACACACACACACACACACACACACACACACACACACACACACACACACCGGACTTTTAAATACAACCACTGAGCTTGGGAGAAGTGACATTTCCCGGAGTACTCTGGGTACAGTTTGGCGTCACTTCTCTTTCCGCCCTAAGTGACGCAATTAAGGAAGAAATCACCATGGTTACGAACCTCCAGGCTTTATCCATGTTCTATCATCTCAAATAATGAGCATCAAACAAGGAAGCAGCAAATACCATTTTCTAAGTCTTTGGTATGACTAAGATGGGGTTCGAACTGCCGACCTCCCAGAATCAGAACGGACGCTCGAACCATTACACCATGACTTTAAATTTCCCGCTTCAAACAGCAAGGTCCGGCTTTGATTGGCGCTCGCGTGCGGCTCATTCCCATATCCATGACCTGACCTGACCTATTATATCCACCCCACTACTTCAAATGGTGATTTCGATGCCATCATTTTCACGAGCTTGTCAGAATGAACTACGGTGACGTCATTCGTCTGAAGCCCTTTGGACCTGATCGTATAAGCCTTACGTTTGCCGAAGCCCTGAAAACGCGACAGTTACTGCCTTTTGTGGCATTCTTATGGAAATATCACGGTTTTTTGCAGATATCTCAAAATGTTTTTTTTTTTAATGGAAATAAGTCATTACGTGAGAACATTGCTTGAGATTGAAGTATTTTTTTGTCCACCTCATTATAGTTTTTGGACGGTCTCCTTATAAAATAGATGGTCTCAAAGATTGCAAGACACATTGCTAGATAATATTCGGACATCACTTTTGTACTACTTTGACATTCTGTATTTGGTTCTGTGTATTTTGACGAATCACGGTCGTAAAAAATTTTTTTTTAAACTTTCTTCATTTATATCCTTTATTCAGCATTTTTGTAATCGGATATCTTCTGATCAACTTTATAATACATTACATTATTTGGCAGGGAAAATATTCAAAGGAAAAATAGGGGCAATACCCGAGGGCGCTCACCTGGTAGCGGCCGGATAAGATAACGAGGGAGCCACTGGTAGGTGTGGTTGACCCACAAAATATGTAACGGAGAAGAAAGTAAATACCTATTTTTTTTTTGGGGGGGGGAGGGTGAACAACTGATTTATTTATCTTTTTGATTGTTTATGCCATGAACAACCTTTGGTACATCACAGGTGATGAAGGTTGTGGTCTAGTTTCATCAAAATTGTGTGTCGTTTCTGAGAAGAAAGCAAATACCTATTTTGGGGGCAAAACCCCCTTAGACTCCAACTTTTTTTTTTAATGGTACATACTTTGTATGTACCATTAATGAACAATCATTAATCAAATGAACAAACTTTGGTACATACCAGGTGATGAAGGTTGTGGTAGAGTTTCATTAAAAGTATTATGTAGTTTCTAATAGTGTAGTCGGGTTGTATTATGTAGTCGGGTTGTCGGCGACTAAACCGTCTCCCCCACCAGGTTTTCTGGTGAGGAGGGTGTTTGGATATGGACACCCAGCAGGATTAAAAACAAAACCTGTCAAAGGGCGTAGGAGCTCCTTGTGAGCCAACGGCCATCCATATCTAGTGCCCAACTGTGTCTGCGGACGTCCTCCTGCAGTTGGGGTCACTTCTTATTAGGAGGTTGGTGGCAGGATTTGCACTCCGGCCACCGTAAAACCCTTCATTCCGCAAAACGCAAAAACGCAAAAAAATCTGAAAACCCACTCTGTGGGAGTACCTCCTGTGCAGCTTCCCTTAGCAGGTCAGCTCACCGGATGACGGGATTGGGGCAAAGCCTTCGGGACCCCCAATCGTTGATAGGAGGGAAACCACGGGGTAAAATCCCTGGGTCAGATTGCGGGAGAGTGTGTCGGAGTGGTGCTGAGGTGTCGTCCACCAGACGGCGGTCTCCTTGGGTTAACCTGAGGCGGTCCCTTCGGGTGGGTGCCTGGAATGTCCTATCCCTAAGAGAGGATGATCACCTGTCTCTGTTATCATCTGAGCTCAAGCGTTTGGACATCGGGATTGCAGCTCTCTCTGAGGTTCGGAGACCGGATTGCGGCGAGATAATGGTGGGTGGTTACACCTACTATTGGTCTGGTCGCTCTGATGGTTACCATACCCAAGGAGTTGCTGTAGCTGTGTCCAATAAGCTGACCCCAATGATAATTGAGGTAACACCGGTCAACGAGGGTATTATGAGATTAAGGATTCGTCACTCCTTAGGTGTCATTTCCCTGGTCTCTGTTTATGCTCCGACTGAGGCGAGTGATCTCACCGTGAAGGATGCATTCTACGCCACACTCGAGTCTGTGGTTGATCAGTGCCCCAGACGAGATACACTTCTAGTCTTGGGGGATTTCAATGCATCGACTGGAACTGATAGGGACGGTTATGAGGTGTGTGTTGGTCCCCATGGGTCAGGAACTATGAACCAGAATAGCACTAAGTTCCTTGACTTTGCAAGAAGTCATGGACTTAGGGTGGCTGGTTCATGGTTTCAGCGCCCACAAGCTCATCGCTGGACTTGGTATTCCAACGCTGGCGGTGTGGCAAAGGAGATTGACCATGTCCTCATTGACGGTCGTTGGAGGATGATCCAGAACTGCAGGGTCTACCGGAGTGCTCAGTTCCTCAATACTGACCACAGGCTTGTTGTAGCAACTCTAAAGCTGCACCTTAAATCCTGGAGAATGGTACCATCCCAGCCGAGGCTGGATGTTGCCAAGCTCAGGGATGAGAGAGTAGCTGAGGAGTTTGCAAACAGGCTGAGTGGACACTTGGGGGGTCTGGGTGCTTTGGGGGTCCTGAAGAGTTGTGGAGCGCCTTCAAGACCACCGTCCTTGATGTTGCCGGTGGATGCCTTGGAGCTCACCGCAGGGCAAAGAAGAATTTTGTCTCTCAAGGGACACTGGATACCATTGACCAGAGTCGCAGGGCCAGGCTGAATGGCAGAGCTGAGCTGTTCAGGGAGTTGAGGCGTAAAACTGTACGTGCACTGAGGGTGGACAAGGAGGCCTATGTGCGAGGAATCTGTGAGGGGGTAGAGCATCACCTGTGGACAGGTGATTCTCGTCCCGCTTACAGGGGAATTCGCGCATTACGTTCATCCAAGCCCATCCCTCGGAGCACTACAGTTCGAGCAGAGAGTGGTAGGCTCTTGACAGAGGAGTCTGAAGTGAAGGCCCGCTGGGCCGGTTACTTTGAGCGGTTGTACCAGGCTGATCCCCCAACTGTCGAGTTGGACATCAAGGGTGTTACAATCCCTGTTGCTGACCCTCGAATCAACTGTGGTCCACCTACGCTTGTGGAAACACGGGCTGCGGTGAACCAGTTGAAACGGGGCAAAGCTCCAGGGATCTGTGGCATCCATGCCGAACTTCTCAAGGCTGGTGGAAATGCTGCACTCGTGTCGTTGCATGCAGTTTTGTGCTCTGCCTGGAACACAGGCATCATCCCAACTGACTGGAAGAGGGGCCTTGTTGTCCCTCTCTGGAAAGGGAAGGGTGATCGCCAAGACTGCAACAACTACCGAGGGGTGACGCTGCTCTCAGTGCCGGGCAAGGTCTTTGCTCGGATAATTCTCGATAGGGTTCGCCATCATCTGCTTGAGCACCAGCGTCCAGAGCAGTCAGGCTTTACACCAAAGAGGTCAACGATTGACCGTATCCTTGCACTTCGTGTCCTCACCGAACGCAGACGAGAGTTTCGGCAGGGGCTGCTTGCAGCCTATGTTGATCTCTGTAAAGCGTTCGATTCAGTGAATCGGGACGTCCTCTGGAGGATTCTTGGTCTTCGTGGGGTGCCACCAAAACTGATCGATCTGATGTCTGAACTCTACTCTGGTACTGAGAGTGCTGTGAAGTGTGGTGGTACCATCTCTGACTTATTTCCAGTTCTTACTGGAGTTCGTCAGGGATGTGTACTTGCTCCCACACTTTTCAGCACTTGTATGGACTGGATTCTAGGGAGGATGTCGGAGAGATCAAGTTGCGGTGCGTCATTTGGGAATGTCAAGATCTCGGACCTTGACTTTGCAGATGATGCAGTCATCTTTGCGGAGACTTTAGACATCCTCTTGGGGGCCCTCGAGGTGCTGAATGAGGAGTCGGAGCCGTTGGGATTACGGGTTTCTTGGGTCAAAACTAAGATCCAGGCTTTCGGTGACATCTTGGATGCTGCTGTCCTGTCTGTGTCTGTTTGTGGTGAGGATGTTGAGGTCGTGGAGAGATTCACTTACCTTGGCAGTGATATTCATGTCTCTGCTGGCTGCGAGTCAGAGGTCAATAGACGTCTGGGTCGGGCCTGGGGAGTCATGGATTCACTGGATCATGGGGTGTGGCGCTGCCGGTACCTGTGCGGGAGGACGAAAGTCCGAGTCTTCAGGTCCTTGGTACTTCCAGTCTTGCTCTATGGGTGCGAGACTTGGACTCTGACCAAGGATCTGAGACGGAGACTTAATTCCTTTGGTACCAGGTCTCTTCGGAGAATCCTTGGCTATCGCTGGTCGGATTTTGTGTCCAACGAGCGGTTGCTGAGAGAGACTCGGATGAGATTTGTTACCTGCATAGTCCATGAGCGTCAGTTGCGGCTGTATGGACATGTGGCTCGTTTTCCTGACTCTGATCCTGCTCACCAGATTCTCTCAGCGAGGGAGTCTCATGAGTGGAGGAGGCCAGTGGGTCGACCACATGCCTCATGGTTGCAACAGGTTGACCATCATCTCAAGGAGATGGGGATGGTCCTGGCATCTGCCTGGGGGATGGCCAGACGGAGGCCCCTGGAGTACCGGCGGAAAGTGGACGCAGCGACGTGCTGTTCTGGCACATGCTCCCATACCTGACCTGACCTGAGTTTCTAAGAATAAGTTGCAAGTGTTTCTGGATGGAATGATGGACAACGTGCCATCCCATACAGTAAGCTTCCTGTAATGACGTTCCAGGTGAGATAAAAATGAAAATAGAAATTAAATTCCGTTGCAGAAGTTGCGTTGCATTTTTCAGTTGCGGAAGTTTTGAGATGGAGATTCCTGTTTCCTCACTCGTTTTGGTACCCACCCAAAGGGAATTACGAGTCAGCCTGGCATGACGTTTAGATCAAACTGGATAGGTCGGGGAGATAGCACCCTCCCGAAGGGACATTAAAGAGCTTGTTGGGTTGTTACCAACTATTCGATAGCAGCATATTTCTTCTGAAACGAGTTCAATTTCGATAAGCCAACAATCCAAATCCTTCATGGTGCTACCTTTAGCTAAATATGAACCCACAACCCGGGGGAGTTGAGTCCAGTATTTGTGCTAATTGGCCACCACTGTAATTATATTGAGATTTGATTGATAGTTTTGTGGCCATGAATAAGTGGAAGTGGAAATATGAATTATGAAGAAATTTGTTCATAAAAGCAATTGTGTGTGAGACACCTGTGAGAAAAACGAATACCTTCAAATTCGGAAAGTGGACGACATTCGTGTTTTTGATGTATGATCCATTAAAAAGGATTAATACACATTAAAGAGGGTCGTGCACCAATAAGCAACGACTGGTGTCACCAATTGTCTGCCAGTTGAAGACCGATCCTGTTACGTTCTCTTTGCTCGGATTGGAATACTGGAACCTTTGCAACATGAAAGAAGCACTCGAATCGTGACAATATGAAAAAAAATATTGAAAATGTGCCCACATTAAAAAATAACTGGAGCCATTCCTCCATAAAAGAAGCATTTGATGATCCGTGCCCTCATTAAAGAAGCACTTCAGGAGCCATGCTCACAATAAAGAGCCATTTGAGCCGTGCTCGTATTAAAAGGGAACCCAAACACAATATTTTTTTTTCTTCTGAAAACCATTAAAAATAATTAATGACGGTCTAACGTAATTTGAATGGAAAAAAAAAAACAAGTGAGTCAATCACAAAATGCCGAAAAAAGGCTGAAAGTGTCAATTTTCGATTTTCACCAGTGACGTCACACTCAGAACCCACCTTGATCCAAATGGCGGTTTACATGGAGAAACAGTAAATTTCAAGCTCGGATTCCGATATTGATTCCACTGGCATTGGTAACTCTGAAGGTTCTCAGTATGTTGAAATTGATCAGTGGGATTTTGAAGAAACTATTTCAGACAAAATTAGTGATGGAAACGCTTTTGGGGAAATTATGGAGCCGTATCATTTTGAGCCTTATGCGTGATATTCAAATGAAGATGATGACAATGGAGATGTTGGTGAAGATGAAAATGCCGGTTGCATCTTCATCACAGATTGGTAGACTTGGTTTTTCCGTTCAATTCACTATCTATAAGGGATTTTGTATTAATTGATAAATCAGTTATATTACCGCAGCGGAAATACCCGTCATCTCTCGACAGCCAACACTGCCCAAGCACACTCGGCACCGCCAACAAAATGGGCGACGAATGCTTTGTCCCACCATCGCAGGCTGACTCTGTGTCCTGTATGTTTATGGGATCATCCCATTTAATATTTTTCCGGGACGCCATTTGTGTCTGTGGTCGTTCTGTGGTGTCCATGCCATGTTGATATCCTGCTTCGGTGTAGGGGGGAGTGAGTTGTGCTTGGGTCGAGGTGGGGTGTGGTGTGGTGGTGGGTATTGTTAGGGTGATGATTTGTGGGATGTGAAGTGATGGGTATTGTGGGGGTGATGGTTGATAGGGGAATGCAGGGGGTGATGGAGGTGGAAGGGGAGGAGCCAGGGTGGTTGTGGGTAAAACCTCAAAGTTTTAGCGTCACAGGTCAAATCCTCTTGGAGGAGGAGATGATACATCCATACATACTTTCCACTATAAATAGATGGTGGTTCATTTAACTTGAAGAAATTTGTGTTGATAACAGATAATTATTTTTAGCTGCCTTTGTGTTAACTGCTGTGCAAGGGCAACAGGAAGAGAAAGTCCATGTGCCAGTAGCTGGGTAGTGATGGTCTTACAATTTCGAGCGACGGCTGTTTTTTCTGCTTAATCGTGGGGATGGCATTCTCTCTCAATCATGGCGGATAACCACAAGATCTAATCATCTCGATTGTTTCATAACAGTGCTCTGTAAAATGTTCCGAGCACAAAAGCAAACATTCTGTCGGCCCGATCGACACTGGGGTATTTCGAACAAACCTCGTCCAATTTCTGGCAAACTTCGGGTCTTTCGGCCATTGGTATAGCATGAAACCGTCTCGGTTTGTATTACTACAACCAACAAGGACACATCGACTCTGCATACAGTATTTGTGGAAAATCGAAAACTATTGGCCGTTTGAGTGAAATTGTACTGAGATGTAACCTGCACATAGTCATGGCTAAGTATGATAAAAAAGATGATTTCGACTTTTAATCACCAAATTACTTTATAAACCGCAAATCGGAAAAAGACACATCATGTCTTTTGTCGGGAGGGTATCAAGGGATAGATTAGCATCGAGGTGGTCTCAGCGTTTGTGTTCCCCTTTAATGAAGCTCTTCAAGAGTACTGCCTGTAATTAAAGAAGCACTTCAGGAGCCATGCTCATAACAAAGAAGCATTTGAGCCCTGCCCACATGAACTAAGTACGGAAGCCATGCTGATATTAAAGAAGCATTGCAGCCCTGCCCACATTACAGAAGTACTCGAGCCATGCCGATATTGCACAAGAATTGGAGCCCTGTCCACCCCATATTACAGAAGCACTGGAGCCTTGCCTGTTTTGAAGAAGCACTGGAGCCGTGCCCATATCAAAGAAGCACTGGAGCCGTGCCCATATCAAAGAAGCACTGGAGCCGTGCCTATATTAAAGAAGCACTGGAGCCGTGCCCATATTACAGAAGCACTGGAGCTTTGCCTGTTTTGAAGAAGCACTGGAGCCTTGCCCGTTTTGAAGAAGCACTGGAGCCGTGCCCATATTACAGAAGCATTGGAGCCATCCCTACATTAAAGTCATGCCTGCATTTAAGTCATGTGAGTCATTCCTGCATTTAAGGACTAGTTTTTATAAAAGCTGTGGTTACTGATTGTTCATTTCTGCATTATTCTGCCACATTGCATCCTATTTAAACGGTAACAGACACTGCTTCTGTTTCTTGGTGGTAATTATTGACAACTCAGGTTTGTGTGTGCATTGTTTTCCTCCCATTTTCTGATTTTTTGATGGTACCATGAAGGGATTTCTCTTCCTCATTTTAATTCCACTGCCACCTTATTAAAATGTGGACAAAGAATAGAATGTGGCTAAATAAAAACTTCTGACTGAGGAAAGATAATGATCGAGTCATCAATTGGCACTTTTAAAGTATTTTTTCTTAAACATTCGAGCTAACTTCGATTTCTGCCCTCTCATACCTTCGTTACGTGCAAATTTATGCCCAGGTTCTCGTTTGGCCCTAAAACCTGCTGCCGACCCATCCCTGGTCTTCAAACTTTCGCTGCTATCACACTGGACCATGTCAACTTCGGTCGTGTCGGACTCTTCAAGAGGCATTTCCTCCTCCGATTGGGTGGTGGTGGAAGCAAGAAAAGCAGTGTCTTTCTGACTGAAATCTTGACATGAGGTGATATTTTGAAGGGAGCGGGTCGATCGCACGTATAGTGGGGACAGCCGTCCAGTTTTGAGACGTGGAAAATCTGATGCACTTTGAATCTGTTAAAAGAAAAGAATGAATGGGATTAGATTGTGTTGATCACCTGTAGACCAGTGGCTGAATAATTAGTTTGCATCATTATTTTGAGAACAACAAAGATAAATCAAAACCAGTCTGAAGACGACGATGGTTCACGAGCGGTATTTGACGATGTAGATTGTTTCAGAAGTCAAGGATGAGACAATGTGATAATGTTTGACCAAGTTATAAAAATGATCAACATGATGTGGTACGAGTGACAGGTTATTAGCTGCAAAATGTCGAAAACCCGGTTTCATTCAACAATTTTAAAACTTGACCTTTGCATAACCTTTAAAGGACACAAAACAATGTTGTGGACATTAAAATAAGGAAACAGGATACGTGCTATAGCTTAATGGAGTTAGTTTGTCGAAGAAGGTCGAAAACCGGGTTGGATACCCACAACTTTGAAAATTTGACCTTTGTGAACTTTAAAGGTCAAACGTCAAGGATTATGACCTTTGGTGCAAAACTTCCTCTGGAACATTCCAGGAACAATATAACATCATATAGGCTATATGGCATTTCGCACTCCTCGGATTATCCATATTTTGATGAAATCAGCGTAAAAACAAACTTGAAGGGGGTGCCACGGGCAAGGTGTTCGAGATCGAGCAAACTGGTTTCAAGACTTTAGGTGGGGAATGACCTCAACATTATGCATAAAAAATATTGTCATCCTAGCTCTCAAAGTTTGGGCGGTCGTATGATTTTTATGTCAAAATTCAAAATTTTCTAAGTTCGTGAGTTGGGTGGATATGCTGATTCTGGCTCACTTTCCACCATGTTAATGAATGGGGGATTCTCAGCGATTCATATTTTTTTCACTAAAAAATAAACCTCCTTTTTATCCCAACCTGTTGAATTCTCTGCTGTTGAAATATCTAAAACATGTAAGTGAATGGAGATTTTAATAGCCTCCCCTTTTAGCCAAGGAGCACTTTTTTTTTCAAATAACCAATGGATATTGTTTAGCTCACTCATTGAACCGATAAAGATTTGTTCATTCTCAAATATGCCTGGTGTTGGCTTAATGGTTAAGGTAGTGGGCTTGGGATCCTAGGGTCGAGTTCAAATCCCGCTCAGCTGTTGAATTAACACCAGGTGGGGTTGACTCTGCCTGTCATCCTTCCGAGGTCGGCAAAATGAGTGCCAGCATGCTGGTATACTGTGTCGGAGTGGCGACCCGTCCAGGATTGTTCCCAATAGCCAAGGAGACTGCTTCGGCGGCACCAATGCTCTGCACAGAGTATGGTCCTAATGGATGGATGGATGGATTCTCAAATTCCTTCGATAGTTTAATTTTCTTTGCACAATAATCCCCATCTAAAATATTTAAAAATAAAACATTTGAATCTATATATTTTTCAAGATACCCCTTTTGTGTCATTATGAAATGATATACTTCTCTCATTGATCTCATCTGACCACCTCCTGAGTTGCATATCATTTTGAGATTGAAGTAAATTATTTTTCCATTGTTCAATTGATAACCATCAAAGTTTTCAGTCCATTTAAGGATATTAATTTTTTTCTTTACATCCTCTAACTTACTAGTTTTTAAATTGATTCGCTTATTTGTTTTATTTACCTTTGTTTTAGTTATTTTTTCAATAAGACTTATTTGATATTTTTCACATTCATTATGTTTTCCATTTATAAACCAAGACTGAGATTTTCTCCACTCTTCAGTTTGATTAATACTTGGTTCGACCATTTATATATTGTGTAAAAGGTGACGGTAGCCCTTAAAAACCCGAACCCATATTCTATTTACTTAAAACTTGTATCCATATGGAACACAATCTATTCTATATACTCTGATTAAATATTCAGTCTGTCATACAATATCCATATGGAACGCAATCTATTCCATTATCTAAAATAAATCTCTCATCATCAAAGGCTCCTAATGCCTTTTTATTTACTTCTTCACTATAGATCTTATGTTGATAACTTCTTATTGTATTCATTTTCCTCTATTCTTCTTTCTTATTCATTAAACAATTATAATAATTTCTAAAAGTTATTGATTTCTTTATTACATATTTCTTTATTCCCTTTAACCTCTTATCAATCTGATCACCATACTTATAAGCATATGCCTTTGCTCTCAATCCAATAAACTCAATCATTACTTTCCACCCAACTCATCCTTAAACTTTCCAATAACCTTTTCATTCTTTTTTGAAAATAACTCGCTCTTCTTACTAAAATTACTTGTATCATATACTCCAATATTTTTCTTCATATCTTTATAAACATCATCAGTTTTTATCTCTAGGATAAAACTATCAGTGTCCATATACAACAATGAAACATTTTCACCATACTCTTTCTTCAAGTCATTATACAAATAATCATACATCAATATCTTTGATAAATCAAGAACTGCTGTTCCAATATAAATTGGTTTATCCATTACAATACTTTCCTTTTCCATATGAATAGCAGAAAAGTTCTCTGAAAAAACCTCTTATCTCTCAAAACTTGGTTTATTTATCAATCCAGAAGCTTCTTTCCAAGATGTTGCAAATCTAATGTTTTGCCTGTTTCTAACATTCTCCATTGTCTTTCCAAAGACAGCATTATTCATCAATTTATATGATTCCCCTTCAAATTTTACTTTTGTATTTGTTCTCATATCTGTATTGAATTTAATATACTTTTTCATCCAAGGACTGTGTTTAAATTTTAAAACTCTATGAATTTTAGCTACTCTCAATCCTTCTCCCAAAAACTGTTTCAAGCTTTTCTGATGCAAAACATATTCCTCTTTATCATAGAATGTTGCTAATAACTTTTCTGTTGATTTACCTTTAATATTAAAACTTTTATGAGAATCACTTAACCATTCCTTCTTTGGGGTTTCTTTCTCACATGCAAAAGGAAGGTCTTTATGCTTATTATGAAGATCACATAGGTACCTCAAATCAACTTCAAAATAATAACCTTCTTCTTCCTCATTCAATTCCTCTTGAGAAGAAATAACAATTCATCAAAACCTTTTCATAATCCTTTTCTTCCACCCACTCTAATTTACCATATGGCAGAGATTGAGACATTGCCCATTCATACAAATTATTAGCATCAAAATACATCAAATAATTACTATATTTTTCACTATCTTAATTTGGAAGATATTTATTATTTGCTTCAGCATATCTTTTTGAACATACTTGTGATATTCCACCTCTCTTAGACTTCTCAATCATCAAAAGCATATCTACATCACCTGTTGGCAAAGTTTCATCGAAATCAGTTCGCTGGTTCGTGCTGTGGAGCCTGGCGTTGCAGACACACATATACACACACACACACACACACACACACACACACACACACACACACACACACACACACACACACACACACACACACACACACACACACACACACACACACACACACACACACACACACACGGAAAACCCGACAATAAGGGATATCTCATATATCGCAAATCCAATTATTTGATGTATTTTGATGCTAATAATTTGTATGGATGGGCAATGTCTCAATCTCTGCCTTATGGTAAATTGGAGTGGGTGGAAGAAAAGGATTATGAAAAGGTTTTGATGAATATTGTTATTTCTTCTCAAGAGGAATTGAATGAGGAAGAAGAAGGTTATTATTTTGAAGTTGATTTGAGGTACCCGAGTGATCTTCATAATAAGCATAAAGACCTTCCTTTTGCATGTGAGAAAGAAACCCCAAGAAAGAATGGTTAAGTGATTATCATAAAAGTTTTAACATTAAAGGTAAATCAACAGAAAAGTTATTAACAACATTCTATGATAAAGAGGGATATGTTTTGCATCAGAGAAGCTTGAAACAGTTTTTGAGAGAAGGATTGAGAGTAGATAAAATTCATAGAGTTTTAAAATTTAAACAAAGTCTTTGGATGAAAAAGTATATTCAATTCAATACAGATATGAGAACAAATACAAAAGTAAAATTTGAAGGGGAATTCTATAAATTGATTAAAAATGCTGTATTTGGAAAGACTATGGAGAATGTTAGAAACGGAAAAACATTAGATTTGCAACATCTTGGAAAGAAGCTTCGAGATTGATAAATAAACCAAGTTTTGAGAGAGAAGAGGTTTTTTCAGAGAACTTTTCTGCTATTCATATGGAAAAGGAAAGTATTGTAATGGATAAACCAATTTATATTGGAACAGCATTTCTTGATTTATCAAAGATATTGATATATGATTATTTGTATAATGACTTAAAGAAAGAGTATGGTGAAAATGTTTCATTGTTGTATATGGACACTGATAGTTTTATTCGAGATATAAAAACTGATGATGTTTATGAAGATATGAAGAAAAATATTGGAGTATATGATACAAGTAATTTTAGTAAGAAGAGTGAGTTATTTTCAAAAAAGAATGAAAAGGTTATTGGTAAGTTTAAGGATGAGTTGGGTGGAAAAGTAATGAGTGAGTTTATTGGATTGAGAGCAAAGGCATATGCTTATAAGTATGGTGATCGGATTGATAAAAGGTTAAAAGGGAATAAAGAAATATGTAATAAAGAAATCAATAACTTATAGAAATTATTATAATTGTTTAATGAAAAAGAAAGAAGAAGACAAGCCAGCAGGCGACGAGGGATTCGCTAGGATCGAAGCGCTGGATACAATGCTTTTCATTCTGACCGATCCACCGACGAAGATTCATTGCCAAGACGTATTAGTTCACATACAATTGTTCCTCCAACTGGCAAGATTTTTCCTGTTGCGTATTTTGCCAACTGGCACTCCTCATAAAAAATGACGGTAAATAGACACCCTATTTTTGAAGGACTACCATTTGAAAAATAATCGGTTTGCTGGTTTGTGCTGTGGAGCCTCGCGTTGCAAACACACACACACACACACACACACACACACACACACACACACACACACACACACACACACACACACACACACACACACACACACACACACACACACACACACACACACAGAAAACCCGATAAACTTCTCTCAATGCTCTTGTTTGACCACACCTCCTGAGCCATACAAAATTTTTCAGAAGCCACGCCCACTTTCCTACGCCACTCCCACTTTAAATAATAAATAATTGGAGGTGGTGTGTGGGTCGTGGAATCGTTTTCGGTAAATAAATAAATAATTGGAGGTGGTGTGTGGGTCGTGGAATCGTTTTCGGTAAATAAATAAATAATTGGAGGTGGTGTGTGGGTCGTGGAATCGTTTCCGGTAAATAAATGAATAATTGGAGGTCGTGTGTGGGTCGTGGAATAGTTTTCGGTAAATAAATAAATAATTGGAGGTGGTGTGTGGACCGTGGAATCGTTTACGGCAAGTAAATAAATAATTGGAGGCGGAGTGTGGGTCGTGGAATAGTTTTTGGTAAATAAATAAATAATTGGAGGTGGTGTGTGGGTGGTGGAATCGTTTTCAGTAAATAAATAAATAATTGAAGGTGGTGTGTGGGTCGTGGAATCGTTTTCAGTAAATAAATAAATAATTGAAGGTGGTGTGTGGATCGTGGAATTGTTTTCGGTAAATAAATAAATAATTGAAGGTGGTGTGTGGGTGGTGGAATCGTTTTCAGTAAATAAATAAATAATTGAAGGTGGTGTGTGGATCGTGGAATCGTTTTCGGTAAATAAATAAATAATTGAAGGTGGTGTGTGGTCGTGGAATCATTTTCGGTAAATAAATAAACATATTATTAGAAATCCACAAAGACAGAAATGCTGGTGATTCCATTTATTTTGGATCCTTTTCACTTTGGTCAATAACGTTTGGATCGAGGAGAGATCGAAGGTGGAATGACAGTGTCGTTCCTTACAAACACTGTATACACACCTTAAATGACGGTAAATAGACACCCGATTTCTGAAGGACTACCATTTGAAAAATAAAACCTCAATCAAAAATCGGCTCGAGTAAAATTTTCTCAACATCTCGAAGTGTTTAATTCCGAAGTCTCGTTTCTCTACATTCAAAACTGAAGGACAAGTATTGAAAATACTGTACGCGGTTTTTCGGCCGCTGCACAGCAACGGGTGGTTGCTCGGCAACGAAATTCAAACGCGCACATTCCCAGTATATATTCCACCAATTGGCAAAGTTTCATCGAAATCAGTTCGCTGGATCGTGCTGTGGAGCCTCGCGTTGCAGACACACACACACACACACACACACACACACACACACACACACACACACACACACACACACACACACACACACACACACACACACACACACACACACACACACACACACACACACACACACACACGGAAAACCCGACAATAAGGGATATCTAGCATATATAGGGAATCCAATAGGGAAATGAATACAATAAGAAGTTATAAACATAACATATATAGTGAAGAAGTTAATAAAAAGGCATTAGGAGCCTTTGATGATAAGAGATTTATTTTAGATAATGGAATAGATTGTGTTCCATATGGATATTGTATGATAGAGTGAATATTTAATCATAGAGGATATAGAATAGATTGTGTTCCATATGGATACAAGTTTTAACTGAATAGAATATGTGTTAGGGTTTTTAATGGCAACCGCTGCCTTTTTCACAATATATAAATGGTCGAACCAAGTATTAATCAAACTAAAGAGTGGAGAAAATCTCAGTCTTGGTATATAAATGGAAAACAATGAATGTGAAAAATATCAAATAAGTATTATTGAAAAATAACTAAAACAAAGGTAAATAAAACAAATAAGCGAATCAATTTAAAAACTAGTAAGTTAGAGGATGAAAAGAAAAAAAAAATATCCGTGAATGGACTGAAAACTTTGATGGTTATCAATTGAACAATGGAAAAATAATTTACTTCAATCTCAAAATGATATGCAACTCAGATGACTTTGACCTTGGGTCAATTTCGATCAAACTTTGTACACATGTTAATATTACATGCATGGTCAGATGAGAACAATGAGAGAAGTATATCATTTCATAATGACACAAAAGGGGTATCTTGAAAAATATAAAGATTCAAATGTTTTATTTTTAAATATTTTAGATGGGGATTATTGTGCAAAGAAAATTACACGATTGAAGGAATTTGAGAATGAACAAATCTTTATAGGTACAATGAGTGAGCTAAACAATATGCATTGCTTATTTGAAAAAAAGTGCTCCTCGGCTAAAAGGGGAGGCTATTAAAATCTCGATTCACTTACATGTTTTAGATATTTCAACAGCAGAGAATTCAACAGGTTAGGATAAAAAGGTTTATTTTTTAGGGAAAAAAATATGAATCGCTGAGAATCCCCCATTCATTAACATGATGGAAAGTGAGTTAGAATCAGCATATCCACCCTACTTTCGTGACCTTGTGACCTTGACCTTGGGACGAAAATGAAAAATCAAGCTCCGTGGGGCTATGCAGGTGCCATTGGGCTAACAAAATACCGAAACTCCTGCCAGGTTCGACAAACCCCTCGGAGAAGATGGATTTTTATGTCAAAATCGCAATTTTCTAAGTTCGTGACCTTGTGACCTTGACCTTGGGACGAAAATGAAAAATCGAGCTCTGTGGAGCTATGCAGGTGCCATTGGGCTAACAAAATACTGAAACCCTGCCAGATTCGACAAACCCCCTAGGAGAAGATGCAAATTGAAATCGGCTACCCCCTAAAAACACAATTCGCAATTTTCTAAGTCCGTGACCTTGTGACCTTGACCTTAGGACGAAAATGAAAAATCGAGCTCCATGGGGCTATGCAGGTGCCATTGGGCTAACCAAATACCGAAACCCCTGCCAGATTCGACAAACCCCTTGGAGAAGATAATTTTTTACGTCAAAATTCGCAATTTTTTAAGTTCGTGACCTTGTGACCTTGACCTTAGGACGAAAATGAAAAAAATCGAGCTCCGTGGGGCTATGCAGGTGCCATTGGGCTAACAAAATACTGAAACCTCTGCCAGATTCGACAAACCCCCTCGGAGAAGATGCAAATTGAAATCGGCTACCCCCTAAAAACACAATTCGCAATTTTCTAAGTTCGTGAACTTGTGACCTTGACCTTGGGACGAAAATGAAAAATCGAGCTCTGTGGGGCTATGCAGGTGCCATTGAGCCAACCAAATACCGAAACCCCTGGCAGATTTGACAAACCCCTTGGAGAAGATAATTTTTTATGTCAAAATTCGTAATTTTTTAAGTTCGTGACCTTGTGACCTTGACCTTAGGACGAAAATGAAAAATCGAGCTCCATGGGGCTATGCAGGTGCCATTGGGCTAACCAAATACCGAAACCCCTGTGAGATTAGACAAACCCCCTTGGAGAAGATGCAAATTGAAATTGGCTACCCCCTAAAAACACATGTTTTTGGGGCGTGGCTCCGCCCATAATGGGCGCACCACGCCCATTTTCAGGAAAACACAACTAGATCATGATATAAACCTCCCACCAAAATTTTATCAGGATCGGATCAAAACCCACGGAGCTACGCTCGGGACAGACAGACAGACAGACAGACAGACAGACAGACAGACACACAACAATAACGAATATAGTGGTCACTTATTTTTTTAGTGAAAATATTTTTCGTGAACCAATAACAACAGATTGTATGACATGGGAATCTCTTGATAACGAACAGACACGTTCTGTGGACTAGTAATGGAAATTTATTCGACTGGCTTTCCTTCGTACGACCCCCGTGCCTCCCACTTATGTTCTGTGCCTCCTTGCTTTCAGTGTATTGTTCATTGTCTTCTTCTTCTTCTTCTTCCTTCGGCTGCTCCCGTAAGGGGTCGCCACAGCGGATCATCCGTATGATCCGCATAGTGATTTGGCACATGTTTTACGCCGGATGCCCTTCCTGACGCAACCCTGGTCGCCTCTTACGACACAGGGATATGGTACACCTATTTTAACTGGGGTATACACCGGCCCAGTACACTGGTACTCATTTCGCCGACCTCAGAAGGATGACAGGCTGAGTCAACCCCCTGGTGTATTAATTCAGTGGCCGAACGGGGCTTGAACTCAGGACCTCTTGGATCCCAAGCCGCTGCCCTAACCACTGCGCCAACACCAGGCTCAGTGTATTGTTCATTGTATAGAGTTGAAATGTGTTTTCTTTAAAACCAGATTATTCACTGAAGCCCTTCTTTATAACGGAGCCTGACTGTACTACCATGGAATAAGTGTACTTTTTTCAGGAGTGCCACACTTTTAGGTGGGGTAGTGTTTATCTTCATCACGCTCTTTGGCGTATCAAACTGCCAGGCAGTTTTATTGACGAAGGGTTACAATCCTGGACAGGTCACCACTCTGCTGCAGGATACTTGACTGACGGTGCAGGAATTGGTCATTTGTTCAGGGTGCCGCTGATAACTCACTGACTTTTCGCGAAGGACACTGTGGGATCTTTTACACCCACCAACTAATGTTAGCAGATGAGACGCCCAGTTTAATGTGCATTTGAGGGACGGCACGCTCATTGGTGCCGCACCCACAGTATGGAGGTTGTAGCAGGGCTGAAATTGAAACACAGGCTCGCACGACATCTGAGGTTCAATGCTTGGAATGTCATAATTTATCAATCGAGCAACTTACCAGTCTCTCTGTGCTTTTCCCATCACTCTTGTTTGTAAAGCGCAGGCCTCGGTCATGCTTCTTTGGGCTCTCTGACATCTCTGAGCCTCCTCCACCATCACATGCAGAAGTATCTGTAACCATGGTTCCTATGGAGTCACAGGAATCTGAACTCTGGTATTCCCTTCGCAAGAAGCAGAGTGTGGGGGTGCAATAGGAGGAACAGCGGCATTATTCTCAGATTATAGCTTTGTTTTTGACCTTCACACATGCTTGTAGCTCTTCCACAAGTGTCTGTGCATGTAAAGAAAATAAAAATCTCAATCTCTGTGACTAAATACATAGACACCAGGTTTGTATTTGCACACATCAGGTTGTTGTAACAAAGACAACCTAGTGTTGAGGACAAAGACAACAACCTGTGTGCAAATACATAGACATCAGGTGTGTATTTGCACACATCAAGTTGTTGTAGCGGAGTTATATTGATTTTGTTTACCAGCCTGCATCCCCAGCGAGACATCTTCCAGAGTCTCGAGTAGCGTGAAGATCACCGGTGGTTGTGGTGTACTGCTGGGTTGAAGTGGGAAAGGAAAGTGAAAATCCACGTTCCTCATGTTCCACCGCCTCGAGTTGTGGCTCAGCCAAAAACGAGCTCGGTGAGAAGAAATGCAGGTTCGATTCGTCTGGTAAGGAAAATGAAGGAATACAACAATAGAACATAAAAAGTCCATCGGCCTGTGCTTGGGTATCATGCGTTGATATTAAACGCAATACAGTATAACATGTTTGCTATTGTGAAACTAATGGTTTTTATATCTTGTCGGGTATTACACCTGTTCAAACTCTTGTTTTTTTGGTGAAAGTTACTCACAAGCAAATGGCCTGGTTGCCTGGTACTTATGACGGAGGTCTGGAGTTGAGGATTCACAGAATCGGGCGATTGACATATTTTTTCCCCCCAAATGGAGGAACCAGTCAAACAAGTCACAAGTTCAACTTAGCCAAAGGATTCCAACAAAGGACTTAAATACACAGTTTAGGCTCATGGAGGAGTGAAATAACACGATGAGGGGGTTTAGACATACACAGAAGGGACCAAGTGGACAGCTGATACTCGACAGATACAAACGTGATCTGTAAAGAAAAAAAAAACAGGGAATGGTAGAGCAGTGGGAATACAAAAGGACGAGCAATGAAATGGGATACGTGAGATGACTTGCCGACGGGTGAGTGTGATGAGATAGTTTTCGTATTAAACTCCAACTTTGAAACGTGGTTTGTCCAAAACTGATTACGTCTGATGGTGAGGTCCAGGTACTCAATAGACAATGAAAGATATAATTATTAAGATTTCCAGGCCGAGTTGTCCAGTTTTGCGTTTGATGACTGTTCAGTCTTCACAAGCAGGTCAAGTTGTATCCACATGGTTCAACTTTTCAGTTTTTTTCCATTTGCTGTGACATAAATCGGCCTGGTAATTAAACGTATTACATCATCATTTGAAGTGCTATGACATCAATGCTGATGCATCACTATGTTTGCATCTCACGCGTTATCTTTTATGGATGTGAAATAAAGGCTTATAGAAGAGAATTTTAAAATATTTTTCACTGACTTTGCCCTCCAATGACACCATCAAACAAATGGACATTATACATGATGGCCACACCACCCTAACATTCAGGCACACTTCCCAGAGGGAGACACGGTATCTGGTTTGGTTTGCTTCTTAACACCAATGTGAAGGTCATATCACAGGGAAAGTTTAAAATTATGACATTTACTATTAATCATGTTTGGCTGGGGGGGGGGGTGGAGGGGCTGTGAGTGCCGTTGTCTAATATATAAAGCTCTTTCCAACCACTGACTGACTCACTCACTGACATTGAAGATCGGTGCCTTCCGGGTGACGTTGAAAGTGGAAATTTTGTGTGCCGAGAATTTGCATATCAGGCCGGCATCCAAGCCGACACACCGGGAAAAACCACAAAACCATTGGAAAGCGTCCGTAAATTAAAATATAAATAAATGAAAATAAATAAATGAAGAATCAAATGCAGGTGAGCAACCTGAGACACTGGGGAAGCACGGTTCATTATTATTCACAGCATACCCCGCTAGTAAATATATATATTTTTGTTTGGTTCCATGGCCACAAGAGAAATTCTATTAGATTTTTGCATGTATTGGTAAAAGGTGAAGCATTGGTCCGTATGCGTGTATGTGTGCTGTATCCACCGGTGCTGCTCATTTGTACAAACAGAAAATGGTACGAACCTGACTCGTCTCATCCGCGGACATTTCCTGTATTTCTTACGTTCTCATGAGTCCGATTTGCATTCAGGAACAGATAAGAACAATTATGGTTAACTATTGTGAAATTGCCACTCTTTAGTCGAAATACTGAAAAACATCGTCAAACAGACAATTTGAATCTCAGATTTCTCGCTAGCAATGGCAGGTTAAAAGTGCCCTGTGAGCCAAACCAAGTCAATGTAACCACACACAGGGCGTGTGCAGAATGCCTCGTTTAACATTCATACATCATTTTGAAAGTCACGTATTTGGTTTCTTCTTTATGAACACTGCCGAGCTTGATGATATCCCATATGACTGCTTTGTTCATCACGATAATCTCATTTCCAAATTCCCTTAAATCACTGTCGATACAATGTTTTCATTCCCTTTATATCACTCTTCTGGTGAAAAGCCAAACTTTGAATATTTCTTTTGGGAAGTTGAGGTTCATGGAAGAGCTTAAACAGCAAAGGGTTACCGGACAAATAAATCGGTGGAGGGGAACAAGCAAACGAAGACTAAGATTGCATTGCAGAAGACCATATATATATATATATAGAGAGTTGGTTACAAACTTTTGCTTGTAATGGTTCAGTGGACCAGAAAGCATTTTAGAACTCGCACATAGGTAGTTAGACCTGCATTTATTATTACTACTACTACTACTACTACTACTACTACTATGGCTCCAATTGTGCGCGCCTTCTTGTGAGGTCAGCAGAAAACGTTTCTGACCCAGGTATTTCATGAACGAGCTATTCCAGCTCATCAGGCCTAATGTTTGACTCAAGGTTGCGACGATAAGTGAAGCGACTGCCGATTCAAATGCAACGTATTTCAAACAAGATGGAACTACAAATTGAAATTGTTCTGAGGTTCGGTGTGCTCTAAAATGAGCCCCCTGAGCACATCTGAAAATGTTGCACCACTTCACAAGTTGGACTGAGATGGATACTGTAACGGGCTCGGATTCCCTAACTGGCGATGCAAGACTGCCGGGGATGAATTCCCAGGATGTGTCTATGGCTGACTGACTCTGTAGCGGGAGCGTTGTCAGCAGCGCTTTCGCAGCCCTGTGGTAGCACACGTGTGTCAGCCATTTGTAAAACTTGCATGAGAGGCTTGAACTGGCACACGTGGTCATACGTGTTGAGTGAGGTACGATGAAAGGACATGGGGGTAATGTAATGATTAAACATCTGAAAATGCTACTCCACTTCACAAGTTGGACCTCGATCCAAATACTGAGTGAAGATGGATACCTTGGGCTACCTTTGCGTGAACCTCGTTCCCTCTTATCAAGTCCACTTGTGGATATTGCAACTGACATGTGGACAGTTTGTGATTGTTCCTCGATTCCTCTTAATGACAACACCATTCCTATCAACTACTTAATGAAGGAATATTGTTTGGAAAAACAAAGCAAAGGATAAATATGCATTGGGAATATCTTTCCCACATTTACTCTCCTTTGATTAAAAGGAACAGACTGTAAAGAGGTTATTTATTATATCCATTGCGCCAACACATCCTTTAAAGAGGAAAGTGTCCACCCTTGAACATCTTTAATTGATCATTTTATTATTTCCTTGTTTTATTATCCTCATGATGTAATAGGTGGCATGATACATCATACAATAAACAACCCCTATGATGTGTGGATGATTTTGATCATGCTTTCACTGAATCCATTTATTAAATATCCGAACCTTTAGAGACCTTCTGGTCTGGATTCATTCGCTTATGTAATATCGAGATGACCCTCGTGGAGGTCACAAATAATTGCATTCTGTATCGAGAGAACCAGGACAGGCCACAATCTCAACACTGCTGAATTTATCGGCTGATTTTGACACCGTTGACCTTACTATATCAATTGCTCGTCTTCAATCGTGTTACGGTACGTCTGGGGATGCTCTAATCTGGTTTCAATCTTATTGTGCATCTACTTTGTGTACAAAGTCGAAACTCGTGGAAGAGTTCGAACAGAACACACAAAAAAACACAGAAGAAAACTAGAACGACACTCGGTAGAGCGCATACCTCCGCCAGGCTGGACAGTTTACGCTTTGTATCACACTGATAGGCCGGATCTGGATCCATACCTGAACCATAATCGAATTGCCTTATTCTTGTCACTCACCCAACTCATCCACCAAGTTTCATCTGAATCACTTAAAATATATATATATATATATATATATATATATATATATATATATATATATATATATATATATATTTAATTCTCATATCCAGATTCGGATCTTCAAAATCGAATGAATTCTTCCTCGTCACAAATCCGACCAGTCCACCAAGTTTCGTCCGAATCCGTCCACATTTTCTTAAGATATCGTGCTGTTTCTCAATGGTGAAGAATCACTTTCAGAAAACTCTCGGATCCAGATCCGGATCTTCACTAAAATGTAATCAATTTGCCCTTGTCAAATACCCAACCTGCCCACCAAGTTTCATCCGAATCCATCCACAACTTTTTGAGATATCCTGCACACAAACAAACAAGAAAGACGTCATGCAGAGCACCATACTCGCGAAATTCCTCAAACAAATTTGACCTTAAAAATAATTGGTGGTTGAATTCAGTGTCGTGAGATGCAAATGCTATTCAAATTTCAAGTCAATCAGACATTAATTGATGATTTTAGAAATTTGACAAAGTTGTTGACCTTTGGCTTTTGTTGATCTTTTGATTTCAAAATAAATCGGCTTCTTGTTTATGACCAACTCTACCGTTTTGTGAAGTTTTATGAAGATTGGTTTGAAATTGTGACCTGTAGGCAATTGATATACACAGACAAACGAACAAATGAAAAATCGTGCTTAGCACGACACTTGGCGAATTAGTTGACCTTTCCGTGTGATGTTCCAAGCTGTAATGTCATGGAATGTGTGGTGTATATTTGTTCGTACATTAATAAAATGACGCGACGTCACAAATAACAATTATTAGGCACGCGTTGTCATGGTAACGGCAGCAGATTGAAAATTTTCACAACTCATTTAAAGCCACCATGTGACATTCAACAACTTATCATCGGTGCTTGTTGCCTTCATTATGATCGTAGAAAATATTTGAAAATACCTAGGAACATTGCTTTTCAACGAGCTTTACGATCCCGTTATCAGGTTTGAAATATGTTGTAAAACAAAAATATGTATTTTATGTGTGTGTTTTTCATGTTTTGGGTGACCCTGACCTTGACCTTGGGTCAATTTCGATCAAACTTTGTTCACATGTTAATATTACATGCATAAATAGATAGTATAAGTTTCAATATAATAAGTGCAAAACTGTTTGAGAAATAGCCATGTGTAATTCACAAAATTACCCATTGGTTTATAATGGGCGATAATATAAAGTAATGCAGAATCCAGATCCTGATCTTGAACATCACCAAAAGTCGCACATCCTTTTGCACTGTGGATTTCTATCAGCTGTTAAAATTTCATCCAAATCGGTTAAGAATTGTGACCTGTAGAACGAATAGAATTTTTTTTTAAATCACGCCAATAGCTAAAAACTTTGACGTCATACGCTTGCGAAAACTGTGCATAATTTGTACTAACATGCATTTTAAAACATTTAGATATTCCATTGAAGTTTGTTTTGGCGTCAACGCGAAGTCGCTACGACTTCCGGTTACTGAGTTATGTTCAAAAGCTTGTTTTCACCTTTTTTTGACGTAACGTCGTGACGTTAAGTGCGATTATGACGCGATTTGATCGCAGACTATTTCAACAAGATTGGCTATCACGTGTTAAAATTTGAGAACGATTGCTTCAGTAGTTTCGACTGCTCACGAGCGTAAATCTTTTTTAAAAATGACGTCAATAGGCAAAACTTTGACGTCATACGCTTGCGAAAACTATGCGTAATTTGTAATAAGATCCATTTCGTAATCATTTAGATATTTGAATGAAGTTTAATTTGGCGTCAACCGGTAGTCGCTACGACTTCCGGTCACTGAGTTATGTCTAAAAATGTGTTTTCACGTTGTGTGACGTCACGTCGCGACGTTTAGTCCGATTAAGACGGGGTTTGGACGCGGACCGTCTCAGGTGGATTGCCTATCAGGTGTAAAAATTTAAGAACGACTGGTCCAGCCGTTTGGGCTGTAGACGACCAGACAAACAAACAAACCAACAAATGGAACAGACCAACATACTTGACAAAATCGAAGATTTCGCCAAGTACAAACAGGCCAACCAATACACAGTACTCGCTAATCTTCGATTTCACAAGTAACAAACAGACGTGGGTAAAAATATAACCTCTGCCCATCACAGATGGCGGAGGTAACGAGAGAGTTCGTAGAACACGACACCCCATTCAGTGTTCCAGTATATACACTTCAATTGTAATAAAATAATCATTTTAAAGATCATGAAACAAAAAAAATCAGGAAATTTAGAGTTATTGAAGCAGTCTTTAAGTCACACTCAGAGGTTTCCTTATTTTTTGGAGTAGGAGGCTACCATTAAAAAGTAGCAGGTTACCATCACCGCGAGCGCAGCTGGATGGCCGGGGTCCAGGGCCCGCATCGGGCCCTGGAAGCCGGAGGATCTGAGATGGCTGGGATGCATTGTAGCATGATTTCTGACATGAAATAGTTCTCATATTATCAGGCTGTTGGGGTGGAAAACTCCACAAAAACAAGTGGTTTTTTTTTCTTTCATTCATTTTATGCATATTTCCCCTCTTCGATTTCATTTTACTTTGTTAAATATTGTTTATTATTATTTTATTGTGTTTTGTTTTGATTTAATAAACAGCTCAAACTATTAACTTTAGACTAGTTTATTGTTTGAAAATAAATGATAAACATGTATTTAACGTCACTCGTTTTCTGATCATTTCTTTATTCGATGTCAGCTGGCTTCAATCAGTCAACCAATCAAACAGTCTAAGTGTGAATACTGCGTCACAGTCACAATCCCAATTTTGTTAAACTATCACCTTACAATATCGTGTTGTTATACCGTCAAGAAAAGCTCGCAAGTCTATGGTACATGCATGTACCTGCGGTACCAGTATTCAGTTGGCCAGTTCACAGCTGCTCATACTTGGCCTTCACTTCAGTGAATAAACGGCGATTTTCAGTGCAAATAACCACGAATAATAACATGTACAAAAGCTGCTTTAAGCTTATAGGCTAATTACTTTATAAATTAAAAAGGCACAACGGGTGACCGTGTATTTTGGAGCCGCATCACTTGACAAAAGCTCAAAATGGACGAGGTGAAACACGTGTTTCGCGAAACAACAACGTCGCACTCGCGAGAGTGCAAGTTTAGACCCATTACTGATGGCCAGAAACTTACTTCCCATGTCTCTAGACTTCTTCGAAAATCCAAAGTCAAACAGGGATTTTCGTTTCAGCACCGAAACTGCGAGGCCTACAAAGTTTATTTTCTTGAGGTCATTGCTGTATGGAATCAGAGTATCAGGCCAACAGTCCAAAATGAGGCTAAAGCAGAGAACTCTCCATTGCAGGAGGCGGTTTTAGCTGCTTGTGTTATTTTTAGTTCAGTGTTGTGCTCGACCTGGCGAGAGTACTAACAGTAAAAGTAAGCCCGCTTTTATCGAAATACTCATGTGTTTTCATCTCGGATTTCAAAACAGGGGGTGTAGAGATTTCGTGGTGACAAAAAAATAATAATAATAATAATAATAATAAAAAAATAGAAAAATTGGCGCTGAAGTCGGCGGCGACCTTTGACATTTTTTCTCTGAGTAGACAGCTGCGGGTCGCCGGTAATCGGCTTCTAAGGAAACCCCTGCACACTGTAACAAGACAACATTGAGTCACAGTTTAGGAGATGGAGCCTTTATTGATCACCATATAACGCAGCGTCAATCCGCGTCGTTCATAGCCATATCGGCGGCCTCTTCTTCATTCTGATACTGCACCCTCTCACATGCCACGCCCTCTTATGCTTATATATCGATATATAGCATGGTTCTTTGAAGTATTATGAAGGCGATTTGTGTTCTACAGTGTTTAAGTATATAATACAATTTGAATAAAGATTTAAATAGGTTTAAAGGCGAATAAATAAATTCTGGGTTTTACCACCATTTTACCCAGTGTCTATTACATCACCCCATCTAACACATTACATTAGTTATTCATACCTGTTGTATGTGTCCTTTATAAAGTTGTTAACAACAGTAAGCTTCCTGTTTGGAATGATTTTCAATTTTGTTTTACTGCCAGACAGGTGGACAGAGTAAAAATATTATCTCACTCCTCTCTGCGCATGCACAATCAGGACAAATTCAAAGCCAAGGTTTGGTAAAAACGAAACACTTGCCTTTCTATTCATGTTCCGATTAGTGTTCAAAATACAACGTTCGGTTTAAATAAGTTGTTCCTCTATCATAACCTGGTCAGAGAGACAGATGGACGGACATGAACCAATTGCTTAACCCGGTTTTTTGCTTCTCGTGCATGGGGTAATGAGGAAACTAATAAGACGGTAGAGAGACACCGTAACCATTGCTGGCTCTTCATCAGACCCGTTTCATCTATCTGCCGGTGTTCCCCAAGGATCTGTGCATAGTCCACTCTCGTTTTCGTTTTATCTACATCCATTTGGTACAATTTTATGGCATTTTTAACATTGGCTTTCATTGTTTATACTGATGGTACCCAGATGGCCCTGTCCAGTGAACCTTTTTCTGAGATTTCATTCACAACTATAAATGCCTGTCACTAATTTAAAGATGGAATCATGGATCTTCTCAAACTCAATGCTGCCATGACTGACAGGCCGATGCTTGGCTCTTCATCTGTTCTTAAAAAGCTTCAACTCCACAGAGTGATACTTGGGGATCATCACCTGATCTCTGCTTCATCCATTTCACCTGTATCTTCAAACTCGTCACTGATAACATCGTGTCTGGATTGCTGAAATCACTGTTAACAGGTCCACCTGTATCTTCAAACTCGTCACTCTGATAACATCGTGTCTGGATTGCTGAAATCACTGTTAACAGGTCCATCTGTATCTTCTCCCAATTCATTCAGTAAATTGCAATACAATCAGGTCACTCATTCTGAATACACTTCACTGGCTCCCAAGTACACCGGTATGTAGATTTGAGAGCATCGCTGATGATAGAAAGCTAAATATGAATCGGTAGGTTCCTGCCTATATTTCTGACCTAATCCGCCTTACATCTCTGCAAGATCACTAACGGTTCAGCATCATGAATCTCATGGAAATTCTTCACATGAGGACGAAGATTTAATGCGAATGAAAGTTCTTCAGATATTTTCATCAACTTTGTGAAACTGCACTTATAATTCTCACCCAATCAGTTATGGTTTAATAACCTTACCTTTGCAAAGCACTTTGAGGTTTAACTCAGAAATGAAAATCGTTGGAGAACAGATTAATGGATTATTTTACTGGAAGGTAAATTAAACGAGTGCTCTTTGCACGCAGGTGACTCTCGAAGTAAGAAACAATATAGGTCATCCTATATGACCTCACAAAAAGTAATAATGTCTCTTTATAATGACCATAATAAGGGTACAAGGTATCGTGATTAGAGATACAGATTCCGTGCATTATGAATACTTTTTGATGATTTCTGTGCCATTAGTGACCGTCGTTACCATTGTCGTATAACATGCTGCGAAGCGCAGTCTTCCCAGGATTTTGTGTGATGGAGAAGCCACAGAGACGCTCGATTTCCTGCCAACGCGTCGCACGTTCCCTCAAGCAGCTCATGAGTTCGGCCAAACATTGCCTGCAAAGAATCAAAGCATTTCACAAACTCAATCTGGTATGTTGGAGGAACTGCATACATCGGCACAGGTTATATGACACTTTGTGAAGAGCCTCCATAGTTTGATAACTTCATTAGCACGACTTGAGAAAGGGGGACGATGTGGGATCTGGAATAGGAAAATTTACATACATGTGTTCAATGGACACATAAATTAAGCTGTTCAATACGAGAATACAAAACATTCATTTCAGTGTGTGCAAGAGAGAGAGAGAGCGCACGAGAGAGCGAGAGAGAGAAAGAGAGAGAGAGAGAGAGAGAGAGAGAGAGAGAGAGAGAGAGAGAGAGACAGAGAGAGACAGAGAGAGAGAGAGAGAGAGAGAGAGAGAGAGAGAGAGAGAGAGAGAGAGAGAGAGAGAGAGAGAGAGAGAGAGAGAGAGAGAGAGAGACAGAGAGAGAGAGAGAGAGAGAGAGAGAGAGAGAGAGAGAGAGAGAGAGAGAGAGAGAGAGAGAGAGAGAGAGAGAGAGAGATAGCACATGTATGGATTCAATTAATTGGAATATAGTTTTGATAAGGTTGGTGACAGATCAAAAAAGAGAAGGACAAGACAAAATAATGTTGAGAAAAGGAAAGATGAAGGAAAAAAGGAAGGAAAACAAAGGAATGACTCACTTGGTTTCCAGTATCTGGTTATCCACCAAGTCGAGGCTTACACTGTGAGCTACAAAAAACGAACCAAGCACCGAGTGTTGTTTGCGCCTTATTCTATCTGCCTGAAAACAGAAACACAACAAGTCATCAGAGTGTGACGATGATGTGTACCTTCATCCCCATTGTGTTGGTTCTTCCTGTACCAAGCCAAACATACATGTCACAATGCATGTTGTAATGTTGTATGCAACACATCAAGATAACCTGTGAGGTGGGAACAGAGAGGTAACCTGAGAAATTGGAAACAACCCATTATGGGGACAATATATTTATTATGTTAGCATGGATGGAGGAGGTTTAGAGTTGGCACAACAGGAAGGTGGCGGTGGGGAAGAAAGGGTACGTATTATGATGTGTACGGGTTTCCATGTCAGTCAGTAATTATAATGTAAATAAATACAGTTTTTCACAAGTCTTTGATCCCATCTTACATATAGGACAGAGGTACGGTGTGTGGGGCAGAGGGGAGAGAACGAGAGACGAGGACGGAGACAACGGACTTCCTCCCTGACTTTCGACCTCCTCGACTCACATAGTCATTGCCTTGCTATGAATGGAACTCTCTCCTCCCCTCTCCCAGTGGAGGCTGGAGTTCCCCAAGACAGTATTTTAGGCCCGGTCTCATTCCTAATCTTTATTAATGATCTCTTCGATGCTCTGGAAAACCCTTTTTTCCATTTTACGGATGACTACACATTGTGTTGTACAGTACCCCACCCCTCTGCCAGGCAGACAGCAGCTGTGTCTCTCCAATCTGGAAATGATTCGACTCTGGTCTGATAAATGAAGCATGTCTTTCTATCCTGGGAAATCTCAGTCTCACATTATCACTCAAAAATTATCATTAAATGAACCCACCTATCCACTTCCATAGCCAGCCACAAGAAGAGGTTCAATCTCTTCAACCTTTAGGCCTCAACATCACCTAAAACCTTTATTGGGCCCCACCACATATCAAAGCTGGACTCCAAATCCAGCCACAGATTGTGCGTCCTTTGTCTTTCTGAGTCACCCCTTGAATAAAAATAGGACCACGTGTCCTGAACCTCACCTAAATCAAGAGCGTCACTAAAACTGCCCACTGACCCCTTAGACCTGATTTTTTTTTAATGCCGTGAACAACCTTTCATACATCATGGGTGACAAAGGTTGTAGTCAAGTTTCATCAAAATCGTGTGTGTAGTTTTGGTATGGAGAAGAGAGCAAATACCTATTTTGGGGAGGTCAACCCCCCCCCGCCCCCCGACCCCCTGTAAACCCCATGAATGAGCACAGATTTTGTTGTGGTTGATATACTTTGGTCCATCATGGGTGATGAATGTTGTGGTCAAGTTTCATCGAAATGGTGTGTGTAGTTTCAGAGAAGAGAACAAATACCTATTTTGGGGGAGGTAAACCCCCCCCTCCCACCGTAGACCCCCTAAATGAGCACAGATTTTTATGCGGTCAATAAACCTTCGTTAGGCATCAGATATGAAGCTTGTGGCAAAGTTTCATCAAAATCAGGTGTTTGGTTAAAGTGATAATGACTGGTGTTTATCGACTGACTAAATGACTCACTCACCTATGGACACTGCTCGATTGCATAAATGCACCTGGCTAAAGTCCAGGTGAGCTAATAATAACTACTTATAGTCTATAAGGCCTTTGTCTATAGCACATTGTAGTGCTGCTCTCCTCCATGGGCTGGGGCTGCAGCATCACATCCGTCTCTCCTGAACTCCGTGGGATCTAAAGCTCTCAACAACATTGAAATCTCCTACAACGAGGCAAAAACACAAGGCCTGTTGCCCTCATATTGGTGGTGTCTGCTTTTTACCGCCTCTCCTCTTTGCTCGCTGAGCTCTCCAAGCTTCTCCAGCTCCTCCAGGATGCAAGCATTTTTACAGTAACCTACTCGTAAGTGTGGTTCAGGCATCCTTCATGGTGAAGGCCCATGAAGATGTCTACCCATCATCATCTTCCATCAAAACTCGATCGCAATGTCGAGCGAGTCCATCGGAAAATGCAAGTTTTGCATGTGGATTATTTTCTTTTATTAATTTTATTTTGTTAAACTTCACCGTCGTGACTGCAAGTTACTGGAAACTGTGAGACAATTCTATGCACGGTGAAACAACAAAAGTGAATAAACAAAGGTTTTAATCGTCAATGCAAGACAGCAGAAGGTATGGCCTCGACAATAAATGACACAGAGTGTGGCAAAAAGATGGGACAGATTTCAGGATGGAATAATTATAAGATAATTGGAAGATAATTATTGTTTTTGTTTTTTTTTAAATTGTATCAGATGAACTGGAGATTGAAAAAAACAAAACAATTAATCCTCAGGGATGGTGAATTGGACACTGGCAATGTGAACAAGTAGCATTTGTGGTTGGGTAATGTTTCTTTCATAGAGATTCTACACCACACAAGATTGGGCAAAAACAGAATTCAGAAAACATTTCCAAGTTTGGGATGCACCATAAAGAAAATAAATGTGTGGCAAGCTTCCATGAAACAGGCAATATATTGTTACGGCTGTGGAAATTCGCAATACACCATAAAGTTTCCTTAGATTAGCTATGCCGGTAAGTGAGTGTTCAGATAGGTCCCCACCGTTGTTTAAAGGGAATTTCTTCGTGTTCAACGGGCTGCGACTCTTTGAGATAGCCGTTTTTCTTTATCTATCGTTATTTTGAGCCACCATTGCAACAAACCTCCACGCAAACAACAACCGCCACCAACTACGCCACAACGCCCACCATGCTCACACCACCCCCACAACAATCACCACCATCTTCGCCACTACGCCTGCTTATGAACGCCATCCTCCGTGGACCACGGTAAGACGGTTTCCGTTTTTTTCCGATGCCTCGGAGACGCGGACGGGAGGCGCCGCAGGCGGTCTGTGGTGGACCTACGCGTGTGGATGAGGAGAGTGCCGGAGAGGGTTCACCGGCCGCAGAAGGGAGGCTTTCTTTTCGTTGGGCTTTTGTATGTGTTTGTGGCGCCATTCCGTAAAGTAAACCTGTTTAAGTGCCTGTACATTTAATGCTATAGTCGATCGCAACGTCTTTCATTTGTTGCTGTACATATTGCATGATTGCCCTTGCTTGTTTGTGTTATATGTGTAATAAATGTGCTTGTGAAATGTTTCCCGTTCGTTGCGTCCTTCCCCTCTTTTGAAAGTGCCATCTTGAATCGTGGAATGATTGGTAGTGGGTTTTAAACACCCGATAAATAATCTGAACCGTCGAGGTCGGCGATAACACCGCTCGGTTATCCCTGGAGCACGGAACGAACCGCTTAAGCGGTTCGTGTCCTCAGCCGACCTGCAGCGTGGTGCAACCCCTCGGTAGGTTACCCGCGTGGGTATTTAGGTAATTCGACATTCGGCGATTCACCCTATTTTGTGCGGGTAGAATGCGAACTGGGTTGTGGTGAGGTTAAACATCCACCCGTGACTGGCTCCTGGCGGTAGTTCCAAGGAGGGTCACGACTGAATTGTCCGTCCGGTGGGCGACGCGGCTGCTATTGGAGTTATGCGGGCCAGATCGCACGCCAGGTGGGCCAGAATTCGTAACAATATATTGTTGCGGTTAAGGAAATTCGCAAACCACCATTCAGGTCCCGTAGGTGAGATATCTCTGTAAGTACATGTGTAGTTAGCCCCAAACCCATTGTTTAGAGGGAATAAATGTGATTCTTTCGGGCTGCGACCCTTTAAGATAGCCGTTTTTCTGTTCTATCTTTATTTTGAACCAACCACGTCTCAACCGCCATCACACAACAACCACCAACCGCAACGCCGCTTCACAACAACAACAACGCCAACAGCCACGACCTTTACCTTCACAACTCACTCCCACAAACATCGCATCACCACCATTCCAAACGTCGCCATGGCCATGGTCCAGCACTTTAGACCCTCCACCACCTTCGCCTCTCCTTCTGCGGCCATTCCCGCACCGCTTGTGGGCACCGAGCATCAGGCTGTCCTGGACTCGTACAGGGTGCGCGCCGAGCCGCGGGTACAAAGTGCGGCCTTTCCGAGGAGAAGTCGGATCAGGAATGATACACGCCCACTTCTGATCCGTCCAATCAGCAAGAGCGGGGCGGTTTGGCCCCGCCTCCAGGTGCGTCGGAGTAGAATCGATATATGCAAATTCGAGGATCAGGGGAGATTCACGCCCCTTTTTCTCCGTCCAATGGGCGAGCGTGGCTCCTCCCCCGAGCTCGTTCTGATCCAGAAATTTGCATATGGGTTCTCCTACACCACTATAAAGCGCCGAGCGCGGGGCGAATTCAGTGAGTTTTTCGGTCAAGGCGAGTTGGAGAAGAGTTGGAGTTTTTGAGTTGGAGAGAAGGTTGGAGGCAGTGAGTTGGAGTCAGGAAGGTCGAGGCAGTCAAGTCGGGGAGCTGCAGAGAGAGGAAGCCTGGAGCCTGGAGCACGGTCGAGGTGATTTGCTGCAGTCGGCTGAGGAGAATTGCGGAGGGGACCGGATACCTCGGGTCCGAGGCAAGGAAGTCGGCGACGAGGTCGCAGTGGAGTCGCTCGTTGCGGGACCCAAGCAAGCCAGCTATCCTCTTTCCCCAGAGCATCAACAATTCCCCCCTTTCCCCATCCCCCCCCCCCCCGCGCTGAGATAGTGCGAAAAGGGGGCCCCGTTCCCACCCCACTCCAAGCAGTGCCAATGAAACCCGCGAAGGAGCGCGGAGTTGGGGCACCGCCGCCACATTTGCGGCTCATCACAAGACACGGGTAGGATCCACCCGGTCTCGCGGCCCACAGGCCCCGTCTGCCCCCTTGTCTTTGAGGGTGGCCCCTTTTCTTTTGCTTTTGAGTAAATGTGTTGTCGGCGCCGTCTGTAAAGTAAAACTGTGTAAGTGTTGCCGTGTGCTCGCATAGTCGGTAGTAGATCTGCATTGTTGCGTTTCTTTTGTAACATCTGCTTTTGGTGCATAATTGTTGTAATTGTATATGTGTGCTCTCCGTGTGCCGCGGAATAAATGTGCCTTATGTTGAACTGTTTTTCCCGTTTCGCTTCGTCTTTTCTTTAATTGAATCTCCATCTTTCTTCACGTAAAGGGTTGGTAGTGGGCTTAATACGCCCGATAATTAATCGGAACCGTCGAGGCCGATGATAACACTGCTCGGTTATCCCGATAGTACGGAACGGGTCGCTTAAGTGGCCCGTGTCCGGAGTCGACCTGCGGCGAGGTGCGATCGCCCGGTCTACCCTCCGTGTGGGTACTTAGGTAGGTCCAATTTGGCGAACAACCCTATCCCACGCGGGGGGCCGATTGGCACGATCGTGGTGAGGCCGAAAGGCCCACCCGTGACTAGTTCCCGGCGTTAGTCCGAGAGGGTCACGACAGAATTGTCCGTCCGGTGGGCGACGTGCCGCGATTCGAGTTACGTGGCCGCTCGCACGCCGGCGAGCACGAATTCGCAACAATATTGTCGGACCCTACTATTAGCGGATTCGATATTCGCAGACCCTGCACATTCGCGGCTTATAAAATGTGACCTGCTTCGACATTCCCGGCCCTGTGCTTTGCATATTCGCGGGGTTTTTTTCTGCTTTTTTGCGAGTGTATTTGCGGTTTTTCGTGGTTTTTAAAAGGATTTTTTATTTTCCTTCATGAACCATGAACCGCTGGAAACCTATCCTCCTTTTTTCCATTGAAACAATGCCCCTACATTCACGGAATTTTCAGGAACGTATCTCTCGCGAATTACAGCATTAAAAAAATGCCCAGGAAGGCCACTAACAACCAGAACACCGGATTCACCAAACAATTCAGGCAAGTCCCCGGAGTTACCTTTATTCGTCGTTTGTCGCAGGAAGTCGGCACCAGCACAAGATCCACCCATTGGATTCTGAAATGTGAACTGCATCTTCACCCTTATATAATTGAAATTACCCAATGCCTTCAACCAACAAATGCTGCAAAACGATTGCAATTTGCACACTAGTTCCAGCAACAACTTCAAGATGACGCATATTTGTTTCACGTCTCGTGATGTCAGAAGAAGCGCATTTCCACTTAAGTGGTTATGTTAATAAGCAATACTCGGTTTTGGCACCCGTTAATCCATGCCATATTCACAAAGTCCCTTTACACAGTGTATATGTGATGGTTTGATGTGGAATCGCGCATAGTTCTCAGGATTGTGGGTCCTTGTGTTTTTTTTGAAGGTGAAAACGAAAACATGGTCACTGTTAATGCTGAATGCTATTAGCAAATTCTGAATTGATTTCTTATTTCAAAGCTTAACGAACTCAACATGCAAGACCTTTGGTTTCAACAAGACAGGGCCACATGCCACACCACATGGCGATGCACGGAACTGCTGTGAGAGCATTTTCCTGGTAAACTGATCTCCAGATTTGGAGATGTAAATTGGCCTCCCAGATCTGATATCAGCCCTCCTGAATATCTCCACCACCAAAGGTGAGTGGGGGTTATATTTACAGCCCTGTCTGTATGTTTGCCTGTGAACAGGATATCTCAAAAAGTTGCACACAGATTCGGCCAAAATTTCGTGGACAGGTTTGGAGTGTGACAAGGATGAAATGATTCCATTTTGGTGAAGATCCGGATTTGGATCAAGACGTAAGAATTTTTAAAGTGATTCTTTACCATTGAGTGATTGGGCTAAAAACACAGAACACGATATCTCAAAAAGTTATGAACGGATTTGGACAAAACTTGGCGGACAGGTTGAGTGCGTGTCGAGGAAGAAATGATTCCATTTTGGTGAAGATCCAGATCTGGAAATGAGAATTTTTTTAATTCTTAAAGTGATTCTTCACCATTGAGAGATGGAGCCAAAATAGATATAAAACATGATATATCAAAAAATTGTTGATGGATTGGGAAGAAACAAGGTGAATGAGTTGGGTAGGTGACAAGAACAAGCCAATTCGATTTTGGTTCAGGTCCGGATCCAGATCTGACCTATCAGTGGGATATATAATATAAACTGCTCAGCCTGGCGGAGGCATGTGGTCTACAGAGGGCTATTGTAGTTTTATCCTGTGGGGATATTTAAAAGAGAGAGTGCACAGGAACAGGCCACACACTCAATGAACGAAAGAAAACATTACAAAAGTGAAATTCAGGCCATTCTGATAGGCTCTCTTGTGAAGGTTATGAGGGGTATGAGTGTCAGAACAGTTGAAAGTGTTAAGACCAAGGGGGGGGAGGGGGAGGAGGGGATTTAAATGACAACATTTTTACCCACCAGAGGGGGCACACTGACATTGTTTTCAAAACCGAGTGTATTCTGAAATAAATTCCAATTTTTGTACTTTACAAATGTCACAGTTGAATAAATAACTTCTATAATTCAAAGTTATTTCTATTTCAAATGCGTCTCATCTTTTTGCCACACCCTGGTATAAAAACATAAAAACAGGTCCCCATTCCAATTGGTGGTTTTTTAATGGAGGGTATTCAAATGATCAAGAATCTACCATACCTGCGGCATTTTCGATAAAACCTTCTTTTTGAGCTCACCTGGAATGTAGTTCCAGGAGCTTATGGGATGGCGTGTCGTCCGTCCGTCAGTCCGTCCGTCCGCTCATCCACAAATACTTGCAACTTCTTCTCTGAAACTACACATACGATTCGATGAAACTTTATCACAACCTTCATCACCTTGTATGTACCAAAATTTGTTCATGGCATTAAAATAATCGGGCCCGAAGGGGGTCTACAGGGGTTTCCCCCAAAATAGGTATTTGCTTTCTTCTCAGAAACAACACATGCAATTCCAATTAAACTTGACCACAACCTTCATCACCCGTTACGTACCAACGTTTGTTCAAGCTAATGAAAAAATCAGGGTCAAAGGGGATTTATGGGCAGGAGGGGGGTTGCCCCTTAAAATAGGTATTTGCTATAGTATTCGATCATTGGTACATTTTGATGATTCTGTCCCACATTGGCTTCCTTCTCAGTATCATTATTCTACCAGGTGAGCACCCAGGGGTATTGGCCCTATGTTTTGTATTCAGAGTCAAGGCTCATGGAAGAACGAGTACACTGAACGGATCAGGATGTGACATGACAAAAGGAGCAGTCGAGAGGGGAGGACACATCAACTGCAGAGTTGAAGGACAAGATAGAGGGAGACTTGGCCAAACAATGGGAAAGGATGCATGTAATGGGGTGGACAAGATGGATACAGAAGGAAACTCCCAGGAGGGAAAATACCTTTATTTTATTATCGGCAATGTTGTACGATCAGTGTGAGTTATAGAATAATAACAAAGCCTCAATCAAGACTCCTCTCCCAGAAATAACCCACTGCTGGAAAGAATGTGTGACCCTGGAAGCACACCCACCTAGACATATGTGACACAAGCTTGAAAGGAGATGAAGAGAACCAATAATAACTGTGTTTGACAAACAGAAACTTCTGTTCATCGAAAAAGTGCAAACACAAACCTGTGCTAACCGACACATGGCCAAACCTGAACTTTGAACTCTTTTCCAATGTTCACACTGTGCCCAATGTGTAGATCCTTACACATTTAAACACCAGAGATGATACAGAATAGAACGGCACGATGATAGACACAACTACAGAGCAGCAGCCAGCTGCTTTACAGATGTTGAAAATGATTTAACCATTCCTGAATATACCATGAGGCCTCAGGTAAAGGAAACAAAAGAAATGCCATTGTTTGGTCGTCATTAACGGTTAAGGTGACTGACTTCAGATCTTGAGGACCTGAGTTGAAGCCCCAGCTGTGCCAAAAGAACACAAGGCGGATTAACTCAGCCTGTCATCCTTCTGAGGTCGGCAGAATGAATACCAGCTTCCAGCTGAGAATCCCACGTCGGAGTGACGACACGTCCATGGTTTGCCCACTAAACAATGAAACAGCCTCGGCAACCTTGTGTGCTTGATGGCACGAGGAGGTTCATCCACTATTATTACTGAAGGTGACGCTGTATCATTAATCTTCCCAAGAGGCATATTGTGGGATTACATTGAGCAACATCGTGTTTCTATTTTGATGCTTTTCAACTTTCACCTTTTCATTTCAACTCTCACCAATTCACGAGCAGAGAAGAGTCGCTGCTCCGCTAGTTTGCGCTGTAGTACTCCCTGCTCTTCCTCGAGCTCGTAAGTCAGCTGCAGCCACGGCCTCAAGGCAGGTGTGGTGATCGACGATTCTCGGAGCATTGCCAATTCCTTTTCTGCACGATGAAGTGAAGCTCGCAACTGAGGATGCACGATGGCGAAGCGAGAGAGAAAGAGAGAATGGTTTGAGAATAAAGTGAAGAAGAGGTTAGGTAAACAATGTGTAAAATGATGGTAATAAGGCGTCATCTCCGTATTACTTATGCAAAGAGTGAATCTATCACCTCCCAACATATCACAGTCTCTCCTTCAACCCCCCATCCCTCTTTCTTTGTTTTCTGAAGTTTATTCCTCTCAATTCCTCCCCCACTTCATTTCCTTTACCTCGACCCTGAGATACTCAAAAAATGGACCAAGGGAACAGGAGGGAGAGAGAGAGAGAGAGAGAGAGAGAGAGAGAGAGAGAGAGAGAGAGAGAGAGAGAGAGAGAGAGAGAGAGAGAGAGAGAGAGAGAGAGAGAGAGAGAGAGAGAGAGAGAGAGAGAGAGAGAGAGAGAGAGAGAGAGAGAGAGAGAGAGAGAGAGAGAGAGAGAGAGAGAGAGAGAGAGAGAGAGAGAGAGAGAGAGAGAGAGAGAGAGAGAGAGAGAGAGAGAGAGAGAGAGAGAGAGAGAGAGAGAGAGAGAGAGAGAGAGAGAGAGAGAGAGAGAGAGAGAGAGAGAGAGAGAGAGAGAGAGAGAGAGAGAGAGAGAGAGAGAGAGAGAGAGAGACAGAGACAGAGAGAGAGAGAGAGAGGAGAGAGAGAGACAGACAGAGACAGAGAGAGAAATACCAACAGTGGAGTTGAAGGACAAGATGGAGGCAAACTTGGACAAATAACGGGTGGGTGTGGGGAGAAATAGGGGGCAGGAAAGACTTTGACAAACACATCAGGTGGGTAAGATGGATATAGAGGGAACTCTCAGAATGGAAAAACTGGAAACCTAGAAGGAGGAGGGACTGGGGTTGGATTCAGAAGGGGGGCGTTAACGAGGGTAGAAGAAAAGAATGAGAATAACTTGCACAATGTACTCATGTTTTGTAGTAAGATTGTAGAATATTGTTTCAAATACTCTGACAATGCTCCCACAATTCAGGGAAGGTTTTTTGGGAATGCTATGATCTTCTCAGTTCTTATTCAAGGCCTTATTACATCCTCCATAATGTGCATGTTTGGTGTTTGTGTAGACCCAGTCATTGGTGCAAGGAGGCTTCTTTCACCTCTTTAGTAACACCAAGATATTGTTACGGATTCGCGCCCGCCGGCGTGCTGACGGCCACGTAACTCGAATCGCGGCACGTCGCCCACCGGACGGACAATCCAGTCGTGACCCTCTCGGACTAACGCCGGGAACCAGTCACGGGTGGACCTTTCGGTCTCACCGCGATCGAGCCAATCAGCCCCCGCGTGGGATAGGGTTGCTCGCCAAATTCGACCTACCTAAGTACCCACACGGAGGGTAGACCGGGCGATCGCACCTCGCCGCAGGTCGACTTCGGACACGGGCCACTTAAGCGACCCGTTCCGTACTATCGGGATAACCGAGCGGTGTTATTCGTCGACCTCGACGGTTCGATTAATTATCGGGCGTATTCAGCCCACTACCAACCCTTTACGTGAAGCAAGATGAGGATTCAATGAAAGAAATGACGAAGCGAAGCGGGAAACAGTTCAACACAAAGCACATTTATTCGCGATGAACGGAAAGCACACATATTCAATTCCACCAAAAGCACATAGAAAAGAGGAAGACAAAAAGAAACACAATGCAATTTTACACAAAAAGCAAATGCGACAATGCAGATCTAATACCGATTACGCGAGCACACGGCAACACTTATACAATTTTACTTCACAGACGGCGCCGACAACACATATCCAAAACCAAGAAAAAGAAAAGAGAACCCTCAAGGATGAGGCGGGCCTGAGGCCGAGACCGGGTCGGGCCTACCCGTCTGGTGATGAGACGCGGAGCGGCGATGGTGCCTCAACTCCGCGGGCCTCGCGGACAGTGTCTGGTAGGGGGTGGGAAAGGGGCCCCCTTGGTCGCACTATCTCAGCGCGGGGGGAAACAGGAGGGGGTTGCTGATGCTCGGGGGAAAGGAGGATTTCTACTCTGCCTCGAGTCCCGCGACGAGCGTCTCCACCTCGACCAGGTCGCGCCGTCGGCCTCCCTGGTGTGCAGCTCCCGGCACGACGCGAGCACCCCCTCGTCTGCCCTCGCCGCCTCTCCACAGCTCCGTCCCCTTCGCTCCGACTCCAACGCACACGACGACGACCAACTCCTTCTTGCTTCTTCTTCCCAACTCCACCGACTGCGAAGTCTTAACTCTCCTTGACTGACGAACGCGGTCGCTTATATAAGCCCCGTGGCTTCGCTCTCTCATCTTTGACCCCCTGCCTTCGACCTTTCACCTCGCTCCCCATTGGCCCGAGAAAAAGTGGGCGTGAATGCTTTTTGATCCATAAATTTGCATATAGCGACCGCCCTCCAACGCCCCGGAGGCGGGGCCAAATCGCCCCTCGCTCACCGATTGGACGGAACAAAAGTGGGCGTGTGTCGTTTTTGAAGTGGAAAATCCGTGGTTTTGTACACGCTGTTCGGCGCGCGCCCTGCACGAGTCCAACACCGACGGTTGCGAGGTGTGACGTGAAGCGGCGCCGCGGTGGGTGGTTGATGTTGTGGTTGGTGGTGGTAACAATGGCGGTTGGTCCAAAATAAAGATAGTAAAAGAAAAACGGCTATCCTGAAGAGTCGCAGCACGCATGAATAACATGTATTCCCACTAGACAACGGGTTTGGGCCTAACTACACATATACTTACGGAGATATCTCACCTAAGGGACCTGAATGGTGGTTTGCGAATTTGGTAACCACAACAATATCATTTCACCACATCTGCTGCATGTTGGGAAGGATCGTCTTGTTGGAAGATGAATCTGTTTGATGATTCGTGTTCTTGAGGGAATGCCATGATGGATCGGATGCATTGGCATCTTCTTGTACTTGTCAGGAGTCAGGATTCCATCACTATTGTGTAGATCACTGACGTCATTGCCTGAGAGGCAGCCACAAACGTGTACTAATCCTTAATCTAACTTCACTGTCCATGTCCTCCTGTACATGGTCGATTATTGTCATCTTTGCGAAAGTATCATTGATTGTTGTTGAGGGATTTAAACTTGCTTTAAAGATCATAATGATCCTTATCCACATTTTGAAGAAACATTTCTCGAGCTTTGCTTATCCCACTTCCCATTCTATCCTTTCGGTTTGATTACCTCTTCTCAGCAATGATGAGCAGATATATATCCAATGAGATGCTTCTTGTTAATGTATAGTCGATTCTTCTCAACATCCACACCTGTACATAAGCAGAGCCATTGGCAATACCTGTACTCAACCATCATCTATCGCACGATGAACTTACCCTCAGATACTTAACATTGATTTTAGAGAGTTTTGGTTTCCACCTTAAACATTTCTATTGTCGATGGAGTCTTGTTGTAATTCTTCCCATAAATTATATTTCATGAGCCAAACTTAGATTTTTAGCTTATCTGTAATTTACATTCCAGATAAGGTATTGTCATTGCGCACCATCTGTCCATCTGTCCGTCCGTCCGTCCGTCCGTCCGTCCGTCCGTCTCCTTTTTTGACTTCTCTGGCCAAACTGCTGGGTTGATCCGGCTCAAATTTTGCAGCAACGTTCCTCTCCCGACTGGTAACAGGAATTGCAAAGCTCGTTCTGGTCACATGACTTAAAGTAGGTCAAAATGGCTGACTTAGTAAATTTCTTCAAAAATCTTCCTCTTTAGACTCACCAGTCAGAATGCTACCAAATTTGGGTTACAACATTAGGCCAGGGTAGAGATGTTAAATTGCGAAGGTCATGCAGATCGCGTGACCAGAAGTGTGTCAAAATGGCCAACTTAGTCAATTTTGGGGAAAAATTGCGTAAATTCCTTTAAAAGATCTTATTTTCCAGACCCACCAGTCAGAATTTGGGTTACAACATTAGGACACAGTCCTGATGTTAAATTGCGGAGGCCATGCCGATCACATGACCGGAAGTGTGTCAAAATGGCAGTCCTGCAAATTCCTTCCAAAATCTTCTCCTGATCCACCAGTCAGAATGCTTCCAAATTTGAGTTACGACATTAGGTCAGAGTATGGATGTTAAATTGTTGAAGTCATTCCGATCATGTAACTGGAAGTGTGTCAAAATGGCCGACTTCATCAATTTTTTGGGAAAAAAATCGCATAAATTCCTTCAAAAATCTTCTTTTCCAGACCCACCAGTGAGAATGCTACCAAATTTTGGTTTCAACATTAGGACAGGGTCCTGATGTTAAATTCTAGAGGTCATGCTGATCACGTAACCGGAAGTGTGTCAAAATGGCTCTTAATCAACTTTTGGGAAAAATCACGTAAATTCCTTCAAAAATCTTCCTCACCAGACCCACCAGTCAGAATTCTACCAAATTTGGGTTCCAACATTAGGCCAGGGCCCAGATAAGCCACAGATCCAGTGGTCATGTTTTTACATATTTATAATGTATTTCAATCCTGGGAACCATTGCTTGAATCTCTCTACTACTGAGTGTAGTATGACTGCCTATACGGTTACGCATTATACTGGTGTGGCTATCTCTTAATGGATGGATGATGATAACTCACAATGTAAGCTGTTATCATGTGACAGTTCTCTGGTGAAATTCGCTTTCCATATGATTAAGGGATTCCATTACGGTAAAACTCTCAGCCCACAAGGCCTTTGTCTCTCGTTTGATGCAGTACTGCTCTTACCTACAGGCCGGGACCCCAGCATCAAATCTGTCTCTCCTGGATTCTGTGGAATCAAATCTCCTGCGACAAGGCCGGAGCACATGGCTCACTTGCTCTCACAATGCAGGTCAGTTGGTGACCTCAGATATTCTTTCTTAATGCCTCTCCTCCCTCTGCTATCTCAGTCCTCTGACCCTTCCAGCAATTCCAGGACACACACGCACACTCATTCTTCCAATAACTCCTTGCCGGTTAAATCTCTCACATGCAGGTTGACTGCACTCCTCAACTATTTTGTTCTTCTTTTCTCTTGTTTGTGGAACAACCTTCCAATAAACTGTTCAATCCCACTCCTTCCTCCAGGACTTCAAGCAGCTAATGCACCACCATCTCATATCCACAGCCTCCCATTCATTCTTACCCACAATCTTTCAAACCCCCATTAACTCTTCCTCACCCAAATCTCTTACTTGCAGGTTACCGTTTCCTCCCCTCCTCTCTTCTCATTTCCTGTTTGCTCATTTCTTTACTTGTTTTGTCCAAATGTTCCTCCATTGACCGACTGTCAGTGTGTGGTCTTGTTATCCTCAGTCTGTCACCTCGTTCTTCCAGGAGCCGAGATCTTGAATATAAATGACTTTTCCCTCAATACCTCCATCACCAAAGGTAGACAGAGGTTATGTTTTCACTCGTGTGTGTGTGTGTGTGTGTGTGTGTGTGTGTGTGTGTGTGTGTGTGTGTGTGTGTGTGTGTGTGTGTGAACAGGACAAAACTTTGTGAATAGGTTGGGTGTGTGACAAGGATGAATTGATTCGATTTTGGTGAAGATCCAGATGCAGGTACAAGAATTGTTTTTAAGCGACTCTTCACCATTGAGAGATGGGCCAAAAAATGAATTTTAGCACAATATCTCAAAATGTTGTGGACGAGTTATGACAAAACTTGGTGGATGAGTTGGTTAGTTGACAAGAACAAGCCGATTCGATTTTGATTCAGGTCCAGATGTTGATCTAACCTATCAGTGGGATACAAATCATAAACTGTTCAGCCTGGCAGAGGGATGTGCTCTACCAAGTGCCATTCTAGCTTCCCATCATCATCACCATCCCAGTGACAGAAATTCAAGGGAAAAGACAGAATTGCATTGTGTCTCATAAACGGTTGCACAGACATGAAGATACAATGATGTTTCAAAAACGTACCTGGTCTGCCCCACACTCTCCACCCTTATATTTCTCGTCTGCATCAGCACCCAGTTCCTTGTTCTCCGGTCCACCCCCGACTGCTCTCATCCGTTCAAAGCGGGTGCGCAGACGTGATTCCAAGCTCCGCTTCTCCGATTCAACATTGCGCTGCTCTTCTTCGGCCTGTGTGAGCCTTGGAGTGAGGGGGAACACGTTGAATCAGAATGTCCTTAAAGGGAAAAGTTTATGATAGCACAGGACAACTTCACAGAAGCATTGTAAATAAAGAAGGGGAAATTTATTTATTTGGCATGATGGAGGAGCTCGCTCATCTATCATCAGTTGTAATTTAGAAATCCAAATATCAAGTTTTCTCAAGTCCCCGATCTTCTTCCTTCCTGTGTAACACAAGGATACAGGGTAGCATCATTGGCTGAGGGCACAGCTGTGCCGCTGGTGCAGTGCCTTCTGCTGGTTTGAGCAGGAATTTGGAATTTGGCCATGGCGCTGGTGATAGCTCGCCTACTCTTCGCAAAGGACACCATGGGATCTTTAACATCCACCAATGAACACTGGCAGACAGGATTCCCATTTAACATCCCTCCAAGGGGACAGCACACACATTGATGAATCATCCTGCCTGTGAAACACCAGGATGACAGCTTATAGCTGGGTCAGGATTTGAACCCAGGCGAGACAGCTTGGAGGTGAGTGTGCATACCTCTCGAGTCGAGACCATCCTGTCATCCCAATCCCCCATACAATGGAGACATTAATCGGAAGATGCATCAGCATACATGAATCCTGGTTTTAATGGTGTAACTCTGTATGGTACCATCCTTCCTTCGACCCCTTATATTGACCAATGCCAACGTAAACTGAGGAATTTCAAACAAAAAAATTTACACAATAATATCTTGCATTATCATCATGAAAACTTAATGCGATATATTTCCGACCGCAGTCTTGAGTGTGTTCCTGCCACAGCAATGAAGATCCCACACCAGTGGTAATCAAACCTCCAATTTTTCACCTGGCTATGCCTTTCACCAAGTAATGTTGGCGATTTGAAAGAACGTGAAGGATGCTTCCTTGAACAAGCTGACTGGCTGCAACAAAAATGATATTGCACCTTACTTTTCAGACCTGGACAAAGTTAAAGACTTTTACCTTTGGATCACAGGAGGAAAAGAGGAAATCTACGGCTTCAAAATTACAACGGATGATGGTACAGGTGTGGTAAACACCTGTGGGTCAACTTGAGAGTTAGGATAAGTGGTCTGTAGTGCAGGTACATACATCAATCAGTGGCAAAACAATCTTTCGTTACATATGTCGCGCTGCACATCATGTCAAAATGTTGGAAAATTTCTGGAGGCACGGCTGTGCTGCTGATGTGGTTCCCCCTGTAGGTTAAAGTAGGAATTTGTAATTTGTTTGCGATTCTGGGGATAGCTCACCCACTCTTTACAAAAGACCAGTAAATGCTGGAGCACTGGTCCCTGTGTTTATATCTCATTCACAGACAGTGAACTAATTGATTCAACAATCTGCCTGTGAAGCACCATATATATATAGTCGGGTCAGGAATCAAACCCAGGCCAGGTGGCTCATGGGTGAGTGCCATACCTCTGAGATATCCTGACAGCCGAGAGTTCACTAATGTATTGGCCATGACATATTAAACCAGATGACTTAATGATGCATTTCATACCTTTACCTGTTGTACCGATAAACGCGCAGGATAGTGCAGAGGATGCTCAGATTTACTCTTAACTGGTAAAGTAACTTTCCTTTTGTCATCTGTTCTTTACCTATGGATGTTCATGAGCTGAATCATGGATTACTGAGGCAATAAATCACATCATTACAAATAATGAAATAACCCGCATTACATTCCACCATTTATACACATTTAGATCCAGGGAGCGACCAACAAGCACCACGGGAGTAGATGATAAATGGGGTTTCTGAGACACCCATTCAAATGAATGGGGGGAAAGGGAAAAAAACTTTCTGACCCAAGCCCCAAACGCTCAAAATAGGAGACTCATTTTCTCCCCACCTATCGCCTTCCCTCCCATACAAGCAAATGTAAAATTGAGACTATGAAAGATTGAGACTTGGTGATTAAAGCACTTCTTCCCTTTCATATTTTCATTCCACTCAAAGAGCGAACCAACGAATATTTGTCCATGTTGTACTTTAGGGAATAACTTAATTTTCTTATAACATTCATTTCCATCAAGTATATTCACTTTATCTCTTCAAGCACAAAAGAAAGGGAAGTTCAGTATCATTCAAATATCAAGTATGTCATTCAAATATCCTCAGGCATAAATTCGGTATTAATTCACCGTGATTTGATTGATGGTGCTTATAATGATGGAATAAGAACAAATACACTATTTTCATCCAGTGCATACTCAACCCCAATTGGTTATAAATTCAACATGGAACCCAAAAATCTAGTTTATCTCCCTGTGTCAGGAAAAAACATATACAGAGTAAAGTTTAGGATAACCGACCAAGATAATCGCACGATTTTTTTTAATGGAGAAATTATATCCATCAGAATTAACCTACGTGAAGTTTTCCAATAAATAAATACGATGGTTATTGTGAGGAAACACGAGTTGGGAAAATATAAAATAATTACAGGGGATGGGATGTTACTTACCCCATACTACAAGAGTGAAGGTATGTATCTTGGTCGAGGATACTATAAACCGAAGAGACAAAGGGGTATAGGACATCAATTTAGAAAAAAAGGAGATGGGATAATTGATACTCTAATAAGGTATAGGTTCAACTATTCTTCAACATAAAGATCAAATTTGTTCAACTGCTTCTGCTGTGGGAGATGTAGCAGGTGCTATAAAGAATATAAAAGATGCCCAAAAGGAATCTCATAAATTACAAGCAATAAAAGAAATTAAGAAAGGCAAAACTCAGTTGTCTCCCCAAGAACGACAGAAAATAATTCAAATACTTGGGTCAGTGTTTCAAAAGTTTTAACATCTTTTTTCCTCAATAAATACAAGTGTGGAAACAATTGATACTATCTATGATTTGGATGATACCATTGTCATCTCAAACTCTATGAAAAAAGAAGACTACTTCAAGGTAAATGCAATAACTGGAATACAAATGGAACAAAAAGTTTTGAAATAAATAATCAACAAACTTATTTGAATCTAGCCGAAAGTTTCTTGTTGTGTAAATTTACATTCACTAAGGCTGCGAATATCATAAATGCTACACTCGTAAATGATTTCTTCTGGGAAATGTTTGATTGTGTTCATTTGTATATTGGTTGAAGCGGTTGATTATGTCTTTGATATTTCACAAGAAGTTGAAGCAGTTGATTATGTCTCTGCTACATCTGAAATGATGAAATTTACACTATATTCATTCAGTGATAGAATGGGAAAGGGGGCTGTCGAAGGTTTTATTCCTGATATGGCAATGGGAATAAACACAGACCCGGGATATAGTCAAAGAAAAGGAATGTATAATGATGATACAAAAGCAGGTAATAGTTTTACTGTGGCAGTTCTTCTTACAGGTATATTTGGATTTTGTGATCATGATAAAGTTCTGTATGGTCTGAAAATTAGATTTCAACTGCAAAGGATTGATATTGACAATAGATTGCTTTTTGGTGTGGCTAATGCTTTTGCTGATCAGAATGAATTTCTAATTGATGAAATTAGTTGGTATATTTGTGAATATACTCCTAATCTTAAAACAGAAGAGATGTTGAATAGAAGACTAAACTCAAAGAAACCACTCAATATATCATACCTTAAAAGAAGATGCCAACACGTTAAACTGAACCAAACCACTTACACGTGGAATTTGGGTGTTCTGAAAGGAAAGCCACGATATCTGTGGCTCATTTTTTAAAAACCAGATGGTGATACTGCTACTGATAAGAATAATGTGTTGAGTGATAATGCTAAGGTGAATCAACTTCGCATTTCTCAAGATGGAACATTTTATCCACGAGATAGATTGGAAATTAATTGGGAAAAAAACTGATTATGGTGAAGCATACAAGTCTTACCAAAAGGTGTGTGAAAGCAATGGAAATAAAGAACCCATTTTGGATATGACAGCATTTAAAAGTCTGTATACAATCTATGTGATTGACCTGAGTGCTCAAAAGGAAACTATAAAGTCTAATCAAGTGTATACTTCCCTATACATTGAAAGAGAAGAGAGTGAAGAAGTTGAAACATATTGTTTGCTTTTGGAAGAAACAGAATTACAGATTAATACAGATAATGGTGTTATGATTAGTCTCACATAATTTTTTTGATAAATAAATGAGTAGTAAAGTGCCAACTGGGGTATATGTTAATCAAATCAATCTTCATAAACTATCATCTTGTATTCAAAATCAAAAGCCTTGTATGATTAACGTTAATACAATTCAGAGAAAAGGAGCAGTAAGAATTGATGTTTTGCTCACAAGAGAACAGATGAAAATCTTGAACGAAACTGGCTCACTTCAAATTAAAATGTCAAAACCAATGTTGAAGAAATATTCAATAAGAGAGAGGAGTGGAGGATTTCTCCCATTTCTAATTCCTTTAATTGCTGGTTTTAGTGCGGCTGGAGCATTGATAGGTGGTATTTCAGCAGCGTTGAAAACTGCCAATGACAGAAAGGCTCAACTCCGGGCTCAAAAAGAGTTGGAAAGACATAACAAAGAGTTGGAGAAACAAATTAGTGGAAGTGGTGTAATTGTAAATTTTGCTGAAAAACTTGAAAGTTTGCCTGATAAAGTGAGATTGTTAGTTGGAGATATGCTTTCTGCTTTTGCACAAGCAGGTGTAAAATTAACTAAAAGGGGTAATGGATTATATCTTTTTAATAAATAAATGAGCATTGATGAATGGTTTAAAGAATTTGGAAAGAATACAACATCAAATTTAGGACTTGTCAAGTATTGTAAGAAATTAAAAATTCATAATGTGGTTATTTGTATGAGAGATGAATTAACAAACGCGTCTAAACATACAAAGAATATCATAATGAACTTAGAAGATAATAATGGGTACAGTTCTCATTGGGTTTGTATTTTTAATCGTGAAGACAAATATTATTTTGATAGTTATGGTCTTCCACCACCTGTTGAAGTAATAAAATTCTTGCAGAATGGTGCTAATCAAACATTTCAAGTTCAATAATTAAATTCCAAGTGTTGTGGTCAATTATGTCTGTATGTGTTATTTCAATTCAACAAAAATAAATTTTTTAATGGCATTATTTTTCATCTAATATAAATGACATGTTGGAAAAGATGGTTCTATCTTTGGTGTATCTCAAGAACTGGATATTGATTTATCAAATTATTACACAAAGGCACAGGCTGAACGACAGAAATATAGTATAGCAAAAAATATTAATATGAAAAATGTTTATAAATTAATAAATTATCCAAACCCAATTGACGTGAATGACTTGGTGAGATTAAGTGATTTATCTCAATATATATCCTTCAATAAAACGGCACGTTTTGTTAAACAAGTACAATTTACAACCACAACACCTGATTCAACAAACCATCCACCTTTTCTTATTAAATTCAATTATCTGCTTAGTATTGAATTTTATAAAGAAGGAAGAATAGTTAATATGAGAATAGAGAAATGCAGGTATAATATGTGATTTAGGATATAATTGGTCTTTTTCATTCAACCTAGAAGACCTACACCATTTTTATCAGTCTCGTAAAGAAGAATATTATCCTCTTGGTAAGAATCAGGAGATATGTGGAAGCACAATTAGCAAACAACAAATACACGATTTCAGGAATAGGAAATTATATTATGATGGTGAAGCAATAGTTTATATGACAAAGAAGAAGGAAATTGGATAATTATACAAAGTCAAGGAATGCAAACTGATTTAACAACAGGAAGATGGGGGTGGTAGTACATGTCATCATATTAATGTCATATATTTCTGATACATAAATGACAGCAAGAAGGCTTCAAGAAAATTATAATTTTTGCATTCAAGGATACCTACAAGAAAAGGGTGTTGGATTTTACATCCCTTATGAATTGGAACATACACACGGACATTTTTCAATTAAGAACTGGCCTTATACTGATGTTAAAAAACCCACAAATAGAGATTTGATTAAAATATTAAATAAAAATGAACTTCTAAAGGTGATGAAATAGAAAACTCTTTTAGACATCATCAACAAATCTTATTGGTTTCCTATTATGAGAAAAATAATTGTGGATTCAAGAGTATCGCAGAATCCAGATGAATATCTTCTTCTTCTTCTTTCGGCTGCTCCCTTTAGGGGTCGACACAGCGGATCATCCGTATGATCCGCATTGTGATTTGGCACATGTTTTACGCCGGATGCCCTTCCTGACGCAACCCTGGTCGCCTCTTACGACACAGGGATATGGTACACCTATTTTAACCGGGGTATACACCAGCCCAGTACACTGGTACTCATTTCGCCGACCTCGGAAGGATGACAGGCTGAGTCAACCCCCTGGTGTATTAATTCAGTGGCCCAATGGGGCTTGAACTCAGGACCTTTTGGATCCCAAGCCGCTGCCCTAACCACTGCACCAATACCAGGCTATAGAATCCAGATGAATATATATATATATATATATATATATATATATATATATATATATATATGATATTCTATGGGGTGAAAGTGGTTCAAGGACAGTAAGGAATGAGGAAGGAGTTGAAGAAACTGAGACAAGAGAGAAGGAGGAGAGGGAGAAGGAGGAGAGGGAGAAGAGAGAAGGAGGAGAGAGAGAAGGAGGAGAATGAGGAGAGGGAGAAGAGAGAGAGAGAGGGAGAAGAGAGAGAGAGAGAGAGTGAAAGAGAGAGAGAGAGAGAGAGAGAGAGAGAGAGAGAGAGAGAGAGAGAGAGAGAGAGAGAGAAAGAGAGAGAGAGAGAGAGAGAGAGAGAGAGAGAGAGAGAGAGAGAGAGAGGAGAGGGAGGAAAGAGAGAATAAATAAATATAAAAATATGGAAACCAGTGAGATTATAAAAAGATCAAAGGTATTACAGAAAATAAATAAATCTCAACGCACTGAGGAGGAAAACAAAGAATTGGCAAGTCTATTGGAAATATATGCGTCAAGACTATTAACATCGGTTTCAGGGAGAAGATTTAAATGAGAAAGTGGAGATAAAGAAGAGAAAGAAGGAAAATATTATATTGTTATGGTTGTGGAAATTCACAGAACACCATTCAGGTACCCCAGAGGTCAGTTATGTCGATAAGTGTGTGTCCAGGTTAGATTTCCCCACCGATGTATAACAGGAATTATTCGTGTGCCGGGCTGTAAACCCTTGAGGTAGCGTTATTCTTTTTCTATCTTTATTTTAAAACAAAGAACATCTCCTCACCATCATCTCCACAAAAAACAACATCTCAACAAACAAACATCTCCTCACCAGCATCTCCACAACATCGCCATCTTTTCACCAGCAACGGCATCCCCAACAAACAACATCTCCACGGACGAACACGATGGCACCCTCGACGGCGGCAAAGTGATTTCAAACACGGTGGCGTTGTGAAAGTGATCTCAAACACGGCTGCGTTGTGAAAGTGATCTCAACCACAGCCGCGTCTGACGACACGATCGGATCAAAATAGCAAAAGGGGCAGAGCCAGCCGGGGGTGCAGGGTCGAAGGTGAAAAAGCAAGCACCCCCCCACCCCGAACCCGATAAAAGGCCGAGCTGAAACGCCAAGAAGGCAGTGGAGTTGGGGAGGAGAGTGTTGGAGTCCGGAGAGAGTGGAGTTGGTGGAGGCAGTCGAGTTGCAGCGGGAAAGAAGTCACCAGCCAGAGAGAAGTCGCCAGCCAGCTACTTAACGGTCTGGGCGATCGAGCCCCGAGTCGGTCGAGCGATGCTGAGGAGTGAGCGGGCTCTTAAAGAGCATCAACTCGTAAAGAGCAAGGCTCATTCGCTCCTCTGAAGCGTCGTCGGCCAGGCCCGATCGACCAGACCGCGCTGCTCGGCCCGGGACCAACCAAGCCGCCGTTACCACAGCTGCCGCTTTGACCACAGGGACATACGGAGGGTTGCCGACAAAAAGACCATCGAGTCGCCTCAAGGGTGACGGAGGTAACCTGCACCGCCTCGCAGAGCTCCTTCGGTCATCCCAGCTCCGAGGAACATTAAAGGCTTACGAGCCCAGTTCTACCTTTTCTTTTCTGGGGTTTTTGCATGGAAGTCTGTGGCGCCTTGTCCACCAAGTAGAATTGTTCTAAGTGCATGTACGTAATACATAGATATCGGCTGTAGGTTTTTTTACTCATGTCTTGTCCCCCATCCCACCATTCATTGCATTGCTTGCATGCTTACGTGTAAAATAAATACCCCCATTGTTTGAATGTCACCTGCTCATTGCGTCCCTTTCCTCCATTGAACTGCCATAATTGCGTTCGGAATAAATAGCTGGCTGATTAAGAGCCGATAGGACGTACATCTGGTCCGATGGGGCTTGGCGATATAAAACCGCTCGGCAATCGCAAACGGAATGAGCTGCTTAAAGCGGCTCGTTTTCGTGCAGGCTCCAGTGAGGTGTAAATCCCCGGCATTTCTGTCTGCGCAAATAATTAGGTACATCGACAATTTGGCGATCAACCCTGTAGCGCGGACAGAAGAGTTGGCTGATTTATGGTGTGGTTAACAACACCCGTAGCTGGGTTTCCGCGTTGATCCGAAAGCTGCGACTGGATTTCCACGTTCGGTGGGCGCGCACGGCCACAATCGGGATAAAGGCGGCTGTCCGCATGCCGGAGTGGCGAGAATCCATAACAATATTATTGATGATGTTGGTGTAATTGACTTTGATGAAAGTTTTACATTTTTTTCTTCAATAAATGGAGGAGAGAGTGAAGACATTTCTAAGGATTCTTTATGTTTTAAAAATTAAGATTCAAATGTGCATGTTGGAAACAAAAAAGGTTTTTGCACTCTGTAGGAATTTTCACATAAATAAATGAGTTATTGTCTAAAATGTAAAAAGAAAACCAAGAGTAAAAATATCTCGTATGTTAAAAGTAAAAATAATAGGGTTATACAAAAAGGTGCATGTTCGGTGTGTGGCTCAAATCGAGTGAATTCATCACCAAACACAAACGAGGGGGAGATATACAAAAGCTTTTATCAGGAAGTAAATTTTCAACAACTGGAATACCAGGGGAATTACAACTACCAGGGTATTCCTTCTGTGGTCCAGGAACAAACTTGAATAAAAGATTAGATGAGGCTGACAATCCTAAACCCTGGAGCAAACCTATCAATGGGGTTGATGAAGTGTGCATGAGGCACGATATTGATTATGGAAATAGCACAACGTTGGAAGAAAAGCATGAAGCCGATAGAGAAATGTTGTATAATTTGTCTCTGATACAAAATCCAACTTTGAAAGAAAAAGTTGATAGGTTCATCGTGAAGAAGATGATCAGTGCTAAATTGAAACTTGGGCTTGGAAATTCAAAAAACTTATAGGCTCTTATGATGTCATTAAGATTGAAGAGCAATTGGCTGATGAATTACATAAACCAATAATCACAAAGTTTCCTAGAAGGAAGGTTTATTCCAAGGATGTTGATTATATCTGGTCCACTGATTTAATTGAACTCAATAATGATAAGGGGTACACGTATGCTTTAACCGTTATTGATTTGAGGAGTAGATATGCGTGGGATGTCCCTTTGAAAAACAAAACAGGTAATACTCTTATGTTAGTTTTCCAACAGATATTCAATAAAAGCAAGAGAAAAACCTAAAAAAATTGTGGACTAACAGAGTTCTACAACAAAACATTTATGAATTTTCTTTAAAATAACATTACATTATACAGCATCTTGAATGAAGGAAAAGCTGTTGGTATTGAGCATTTTAATTGCACTTTAGACTATATAATTGCACGAGAGACTATATAAAAAATTCACTCAACTTGGTTCTCAACAATGGTTATCTTTAATTCAGGACATTGTAGATAAGTACAACGACACGATTCATACCTCAACGAAAACCAAGCCATCAGAAACATTTACAAAATTAAAATATAAAAAAGAGATTAATGTCAGAAAACCTAAGTTCAAAGTTGGTGATATAGTCAGAATATACAGGTGGAAATCTCATTTTGAAAAAGGTTATACCAAGCTATGGGCAAATGAACGTTTTAAAATTGTTGATGTCGTCGGTACAGTTCCTTGGACTTACAAATTATGTGAATTTAAGTGGGAAGAGATTTTAGGTTCATTTTATTCACAGGAATTACAAAAGACAGAGATAAATTGAATTTTTTTGACTCCACCCCTTTTTAACTCCACCCCTTTTTGACTCCGCCCACACAATCCCCACCCACGCAAACCCCACCCACCAAAGCCACATCCACACAAGCCCCACCCACGCAAGCCACATCCACATAATCCACATCCACACAAGCCCCACCCACGCAAGCCACATCCACTTAATCCACATCCACACAATCCCCACCCATGCAAACCCCACCCACAAAATCCACATCCACACAAGCCCCACCCACGCAAGCCACATCCACATAAGCCACATCCATGCAAACCCCCCTCACGCAAACCCCACCCACGCAAACCCCTCACAAAAGCCACATACACATCCATCATATCCACATAATTAGTGATTAGTTTATTAGTTCCCACACAAATGTTTATTTAATTTAAAAAATTGCTCCACCCATCCAAGCCACATCCACACAAGCTCCACCCCCCTGTGCACCCCCACCTTTGACCCACCACCCCTCTCATCCCACCCCCCCCCCACTCTTCCCCACATACACACATATGGGAAGGGGAGGGGAGAGGGATGAGGGGGGTGGTGGGTCATTGGGGGAGCACACCTATCCCCCCCCTTTACATCTCCTTTATTCTTTCCTTGTTATTAAAAATCAGATAATTATAAGGAAAGCATTTATAATTAAACAAAAGTAATAACATTGAACAAAATCTTCTTTCGCAGCAGTCTGATGGTTTGTTTTGGTTTTGAAACTCGGTCAACATATTCTGTTCAAAACAAAGAGTGAAGAACAATTAGGGTATATAAAGATGATTATATTATGATATTAATAAAATAATAAATATAACATTTACCTCCAGAAGATAGTGTCATGTCAGATTCCTCCAGAAGATTAAGGTGTGTGTTTGGTTCATCCACACAAGTGTTTAAACTGAAAAATAAAATAAAATAATAATAATGATAATGAGTCAAAGACAGAGACAGACACACACACACACACACACACACACACACACACACACACACACACACACACACACACACACACACACACACACACACACACACACACACACACACACACACACACACACACACACACACACACACACACACACACACACACACACACACACACACAGGCAGAGATAAAGACAGAGGGAGAGAGACAAAGACATAAAGACACACAGAGAGACAGAGGGATAATTTCTCACCTTTGACTCGACTCATTCAAGGTCAGAGGACGTGAGAGAACTTCTTTCCAGCCAACAAAAATGACATTCAATTCTTTTCTGAACAATCGAATGTCTTCAAGGAAGTCATTCATTTTTAGCCACTCATCGTGTAATTCAAAGGCCTCCTGTTCTCGATCAGTTATCAACGATGTTCTTATTGGGGACAACCTGTTAGAAAAAGACAGATTAATTATTGGTTGTATCGTAATTTAATTCTGTATAAAACAACAAATAATGAATTGGGTTAATGATCTCACCTGTCATCTTGTGAAAACGATTGATCTGCAAGGTTGTAGTAATAATCTGAACACTCCATATTCTAAATAAAACACACTCGGCACACAAGTTGGTTTAAATAGGCAACTTGATGACGTCAATGAAATGTGAAAACAATGAGATTTTTCAGGGCATGTCCCACATAGGAAATGACTTCGGAATTTTTTGGGCTTAGCTTGGTTTGGGCGAGGCACCTTGGCTGACTCCAGACTGATTCATTTTAACACGAAAATGAAACAGCGTGCTTTGAATGATTTTGAGAAAACTTACGTTTAAAAGCTGTTTTTGTTTGCTTTTAGCTAAACTTTATTCTGTTAGTGTTCTGATGATTTAAGATATAACCACGAGAGACATGGGCACAGAATACTTCTTCATTTTCACAACACGAATGTGCTCTTAAAGGCACTTCCCCATTATACAGAACCGAAGGAGGGATAGTGAACTTCCCTTTATTTTGTGCTTGAAGAGATAAAGTGAATATACTTGATGGAAATGAATGTTATAAGAAAATTAAGTTATTCCCTAAAGTACAACATGGACAAATATTCATTGGTTCACTCTTTGAGTGGAATGAAAATATGAAAGGGAAGAAGTGCTTCAATCATAAGTCTCAATCTTTCATAGTATCAATTTTACATTTGCTTGTCTGGGAGGGAAGGGGATAGGTGGGGAGAAATGAGTCTCCTATTTTGAGCTTTTGGGGCTTGGATCAGAAAGTTTTTCCCTTTTCCCACATTCATTTGAATGGGCGTCCCAGAAACCCCATTTATCATCTACTCACAGGTGTGCAGACCGATACAAAGACGAACATTCAGAATGATGGCAGAACTAATACATGTACAAAGACTCAAAGCACTTACATGGGAGTAATTCTAATACTTCGTCGAACGATACTCTGAAACAATGTGCATGAATCAAAATAGAACAACCCGAGCACCTACTTGTTCTGTAACTCGATGAGACTTTCCTCTGCTTGCTGTAAACTCTCCAGCTCCAGCTCCATCCGCCGCACATGCCTTCGCCAGCGTTTGCTCTGAAGAAAAGCAACCCAGCCGGCACCGAGCCCTGCCACTACAGCCGCGACCAGGATGGCATCCTTTACCGGGCTGTGTGTAGCTAGGGGTCATGGGATCGCGTGTGTGCAGCTCAGTGTCATGGGATGTGATCCTAATATCGTACCCAAGTCCTATTATATGGCACCTATGGGTATATTTAGTTGGTACAATCAAATATCAACCTATCAGTGCCACACTATGATTATATTGCACTGCAAAGAAAAAAAACTTGTTTTGCATCAGTTCGTGTAAAATTAACGGATTTCATGAATAAAATGTAAAACTTCTCAAGGAGTTAATGGGGCACACTACATTCACCAACAGCTACATTCAACAACTTGCTGTGTGCATGAAGCCCATCAAAGCAAGCTGAAGAAGGCAATCAATGGATTTGAGCCCGTTGCCTTCTCCAAGACACCATTAACGAACAAAAATAAAACAAGGGAGACATGAATGTGGAGAAAACAGACGAAGGCCCAACAAAGGAGCATCCAGATCCAATCCCATACTCAGCATGTCCTGAACAGATGAGAGCTTTTACACTATCCGCTACAGGTAGTCATACTTCATTGGGTCAATTCGTTCTCATTTAATTCAAGCCTGATTGAGTGAGGACAACCAACCCCAACACTCCATCCAAAACTATACTATAGGGTCTATGGGGTTCAAATCCTAAAGATTCCCGTAAGCCAAAAATAATTGCAACGAGGAGGGTTCCCATCTCCGACGGGTTCGCAGATGTCTCACTTCAAATCAGCAATTTTTTGGAGTGTGTATTGGGAGAAATGGGAATCCCACGGAAAGTGATGATGTGACTTTGACACGTGGTACATGTTTACCTTATAGACAATGGCGATCTGCTCAGAAGAAGAACCAATAAATTGGCAAATATGGTATGCTGCCATTTCATGTCAGATAGTTTTGTAAACGGTATCATGCACAGCTTCAACATTTTGTCATCAACACGAGGTCGATGTAAGTGTTCGTAAAGGTTAAGATACCCTGATTACTTCCGCAAAATCACGTGAACGCCACAACTCGGTACTACACCGTTGATCCAACGGCTTCACATGCAGTGTGGTTTCATTCATTCTTATTCAACATCTGACACTTCTGAACACAAAACTGACATCATTGCCATGGAACTCACACCAGCACCTCACATTTATGACTGATATGTCCCACTTCATAGTTCCATACCAAACTTAAATCCCCTGGTCTATTTGTATAACATTCTTCACTCGGTGCTAGTGCGTTGCCTAAACCTCTACAACCAGTTCAGCTCTCACACAACTCCAAAAAGTGAGCTCACCAGGTGGAGGTCCAAACAAAACCACATCCAATGCCTTCAGTTGCAGCTTATGCCTGTGTGATCGATCTGTGATGTGCAGCAGTCCGGCCAGCAACGTTTGATTTGAGGCAGCCAACCTGTGGTTTCAGGAAAAGAGCTGAGTGAGTTTTTTTCCATTTATACACAAGGAAATTAGATACAGGAGGAGGCCATTCGGCCCATCATGCATGCGCCACATCAACATCACACCAATTTATCAACACCAGATCAAAATAAGAAAAATGCAGTTTTTAAAAAAGTGTTTTTTGTAGTTTTTGTTGCATTTTTTGCCATTTTCTTTCCAGTGGAGGGGGCATGGATGAAGATGGTCTTGAGTAAAAAAAAAAAACACATCAACAACCACACAACACCCCTTGACGACATCCCCACCAACACTCCGTACACATGCACACAATCGCCCATCAATGCTCAAGCTACCTTATAGTCCTGCCAACATCCCTCTAGATACCCCTCTATCTCCATAACTTCCAGGTACCTATCGAATTACAATTTAAACTCATCCACTGTTTCTGCTGCCACTACCTTTCCAGGGAGACTATTCCATGCATTAACTACTCTTAGAGTGAAGGACCCCTGCTTTAGTACCATCTTAACCTCTCCTTTACTCTCAGGCTATGGCCCCTGGTCCGATCACTGTCTACTCTGCTGAATAATTCATCTGCACTTGTTTTGTATTTGGACTTATTTTATACCCTTCATTATCTTAAACATCTCTATCATATCACCTCGTAACTGCCTCCTTTCTAGAGTATAAAGCCCTGTCTCCTTCAGCCACTCCACATGGCTGAGTCGAACTCGGCTCAGAATTATTATGACGTCATATTTTCCCATTAAGAATAGCACTCAGCGTCTCAGTGACACCACCATGTTTGAAGCTTTCAAGATTATAAATACAATTGATTTTATTTTTATTTTTAAAAATGTCTCCTTAAAATCGCAGTAGTGTTCTTCAGGAAATGAGTTCGAGAATGTAACCAACAACCATTCCTTTCACACTACGAGGCGCATCGGGCTGCCGAGACAGTTTCGTTTGTCAAAGGAGTCCAGTCCTGGATGGGTCACCACTCCGACACAGGATACTCGAATGGCTTATTACAGTTTGGGAATGTGCTGTGATACAATTATTATTAACTCGCGTGAAGTCAATGGCGTGCCATCGCAAATCTCCACGCTCTCCACCTTAAGCAAAGCTGAAAGATGGCAAAAGGTTCCACCAGGAATGAGGCAATGTCAAATTTAGTTTAAAATGTTTTTTGTGTTTTGACCCCTGTGACCCTAACTCCCCATCGCCAGGGGCATGAACACGAGGTTGAGTAATAATAATTAAAAAAATTGTCGCATATTCATGCGTCCCCCAATGTTTATTGCATATACAAAGTTTCATTGATGAATGTATAAAAATGTGCCTGCAATTGCATTTTGTGGTATTTGACCTTTTCACCTTGGCCCAGAGGGTGTGAACAAAATGATACTGCTGTTGCACCTTCTTGCCATGTGGTGATCATAACTGCACAGTTTGGTGAATTTCTGCCCAACCGTTTAGGAGAACATAGCGTGATGGATGGACAGACGGACAGACATTGCTGATTACAATATCCCCAAGTTTTTTTTCAAAAAGCGTGGGGATAATCATATGATGTTATCATAGAGCAAGTACAACGGTGCAGGGTGGAGGTGATGGTGATGATGATGTTTGGGGGGGTTTGGGTCATTGTGTTGACGGTCCATGCTAATTAGGTGAACAAACGTGGAAAACAGTTTGCCAACCCGCGATTATTCGAGCACATCGACCGCAATCCGCAGACCTTGCCTTTTTGATTGATTCTGTGACGCATCAAAAACACCTGAGTGAAATCAACCACTACAGGATAAGTGGTGAAACTTTGAAATGGACAGATACCTGGCTAACCAAGAGAAGTCCACGTGTTGTTGTTGATGGAGAAACATCCCAACCAATACAAGTTACATCAGGTGTCTGCCAGGGGACCGTTCTCGGCCCCCTTATATTTCTGATGTTCATCAGTGACGTCGAGGAGAGAATTAGTCAAGGTACCAAGATAAAGCTCTTTTCGATGACGACTGCCTTTTGTACCACCCCATCCGTGGGCAGGAAGATCAACTGCAGTTGCAGAAAGATGTAGACGCATTGAGGGGTTGGTCGCACAGATGGCAAATGACTTTCAACACGTCAAAGTGTCACACAATGCATGCAACAAGATGCACACAACCTCGATGTTTCACATGCAAGATGAGGGTAAACCTTACATCCATTCAGCAGAGCCATTACCTTGGTCTCAATCTGCCAAGCAACATGACATGGAATCATCATGTGAACCATGTTGTGAAACATGGAAACAAAATCTTTGGATCCGTAAGGAGAAACCCAACCAAATGTGACAAAAAAAGTTAACATACCTGTGTGCAAGGCATCGATATGCTCCGAATTTGAATACGCGGCATCAGTTTTGGATCTCCACCAAGCTTATCTTGTAAATAAACTGGAAATGGTAAAGGACGTTCAGCATGGTTTATCTCTAATGACTATACCAGAACCTCCAGAGTTACGTCAATGTTGAACTCCTTGGAGTGGCTTTCATTGCAACATTGATGACGGCCAAGTAGGATCGTATTGTTCTATTGCTATTGATATACCACTATAAATGGTATGGGGAGCATGTGCCAGAACAGCGCGTCGCTGCGTCCAAACCACTATATAGTTGCTATTGATATACCACGATATGTCAACCAAGCAGTCCGCTCCAGGTGAGGAAACACCAACCGCTTTGCACCTCTCCAGTGTCACACAAAGACATACCTTAATAGTTACATACCTAATACAAGAAACTGGAATACCCTTCCCCCCCCCCCCCCCAGAAACAACAAATCAAACCAACTCAT
>NC_140972.1:10942883-11075383 GCF_056783735.1 Eptatretus burgeri
TCCAAATTCATAACAATATGTTACAGTTAGGTCCTCCCTTGTGTCTCGTGGGCTAGGAAACATGCATTGTGAGGAATTAGGTTGGTCTTTCTTTCTTTCCCTTTCTTTAGGAGCGCGTATTCAAATCCATTTCCACCACACCGCAACTGTCACTCTGCTCCGCCATCACATCATCCACCAACCCACTTACCAATTCACTATCATCCCTTCGTTATCAGCCGTAACCACCCTCCCTGCTTCAAACACAAATATTTCATTCCTTATCATTTACAGCGCACCATCCAAGCTCGCCATTTCAGCACCCACTCGCTATTCAGATGCTTGCTCGCCATTGACCAGACAGCGCCGCTTCAATACAAAGACACAACCACAACCACTTCAACTACCTTGCTATGCCTCGCTACCAACTACAACCACCTCACCTACCCAGGACATCACTACAACCACACTACATCTTACACCCGCTACTCCAACCCGCTTCCACCATCAACAAAGCCTCGCTTCACAAGACTACTTTGTTGTGCCTTGCTGTCTGCGACAATGATTTCGCCTCTACATCCTGCCATTGGTGCCTTTGTTGGGAGTTTGTGCAACAAATGGGGGGTGGGGGGGTGCTGTATTCAGCCCCATGTTAACCCAGGAGATGATACGCGTGGCCCGATTACAACACAAATGGGGTCATTTCTTAAATTGAAAGCTTTGAGGGAGTGTGACGTCATGTAGGGCAAGCTTCAGACCAACGGGCACACTGTATTCTAAGCACAGAAGGAAGAGCATGACCCTTGTTGGGTGGGTGGGAACCCTGACCTTCGCCAACTATACCCCACTCAAGCTACTATAAAAGCAGGAGACATTTGACCTTCCACCCACTGGCTTGGCTGGATTTTCTCCTGCGGTTTAATGAGAGTGGTAGCATGCGCTGGATAGGGCAGAGTGCATTGCAGAGGTGGGAGGCCAGGCCATGCTCAGTGTAGGCACTCGTATTTCTATTCTCACACATTATTTTTCTTCTTTCTCTGATTTGTCTCCTTTAGACACACAACATCGATCAGCATTATTCAAGCGAAGAGCCTGAGGCCAGATTACATCTGTGACTTGCTACAAGTACCATGTAAACCTGTAATAACCTGTTCCATGGTCCAGTTGTCAGCGACTCAACCATCTCCCCGACCAGGTTTCCAAGTGAGGAGGGGATATGGATATGGACACCTAGCAGGATTAAAAACAAAACCTTCCATAGGGCAGAGGAGCTCCTTGTAAGCCAAAGGCCATCCATATCTGTGGATGTCCTCCTGCAGTTGGGTTACTTTGTTTAGGAGGTTGGTGGCAGGATTTGCACTCCGGCCAACAGAAAGCACTTTGTTCCGCAAAACCCACAAATGCAAAGAAAACTGAAACCTCACTCTGTGGGAGTACCTCCTTTGCTGCTGCCCTTTTCAGGGCAGCTCACCAGATGATGGCATTGTGGCAAAGCCTTCGGGACCCCCATTCCTTGATGATAGGAGGAAAAGCACAGGGTAAACTTCCTGGGTCAGATTGCGGTGGTGTGTGGCAGAGTGGTACTGAGGGGTCGTCCAACGTTAGAACTTCAGTAATGCAGCACACTCTGAGGTTCGCAGACCGGATAGTGGCGAGATCATGGCAGGTGGTTACACCTACTATTGGTCTGGTCGCTCTGACGGTTACCATACTAAAGGAGTTACTGTAGCTGTGTCCGATAAGCTGACTCCAATGATAATTGAAGTTACACTGGTCAACAAGCGTATTATGACACAAAGGATTCGTCACTCCTTGGGTGTTGTTTCCCTGGTCTCTGTTTATGCTCCGACTGAGGCGAGTGATCTCACCGTGAAGAATGCATCCTATACCACGCTCGAGTCTGTAGTTGTTCAGTGCCCCAGGTGAGATACTCTTCCAGTCTTGGGAGATTTCAATGCAGCAACCTGCACGGATAGGAATCGTTATGAGGTGTGTGTTGGTCCTCGTGGGTCTGGAACTGTGAACCAGAATAGCACTAAGTTCCTTGACTTTGCAAGAAGTCGTGGACTTAGGGTGGCTGGTTCATGGTTTCAGCTCCCACAGGCTAATCGCTGGACTTGGTATTCCAACGCTGGTGGTGTAGCAAAGGAGATTGACCATGTGTTCATTGATCGTCACTGTAGGATGATCCAGAATTGCAAGGTCTAGCGGAGTGCTCAGTTCCTCAATACTGACCACAGGCTTGTTGCACCAACTCTGAAGTTACAGTCTAAATCCAGGAGAATGGTACCATCCATGGATGTTGGCAAGTTGAAGGATGAGAGGGTAGCTGAGGAGTTTGCTAATGGCCTGAGTGCAGATTTGGGGAGTCTGGGTTCTTTTGGGAATCTTGAAGAGTTGTGGAGTGCCTTCCAGACTACCATCCTTGATGATGCCGGTGGATGTTTTGTAACTCACAGAACGTTGAAGAAAAATTTTGTCTCTCAAATGACACCAGATACCATTGACCAGAGTCGCAGGGAAAGGCTTAATGGCAGAGCGGAGCTGTTCAGGTAGTTGAGGCGTAAAACTGTACGTGCGCTGAGGGTGGACAAGTCGGCCTATGTGCGAGGAATCTGTAAGGGGGTAGAGCAACACTTTTGCTCAAGTGATTCTCGTCCTGCTTATTGGAGAACTTGTGTATTGTGTTCCTCCAAGCTTTTCCGTCTACTGCAGTTAGAGCGGAGGTTGGTGGGCTCTCGACAGAGGAGTCTGATGTGAAGGCCCGCTGGGCTGGTTACTTTGAGCAGCTGTTCCAGGCTGACCCACCAGCTGTTGAGTTGGATGTCAGGGGTGTTACTATCCCAATTGCTGACCCTCCAATCAACTGTGATCCACCTTTGTTTGTAGAAACACAGGCAGTGATGAATCGGTTGAAATAGGGTAAAGCTCTTGGGATCTGCGGCATCCAAGCCGAACATCTCAAGAATGAAGGAAATGTTGTACTGAGGTCATTGCATGCAGTTCATTGCTCTGCCTGGAACACTGGCATCAGATCAACTGACAAGAAGAGGGGCCTTGTTGTCCCTCTCTGGAAAGGGAAGGGCGATCGGCAGGACTGCAACGACTGAGGGGTGATGCTGCTCTCAGTGCTGGGCAAGGTCTTTGCTCGGATAATTCTCAATAGGGTTCGCCGCCATCTGCTTGAGCACCAGCACCCAGAGCAGTCAGGTTTTACACCAAAGAGGTCAACGATTGAGCATATCCTTGCTCTTCGGGTCCTCATTGAACGCAAATGAGAGTTTTGGCAGTGGCTGCTTGCAGTCTATGTTGATCTCTGCAAAACATTCGATTCAGTGAACCGGGATGCCCTCTGGAGGATTCTTGGTCTTCATGCAGTGCCACCAAAACTGATCAATCTGATGTCTGAACTATACTCTGGTGCTAACAGGGCTGTGAGATGTGATGATACCATCTCTGACTTATTTCCAGTTGTTACTGGAGTTTGTCAGGAGTGTGTACTCCACCCCCCCCTCCCCCCATACTTTTTAGCACTGGTATGGACTGGATTCTGGGGAGGATGTAAGAGAGATCAAGCTGCAGTGCATCATTTGGGAATGTCAAGATCTCTGAGCTTGATGTCGCAGATGATGCAGTCATCTTTGCGAAAACTCTGGATATCCTTTTGGGGGCCCTTGAGGTGTTGAATGAAGAATCAGAGCCACTGGAATTACGGGTGTCCTGGGTCAAAACGAAGATCCAGGCTTTCAATGACATATTGGATGCGGCTATCCTGTCTGTACCCGTTTGTGGTGAGGATGCTGAGGTCACGGAGAGATTCACTTTCCTTGGCAGTGATATTCATGTCTCCGCTGGCAGTGAGCCAGAGATATTCATGCCTCCCAGACCCATGAGGATCAACAGACATCTGGGTCAGGCATGGGGAGTCATGAATTCACTGGATCATGGGGTGTGGTGCTGTTGGTACCTGTGCAGGAGGACGAAAGTCTGTGTCTTCATGTCCTTTGTGCATGCAGTCTTGCTCTACGGATGTGAGACTTGGACTCTGACCAGGGATCTGGGATGGAGACTTAACTCCTTTGGTTCCATCTCTCTTCAGAGAATCCTTGCCAATCACTGGTCGGATGTTGGATCCAGTGAGCGGTTGCTGAGAGAGACTCAAATGAGATTTGTTACCTGCATAGTCTGTGTACGTCAGCTGTGGCTGTATGGATATGTAGCTCATTTTCTTGACACGAATCCTACTCAGATTCTCTCAGCGAGGGAGCCTCGCGAGTGGAGGAGGCCAATGGGCCAACCATGTGCCTCTTGGTTGCAGCAGGTTGAATAACATCTCATGGAGATGGTGATGGGCCAGGCATTTCCCTAGGGGATGGCCAGACAGAGGCTGCTGGAAAGTGGACGCAGTGATGTGTTGCTCCGGCGCATACTCCCATACTTGACCTGGCCTGAATATTGTTGCGGTTCCTGGAACCACATGCATACAACAGATAGTTGTCCCGAGTCAGTTATTCCATTAATGTACGTGTTGTTCCGTCCCTACCTTTTGTCTAGTGGGAAGACAAGGGAGTTTGTTGCGATGGGCTATTAGTTAGGTTATTAAATCATTTTTCCCTGTTATTTTATTCCCTCCTTTTATTTTCTGTGCTAAATCTGCCTCGCTTGTTACCCTCGTCTCGCTTACCACAGCGTGATGATCCACGGTGCCTTGCCTCACTTGCTATCCTCGTCCCACTTACCACAGCGTACCACCGTCTACCCGGAATCTCGTTTTCTGAGGCAAAATCCCGACGCGCACTTTCGGCTGGACAAACGCTTTGTCGGTCCCATGACACTCAAAATTTTCTGGTTATTTATATATTAACTTGACCTTCCTCGTGAAGAAATCACCCATGTTTCTTTTTTTAAATCAAAATGGGATAATTAGACCAATATTTCGAACATTTCTGGTGCTTTTCACAACTTGCTATGCCCCGCCCCAAAAAAAAAGTTGACTTCAGCGAACCGCAGCATTCACGTCATCTGCAGAAACTCGCACAGAGTGGATTGACTAGATGTCACGTGCCGTATGAATTACGTACAAATGCATTGTGCACATGTGTTTGCTATCTCACTGATCGTCTTAATTCCTGTGATTGTTTCGCGGAAAAGAAATTCTGCTTCTGAGCCGTGTATGCACAACAATCACGAGGCAATTATTTATCCCTTTACCACCTTGTCGTAGTCGTGTACAAATCCAATACATGTATGCACAATAAAGGGCTATACCATGTCCACAAAATATAAAATGTGACTGTTGAACCTTTCCATTAAAAAAGAAAATTACAGGGACAAACAAGTAAAATACTAAAGATTAATATTGCATCATTTCAAGGCACAAGGAGATAATTTTAAAATCAAACAATGTGAAAAACCTGCACCCACATTTTGCAGCTTATTGAATTGTTCGTTGAAACCAGCCTGCTGGGATAGGTACGATTCCACATACATGCAAGCCAGGTACGGTTGCACTCGACATACATGGGTTTATTCTAAAGTGAAGGTACTGCTTCCATTGGCTTGCTATTCATTAACATTTAGCCAAAATGTTGTAATAAATGAACAGGGAAAAATATGTTGGCACAACTATGAAAGACAAATTTATCTGTCCTATTACACGGCCTCATAGCCTCGGGACTCTTACGCATTGACTTATACATTGTGTGCATGCTAATACAAGTTACTTGTCAACTCTAGAGTCAAGACTAGTCCGATAAATCCGTCGTCCGTCCGACTTGTCCAATAAATCTGACGTGCTGCAGCTTTCTTTTATTATTCTCTTTTCTTCATTGTTTTCTACTGGCGCTACATGATGACAGTAGGAATAAAATAAATAAAAATGCAACAGAACGTCAGATTTATCGGACTACTCTAAACAATTGTGTCGCAAGGTGTGTTCTGCACACAAGTTTTCATCGTATCCGGACAGCGAGATTGCTTCGTTTTATGCGCAGAGAGATACGGCCGATGACATGCGCTGGCCTTGCTTGGGATTCATTCGCCGCGGAACAACATGTCCGCTGCGCTGCGCTGCGCTGCGCTGGTCACGTCACCTCACTAAAATATTTCTGATATCGAGCAGTATGCAAATCGAATTTACATTATTGAATTACGAATAGGATTTAGTCTAACCAATTGTTATTGCCAAGTCTTCCTTCGATGTCCTCCCGATCATCATGAACGCCGGGAATTTCATCGCCATTTTCCTCTGCTTGTCCTGCTTCGGGCTCAAACTGGTAAGGCTGTATTTCATTTCCAGCGGCCTGAACTTCACCTCCCGCGACTATGTTATCCAACAATTCTCCATCTGATTCAGACCAAAATCCTTCATTTCTCTCACACTCACTGTCGGTACCAGACAAATCAAAGTCCATGTCATCCATTATTCAAAACCAAATGTTTGATTTTTTTTTAAAGCAGAAATGAACGAAGCGTTTGAGTCGACCAATCGAATGTGGAAACACACAAGAAGCCAATAGAATCACTTAGACCACCAACCCGAGTAATTTACGTGCAGCCTCTGTCGTCCTGCAGTTGACGTCATGTGGGTTACGCCCCTTTCAGTAGATTTCGGCAGAATTTTTAGGGGCGTTCCCGAAGAGGTTTGTTTTTTTAACTTTACATTTTACAGAACGAGTATTGTGAAAAAAAACATTGTCAGATCTGAAATCACGATGAAAAACTCCTATAGGACATGTATGTATATATATATATATATATATATATATATATATATATATATATATATATATATATATATATATATATATATATATATATATATGCAATTTCAGTACTTTTGGGTGTCATGGGACCTTTAAGCTACACCACCATCCATCTGCCCAAGGCCAGAAATGCGCGACGTGTCACGTACGTTTTGCACCCAGGTGGGCGGGCTATACCGGTGTCTGGCCGAAACCCAGCTCAGGAAGGCGGACCAGGTGAAGGGTCAGAGCCAGTCGGAATGCCCGGCTCGGACGATGACGTCAGTTTCGGCATGGCTCCTCCCCAAGCTCCGGGCTCTATAAAGACGGAGGGTCCTCCATGAATTGAAGAGAATGGAGAAGGAATTTGGAAAGAATTTAGGGAATTGAAGGAGGAGTGAAGTGTGTTGAGAATTGTAGAAGTTAGTGCTCCTGTCCTCGACTCCGCCCATGTCTCGCCTCGACGGCCCACCTTCTGTTCCTCGTTTCTGCCCACACGACCTCGCTTCCTGGTTTTCGACCAAGCCTCCTGCCTGGTCCCGCCTACTGCACCACCCTCACCCTCTGGACTCCTCCCTTCTCTACACAAGCTCCTCCTGTTCGGAACACGATCACCACACGTGCGTTTGCGGCCCGAACTACGCAACCATTGTCGGGTACCACACCACGGAGCATCCCTTTCCCCGAAACGCCCAGGTACTGAAAACTATAACCTCAACCCCCTCCCTCCCTGGCTGCAAGAGTCCTTTTCATTGGGGGTTCTTTCTCTGTGTGTGTGTCTGAGTGTGTTGGCGCCTGTCTGATAAGTAAGCCTGTAGAAGATCCTTTATTGTTGTTACTGTGAATAATGTCGCATCAAGTTTGCACTGTGTCTGCTTTGGTAAGTTGCTTATATAATTGTCGCACCCCCCCCACACCCCTCTCCTCTTTCCCTGCGTTACATACCCAATAAACCTTTGTTGTGCCACATGCTTTTCCTCGCTTGCTGTAAATAAATAATTGTTGTAGAAATGTTCCCAGCTTGCCTTTGTCTTTTCTCTCATTGGTCCAGCATGGTTCAGATCCAGGTTTAGCCGGGTCTTTATTCCAACGGTCCATTCCTTCTAGCCGGTACGTCTTTGGCAGTATCGCTCGGCTGCATCCGATCCGGAAAGGTGATCTGATCCGGCAGAGTGATCTAGTTTGGACAAGGCGTACCGAGGGCGTTGTTCCCCAGTGGTTAAATAGCATGGTTAATGAGGTAATCCGATTCCATATGCAGGAGGACCCTAGGTCACACGGTTGAGTTATTGGCGTCCACGGTCGGTTAAGCGACCCGCCGCGTCACGGAATTATCCGTGAGCGCCGGCCTACAATTCCGGGGAGTCTGGTGGGAATCGACGTAGCTCCCCCCACCTTGTGGTCTTCTCAGCCGACCCCGCCGGCACGCAACAATATGTTTCATTGTATGTCTTTTGCAGCACCAGACGTATACTGTATGTCCCTGCTGGATGAATAACCTTGTGAATAAACCCTCTTGTAATTAAATGTACCATATAACTTTCCTCATTCCCCCCTGCCTTTAAGTAAGCCTTGGTAAATGTTCTACCAACCTGCTTATAGCGTCTCTTATGATTGGTCCAGCACAGTCCTCATTCTAGTTTAGATGGGTAGTTCTACCCCATGTAATTTGCTCTCATTAGCCAGTGTGTACCTACGGTTCTTGCTTGGCCATACTTGAATAAATAGTCAGGTACTTGTTGAGGGCACGTTCCTCGATTGATTGGGTCAGCTCAACAACAGGTAAACGGTGTCAGACGGAGAACCCTGCTCGGGTTGGCAAGTTTAATTGACGTCCGTGGTTGCTTAGCAACCCGCCAGACCATTGAGTTGTCCGCAGGACGTTGACCTGCAGGACCAGGCGTTTGAGAGGAGTGACCAGCCATTCGAGACCTATCATCAGTGTGACATGGCACTAACGTCACACACATAAGTTATGCCGACACATCACCTCCAAACTATGATGGCATCTGTATGGCACTCAGGTCTTTACAGACTAAGAGTTATGCCTCTATGGTCACTAATAAATGAATGCAGAGCCACCGATCCAGATTTTGCCCTTGCTATGGGCTCATCAGGACAACATACTGCCAAATCGTATACTTGGGACCATACAAAATAGGTTAAATAAAAATAGGACCACTGGACCTCAAGCTAATCTGGGCCCTGGCCCAATATTTTAACCCAAAGTTGGTAGCATTCTGACTGATGGGTCTGAAGAAGAAGATTTTGGAAGGAATTTGCACGATTTTCCAAACAGTTGACCAAGTCAGCCATTTTGACACACTTCAGGTCATGTGATCAGCATGACCTTCGCAATTTAACATCCCTACCCTCAACTCATCTTCTTCTTCTTCTAGCGTATGGCAGCTTAGCTGCCGGGGTAGCTGTCATTTCTTGGAAGCGCGACTGTGTCGATGATGCAGTGCCCCTCTACCAGTACACACTGGTACTCATTTCGCCGACCTCGGAAGGATGACAGGCGGAGTCAACCCCCTGGTGCATTAATTCAGTGGTCAATGGGGCTTGAACTGAGGACCCTAGGATCCCAAGCCACCACCCGAACCACAAAGCCAACACCAGGCTTTACCCTCGACTAATGTTGTAACCCAAATTTGGTAGCATTCTGACTGGTGAGTCTGGAGAAGAAGATATTTGCAGGAATATACGAAGTCAGCCATTTTGATCTATTAAAGTCACATGACTGGAATGAGCTTTGAAATCCCCATTCCCAGTCAGGAGGGGAACATTGCTGCCAACTTTCAGCCGGATCGGCTGAGCGGTTTGGCCGGATAAGTCAAAATCGGAGAGGGACGGATGGACGGACGGACGGACGGAGTACCATGACAATACCTTATCTGGAATTCTAATTGCACATGTGCTAAAATTAAGGGTTCGATTAACAGGACAAAACCATTATGCAATGTTTACATGATTATGAATGGGATGCCATCACATTACTTACTGGGGAAGATGTGGCCCACTGATGTTATGATCCCTGAATAATTCCAAGTACTGCGGTAACTCCACGGTTTCTTCCACCCATCGAAGAACATCGTCCGAGGTCCATTTGTACACTGTCGATCCAACAGCACAGGAGGAATGAGAAAGCAATGTCCAGAATCAATATGCACGTATATGTAATCAATACACACATCTCCTTTTCTTTACGTGTAGACATGCTGGAAACAAAAGGTCCGGCAGGTAAAGCCGGAGGTACACCACCACAGTCACTTCAAAGTTATTTTACGCATAAAGCGCTCTCCGTTAAATGGTCACGTGTTCATTTTCAAAAACAAAAACCAATGTTTTATGTTTTCACAAAGATTTCCATCAAGGAGGATTTTCCTTTTACGCACTTTTCTTTTTTTCTTGACTTGCAGTATATTTTTAAAACTTTTTTTTTAACATTTATAACCAGCTCGACACTTCATTTATCCTGTGTTCGACACTGGAAGACTGTGTTCAACAATGCTGTACCTTTTACCTTGAACAGTTTCTCTTTTCTATTTATACTTTTCTTCTCCCTGTCCGATATTTTCAGTTTCCTTTCCTGTTTTAAACTGATTATTATGTCCCCCTATCCCACAGGGAGGAGTGACATTTTGTTTTTACCCTTTTCTTTCCAACAATAACAATCGCACACCATTCCTTCATTCCTGAACCAATCCTCTCCAAATTTGGCATGGAAGTGTTTGGGTGCAATACACATGGCTTGAAAGGCATCTTCCAAGCATTGTACCAACATCTTACACTTTCCAAACCAGCAGAGAGGGAAGCTGCTGGTGTGTCGGTAAGACGGGGGAATTGTATGGCCTAATGAGGAGTCACCTATGAAGAGGGTAAAAAGTATCAGAGAAGTACTTAGTGTAGGAACAGGACTGAGCCCAAAACCCTGGCCTCTCCAGCCTCTACTGGGAAAGATGAGAGGATTCTGAGCTATGCAATACTAGCACGAATGGAGGAAATGAAGAAAGGAATGAAGGTTGCCTCGTATTCTACAGTCAGAACAACTGGCAACTAGAGCAGGGTGTCAGATGGTGTTGAAAGCCTGAGATATATGATATGTCCAGTGACACAGCCCTGACTTTTTTTAATCTAGGTCCTTCATCTTTTGTTGAAAGAGAAGCAGCAGCATAACCACATCCAAGCTGATAGTCAGGGATCAGGCCATTTGAGAAAAGGAAAACTTAATATCAGTTATGACGATGGATTTCACGACTTTGCTTTTAATTGGAAGTGAGCTCACCAGCCTGTATGTAATTAAGGGGATGTGTTTTTGCACTAATCTTATCGATTGGAGTAATGTTGCAGATGGAAGGCGATGCAAGATGAAGGATAGGATGACGTTTGAAAAGAGCAGACAGAGGAGAAGCGAGAGAAGCAGAGCAGGATTTGAGAGCACGGTGACTCATGACATTTGGGCCCATCACAGATGAAAAGTCAAGGCTGGTGAGAACTTTCTCTGGGCACAGTACTAGTGAGACAAACTTTGGAAGTGTTAGGAATGCTGGTGTGACAAACTTTGGAAGACACAGACTTCACAAAGAATGATCCTGACAGAGTGATTGAATAAGGTAGTAGGAAATATCACAACAAACGAGATGCAATATGATGATGTTCAGGATTCAGCGCAATCCTTGGAGTGAAGGTGCAATGATAAGGTACACCTGCAATTGCTCCAACACTTTTTAACCTAAACATGAAAACATTTCAAGTTGATCCTCTAAACCGAAACCAAAAATGAAGAGGAATAGTTTGTGCCCTGCGAGGAAGTCATTCGACATTCTGACATCCAACGAGGGAGATTACATCCAATGAAACAAGTCACTCAACAAATTAAAGTATCACACTGAGCAACTTGAATTCACCGTTAACCAGAAATGTATTCTCATTGAAACTCCCACCGGCTAAACAAGATTCCGACCTTCAGATGCCCTCCAAGCATCCCACATTTCCGCAAAGCTCACTGCCGAATCCTCTCGATGAAAAGAACTGTGTCGTGCGCTCGGATCAGAGCATTGCAGGTCCTCGCGAAGAAACTGTGGGAGGGATTTTAATAAATAATTACACAAACTGAGCCTTTTAATATTGTCACATGCATGGACGTGTGATCCATGCTCAATAAGGAGCTTTAGTATCCCCTACCCATGGGACATGGCCATGGTTAACTGAGTTGTGATTGGCCAATTTCAAAGCACAAAACCTATGGATCTAAATTTGACAGATGGTTTTATCATGCGTGAAATGGGTGAAGCGTTATATTGCCCGAAACAGCATGTCTTTGCATGTGTACAAAACAATTCCCGGCAATCCTGCATGTCCAAGGGAGTTGGTGGGAATGGAGAGTGGGGTTGGAATCGGGAGGGCAGCAGTGGTTGTAATCGTAAAAAGGAAGGGGGGGGGGAGAGATGGATTAACACAGATTTATGGGACAACTCACAGATCTCAAATGATTGACATGTGACATCATATGCATCACCTGAAAGCACAGCCCTGCCAAGGCAGAGCCAACAGCATGAAGATTTCCATCACAGTTATATACCACCAGTGGTCCCTACCCTTCCCCATACACATCACAATATCAACACATTAGTTACTGGGAAAATGTTGATGTACTCTACCGGTCAAAAGTTTTAGAACAACCCCATTTTAAAGTTGTTACTGAAATTTAAGCAGTTCAAGCCCAGTGAATAACCTGAAATGGTACAAAGCTAAGCAGTAAACTGACAGAGGTTAAAGAAAAAAGTTTATGTTACCAAAAACTGAAAAATAATATAAATTTCAGAGTTGTTAAAAAAAGGCCCTTTTCAGGTAACAAGTAATGGGTTAGTAACTGCAGCTGTTCTGCAGCAATGGAAGTAAATTAAGCCTTGAAAGTTGATGCAAACAATTCCTACAGGTGTTCCAACTTTTGTTGATTAGTTACAAACCCTCTAAAAGTAAAATAAAACCCTCTAAAAATAAAAGCAGTGTTGGAACAGACTGTGTTGCTGCACCCTCTGAAGCATTATTTGGACAATATTGCACTGCAGGAAGTAGTATATTGCTATCATAATAGTGAGAAAAAGACAATTAACAAAGTAAGACAGACAGACCATTATAACCCTTAAAAGTGTAGGTCTTTCCTTTAGAGAAATTGCAAAGTAAGCCAAGGTGTCAGTAAGTGCAGTTTCGTACACCATCAAAAGGCACTTGGAAACTGGAGGAAACTCTGACAGGAAGAGGTCTGACAGACCCAAAGCCACAACACAATCAGAAGACAAGTTTCGAAGAGTCAACAGCTTGTGTGATAGGCGGATCACAGGACAGCTGCTTCAAGTACAGCTTAACACTGGTCGAAGTAAGAAAGTCTCAATTTCACCTGTGAAGAGAAGACTTCGAGCTGCAGGTTTGACAGGTCGAGTGGCGGTAAGAAAGCCATTGCTAAGATGGCAAAATAAGAAAAAGAGGCTTGCCTGCGCCATGAAGCACTGCCAGTGGACTACTGAAAACTGGAAGAAGGTCTTATGGACCGATGAATCAAAATTTGAAATCTTTGGTTCATCACGCAGGGTTTTTGTACGCCGTTGAGTAGGCTAAAGGATGGTTCCTCAGTGTGACACCAACTGTCAAACATGGAGGAGGAAGCGTGATAACTGGGGCTCTTTTGCTGTATCCAGAGTCGGCAACTTGCACAGAGTGACTGGCACCCTGAACAAAAAGAGCTACCACAGCATTTTGCAGTGCCATGCAATACCCTCTGGTCTACGCCTAGTTAGTCAGGGGTTTATCCTACAGCAAGATAACGACTCAAAACATACCTCCAGACTATGTCAGAACTAACTTAGAAGAAAAGAACAAGACGGTAGGCTTCAAATCATGGAATGGCCAGCACAGTCTCCAGACTTAAACCCCATCGAGCTGGTTTGGGATGACCTGGACAGAAGGGTGAAAGCAAAGCAACCTACAAGTGCAACACATTTGTGGGAACTTCTGCAACAGTGTTGGGAAGAACTTTCCGAACAATATTTGATTCCATTGTAGAAAGAATGCCATGAGTAGTGTTGTGGTTGACGAAATTCGCAAACCACCATTCAGGTCCCATAGGTGAGATATCTTTGTAAGTATATGTGTAGTTAGGCCCAAACCCGTTGTTTAGAGGGAATAAATGTTATTCATTCGGGCTGCGACCCCTCTAGATAGCCGTTTTTCTTTTACTATCTTTATTTTGGACCAGCCGCCATTACTACCACCACAACCACCACAACCACCACCAACCACGTCTCAACAGCCATCACACAACAACCACCAACCGCAACGCCGCTTCACAACAACAGCCACGACCCTTGCCGTCACATCTCGCTCTCGCAACCATCGCATCACCGCCATTCCCGCGCCGCTTGTGGGCGCCGATCCTGGACTCGTGCAGGACGCGCACCGAGCAGCGGGTGCAAAAACACCAGCCTTTCCGAAGAAATCGGATCAAAAACGATTCACGCCCACTTCTGTTCCGTCCTATCGGCGAGCGTGGGGCGATTTGGCCCCGCCTCCAGGTGCGTCGGAGTACAATCGCTATATGCAGATTCGTGGATCAAAAAGCATTCACGCCCACTTTTCCTCTGTCCAATGGGGAGCCAGCCAGAGGTAAAGGGTCGAAGGTGAAGGAGCGAAGCCCCGGGGGCTATAAAGGGCCGCGTTCGCTCGCAGTAAGTGGAGTTGGAAAGAGTCAGTCAAGGAGAGTGGAGAAGAGAAGAGTCGGAGAAAGCAGTTGGACGGAGCTGTGGAGAGTGGGAGAGTTGGAGAGGTGGCGGCGGCGAAGGCAGTCGAGAGGGCGCTCGTGTCAGAGTCGGGGAGCTGCGGAGAGGGGAGGCCGGTAATGCGACCGAGGTCGCAGTGGAGACGCTCGTCGCGGGACCCGAGCCAGCGAGATATCCTCATCCCCCCCCCGAGCATCAACAACGCCCTCCTGTTTCCCCCCGCGCTGAGATAGTGTGAGAAGGGGGCCCCGTTCCCACCCCATTCCAGACACTGTCCGCGAGGCCCGCGGAGTCAGGGCGCCACCGCCATTTTGCGGCTCATCACCAGACGGGTAGGCTCGACGCGGTCTCGGCCCCAGGCCCGTCTGCCCCCTCATAGTGGAGGGTGGTACCTTTTTCTTTTGCTTTGAGTATATGTGTTGTCGGCGCCGTCTGTGAAGTAAAACTGTATAAGTGTTGCCGTGTGCTCGGTAGTCAGTAATAGATCTGCATTGTGTTTCTTCTTTTACATTTGCTTTTGGTGTATAATTGTATATGTGTGCTTTCCGTTTTCCGCGGAATAAATGTGCTTTATGTTGAACTGTTTTTCCCGTTTCGCTTCGTCTTTTCCTTTATTGAATCTCCATCTTAGTTCACGTAAAGGGTTGGTCGTGGGCTAAAACGCCCGATAATTAATCAAACCGTCGGGGTTAACGATATCACCGCTCGGTTATCCCGATAGTATGGAACGGGTCGCTTAAAGTGGCCCGTGTCCGAAGTCGACCTGCGGCGAGGTGCGATCGCCCGGTCTACTCTCCGTGTGGGCACTTAGGTAGGTCGAATTTGGCGAGCAACCCTATCCCACGCGGGGGGCCGATTGGCACGATCGTGGTGAGGCCGAAAGGCCCACCCGTGACTAGTTCCCGGCGTTAGTCCGAGAGGGTCACGACGGGATTGTCCGTCCGGTGGGCGACGTGCCGCGATTCGAGTTACGTGGCCGTTCGCACGCCGGCGGGCGCGAATCCGCAACACTGGTGTCAGGAGTGGGATATAAACTCATCGCCCTCCTCGCGGCACTGGTGTCGGAGAACGGGACAACGGGCTCTCCTGTCTCCAGCTAAATTCACAGGAATTGGTCCAGGGGTGAGAGGAGCGACCCCCGATTCCCTCCAAATTACAAGCGATTTAAATTAACCCTTTACGAGAAATAAGATGGCGTCTCAAGGCGAGCGGGAGCCGGGGGTATTAGAAATGGATGTAGAATGTGTAGAATCCATGGTCCAGGATCAAAACCCCGTGCAGGAAATGTTGGTTGTGCAGGAACACGAACTCCCCCAACTGAACCCAGAGCCCGAAATAGGTGCGGCGGCGGCCGCGGTGTATGACACCTCCCCTCCCCCTCTCCACAAAAACCCCCCGATCCTTGCCGAATCGGCTCACCCGAGTGCGCCCGACATGGCCCGGCTATGCGCCATGCTGGCAGGAATCAGTGGGGACATGCACAAAATGAAAACGAATATGGAAACAAACGCACTCAAAATGAAGGAAGAAATGAAAGAGCTGCGGGGTGAGATGCAGAAAATAGGCCGAAGCCTGCAGGCGGGCATGGAGGCGACGACAGTGGAGCTCAAAATGGCGACGCCACGTGTGGGAGCGAACGAGCTGGGAGGGAGTGCAACGGCTGTCAGGCCCGCGGTGGAGGCGGGTAAGGAGAAAATAATTTGGGGGACGTGTTGGGCGAGAAGCGTGACGGAGACGTGCACGAGGGAGACAAGAGACGAGGTGAAAGGAATTGCGAGAGAGAGAAAAGAACAATTAAGACGGAAAGCAAGGAGGAGGTACGCGGAGATCGTGAAAGAGCAAGGAGTGAAACAGAGGGAAGGACGGGAGCGACTGAAGGAGAAAGCAAGGTTGACCTACATAAAGATAAGGGAAAGACGCCAGAAAGAAGCGGAGATTAATAGACACGAGGGGACAACAGAAACGAGTAAATGTACAGAGACACGGGAGATGGGAACGATAGAGGAAAGACTACACTATGAAGATGGGGTTAGAGACGAACACACACACACACAGAGGTAGTGGAGGATAGTGAGGGTGAGCTCGCGGAGCGTGTAGGGACCCAGTGCGAGCAGCTGGATAGCCTCCTCCAGGAAAGAGGGGAGGGAGTATGCCCCCTTGAGGCGAGTCACGACCAGGTGGGTTCGGTCGTGCTTTGCGAGGTCGAGGGGACGAGTGCTGTGGACAGGTGCACGGAGAGCTTGGGGGGTATAGAGGCCCCGGAGACCCTTGTGGGGACACGAATCCCCAGTGTGGTTGTCCCTGTGTGTGTGGTGCAAGGTGTGAGTGCGTCCCCGTGTGTGGAAGCGACCCCGTGTGTGAGTGGTGTGGTGGCGATTGTGCCGGAGTACGTGCTTCCCAGCACGCCGTGTGTAAAAGGGGCACCGCAAGTGGAAGAGGCCGTGTGTGTGAGGGAAAAGGCCAGTATGAATGGAGCACCACGTGTGAGTGGTGTGGTGGCGAGTGTGCCGGAGTGTGTGCTTCCCAGCATGCCGTGTGTGGATGAGACATCGCGGGCGAGTGCCCCCGCGTGTGTGAGTGAGGCACGATGTGTGAGTGAGACACCGTGGGCGAGTGCCCCCGCGTGTGTGAGTGGTGTGGTGGCGAGTGTGCCGGAGTGTGTGCTTCCCAGCATGCCGCGTGTGGGTGAGGGACCGTGTGTGAGTGTCGCCGTGTGTGTGAGTGAAACGGCCAGTATGAGTGAGGCACCGCGGATGAGTGCCCCCGCGTGTATGAGTAGTATGGTTTGTGTGAGGGAAATGGCACGAGTGAGTGAAAGGCCGCGAGTGAGTGGAGCCACGTGTGCAAGGGAAATGGCATGCGTGAGTGAGCGGCTGAGTGTGAGAGAGACAGCGTGTGCAAGGTCGTTGTGTGTAAGGGAGATGTCGGTCGGCATGTGTGAACATGCAGCCGCGTCTTCCAGTGTGAGTTTAATGGTGAGGTGTGTTAGCATCGTAACACGCGGGAGTGCGTGTGTGGAATGGCGACGGAGACTGCGACAGAGGAAAGAAAGCCGAGTAGCGGCTGTAGATGTTTTGCGCACCGTGCCGGGTTCACCCAGCAGTGAGCACGAGGTCCGTGCTGTGCAACGCACGAGGCCCCCACGTGCTAGCTTACGAGAGTGAAGTCCCGGTCCGGAAACGCACGTGGTGGATTTGCCGATCCCGCGGACGGACAAAGTTTAGGCAGGATTATGGATTTGGACCGGACGGGTTCTCCACGCGATCGTGTGTGTTAAGCTCCAACGGGCAAAGCACATGTGTTCGCGTGGGGAACCCCTCGAGACGTGGGGCTTGTGTTTTTTTTATGCGCAAGGTGACGTCATGGCTGCACGCGGAGTTGGAATCCGGCAGGAGGGGTATCCCTGCCGGATGGTACCGTCCAAGGAGGGACGAGGTACACGTGCAGTTGCATGACGTCACGGGCAGGTGCAAAGTGCGCGAGCTGTGAGTTGCCGCGCTGGTGCTGCGCATGTGAAAAAAAAACAAGCAAGCCTCACTTTCGGGTGCACAGGATTCCTGGGCAAGGGGTGGAAGACCCCCTTGACCAGGGCACAGGATGGAAACTAGTTAGGGGGAAGGGTTAGCTTAGCTAGACCGGCTCCATGGGGCAGGGGTAAGTCCTCATGGGGCCCGTGGAATGGATTAGTTAGAGGGATTGTAGCCAGATTTAGGATGGGAAATAAAATTATTTTTTTCATTTAGAAGACAGTGACAGACAGTGAATGTGTAGTGGGGACGTAGCTTAGCTACGTAGTGTTAAAAGGAACGTGCTGTAGTTTAAGGGACGACGTGGGAGCACGAGTTAGTTAGGGGAGGTAGTTAGAAGGATGGCAGAGTTCAGCGGTGTGTGTGTTGAAAAGTTGTGAGGTGAGTACATGATGAGTGAGTGAGGCCAGCGGGTCTGTGTGAGTGGAGCGAATGGGGACTGCATGGTGCGATGAGTGATTGGGGGGAGGAGTGACTCCCGCCCAAGGGACCCCGGGGTCAGTGTAGAGTGAGTTTGGTGGTTAGATAAATTAACAAATATGGAAGTCGTTTTGCTGTTGGTGTGAATGTAGGCTCGAAACCCGTTTGGAGGGGTGCAGGAGCCCTGTTGACGGGCTGGGAGCGTGGCTGCGAAAGGTGAGTATCGCTGAGTGGGTACCCCGGGCACCAGGCTAGTCAGCCGTAGTAGGCCAAGGGCCCATGGGGGGCCGGGATAGCGTAGTGGGCACGGGTGCGCCTGCTTGGTGCGGGGACCCGGGGCGCCATTAGCCGCGTGGGCAGTGTTGTGGGCACGGGTGACCCTCGGAAAGGGGCCTGGGAAGCCAGCCTGCCACGTGTGCATTTCAGGGGAGGTGCCATGGGGGGCACTCCCCGGTGTTTAGGGAGCTGGTAGGCTCGGAGGCAGTGTAGTGCCCGGGGGTGCCATCGTCGGAGAATCGGCAGAGGGTCGTGCCTGCCAAAGGGAGCCACGTATCCCAGCCATGAGACCGTGTGAGGGCACGGAGAGAAAATTGGGGGGCGAGGCCCGAAATTGTGAGGACACCAACACAGGCGACGGGAATCTGGGTTGTTAGAACCAATAGTTTAAGCGAGAGGCCCTTGTTGAAAGCCCCGGGGTAGTTTAACAGTTAAATGGATAGGGTAGATGAGGAAGTGTACCCCTCCGCACCATCCATCCCCTCGGTCTCGTTGTGGGCCGCTGGACCCACTTTGGGTTAGATCGCTGAAGTCTGGGGAGGCCATTCTGAGGCTTCGTTGGGCCTCGACACAGGACGCTAGCTCTCCCTTGTTCCCCTCCGGGAAGGGAACGTAGGGGTTGGGAGTAGGCTACGTGACAGGTTAGGTTAGCCGAACAAGGACAGTACAGGGGGTTAGGGGACGATTTATAGTGGGGAAGTAAAAATAAAAAAATAAGTTGGGGCTAAATTGGGGTTTGACAAATTAAGGGAGTGGGTATAGACAGTGACAGGCAAAGGCAATAGGTTGGGAGGGAGACCGGAGGGTAGGTCCGAGCCCGCCTTCCGAGTGGCCAGCACCACCGCACTCCCTCCACCAACCTCCACTGAACGGCAAAGGCTGGCCAGCTTCATCTGCTGGCTGCGTTGCTGCAAGGTAAAGGCCGGCCCACTTCATCGGCAGCTGTTGTTTTGCTGCAAGGCCTGTGCCGGCTGGATCGTCTGCAGCTGCTGTGCTGCAAGGCCTGTGCCGGTCGGATTGTCTGCAGCTGCTGTGCTTCAAGGCCTGTGCCGGCCAGATCGTCTGCCGGCTGTGTTTGCCTGCAGCGGCCTTATTCTGCAGGCTGTGTTGCCTGCTCGCCTTTGCCATGCCATGCCCACTGCCCCTGTTCACCAGACCCGTTCAATTTTTGCTTTGCCCCCCCCCCTGTTCATTGCCATGTGCGCCAGGATCAGAAAGCAACAGTTTGCAAGCTGCGAGAACTGTCCTGTTGGCAGCTACAACACGGGCCTGCAGTGGTGGCCCGTGCACCATGTTTGTGTCCATCCATCCATCCGTTGTGTTCACTGCGTGTGCCACTTGAGCTGGCACGGAGACTACGTTTGTGCAGCCCATGCACCGTTTTTCACTGCGTTCAGTTTCAAAAGGGAAGGCCTTGGACTGCATGTGAGCAGCCGGCCACGTTCCCTGTCACCTGCATTGTTTGAGCCAGAGACTGCATGCGAGCAGCCTGGCTCCCTGCTAACTGCTTTCTTTTTGCAGAGTCCATTGATGCTGGGCCATGGTTTAGTGTAAAATTTGTAAGTTAAGGTTAAGATGTACTGTACATATGAGTGCGCCCCCGGCATGTCTGTCTTAGCGCCGGCAATTTTATTTAAGTCGTCCGTGTGAGTGAGTTTGTTTAGGTAGTTACTCAGCCCTCAGGTTATTTATTTTGGGGACACGAATACCATGAATGTCGCACTCAGGGATCCATAGGTAAAACGTACTAGGGGAAAACTACACATGATGGCACACGAAAATTTGATGACTCGGTACGAGTCTGTAAAAAGGGGAGGGGGTAGTGTTGTGGTTGACGAAATTCGCAAACCACCATTCAGGTCCCGTAGGTGAGATATCTCTGTAAGTATATGTGTAGTTAGGCCCAAACCCGTTGTTTAGAGGGAATAAATGTTATTCATTCGGGCTGCGACCCCTCTAGATAGCCGTTTTTCTTTTACTATCTTTATTTTGGACCAGCCGCCATTACTACCACCACAACCACCACAACCACCACCAACCACCACCAACCACGTCTCAACAGCCATCACACAACAACCACCAACCGCAACGCCGCTTCACAACAACAGCCACGACCCTTGCCGACACATCTCGCTCTCGCAACCATCGCATCACCGCCATTCCCGCGCCGCTTGTGGGCGCCGATCCTGGACTCGTGCAGGGCGCGCACCGAGCAGCGGGTGCAAAAACCAGCCTTTCCGAAGAAATCGGATCAAAAACGATTCACGCCCACTTCTGTTCCGTCCTATCGGCGAGCGTGGGGCGATTTGACCCCGCCTCCAGGTGCGTCGGAGTATAATCGCTATATGCAGATTCGTGGATCAAAAAGCATTCACGCCCACTTTTCCTCTGTCCAATGGGGAGCCAGCCAGAGGTAAAGGGTCGAAGGTGAAGGAGCGAAGCCCCGGGGGCTATAAAGGGCCGCGTTCGCTCGCAGTAAGTGGAGTTGGAAAGAGTCAGTCAAGGAGAGTGGAGAAGAGAAGAGAAGAGAAGAGTCGGAGAAAGCAGTTGGACGGAGCTGTGGAGAGTGGGAGAGTTGGAGAGGTGGCGGCGGTGAAGGCAGTCGAGAGGGCGCTCGTGTCAGAGTCGGGGAGCTGCGGAGAGGGGAGGCTGGTAACGCGACCGAGGTCGCGGTGGAGACGCTCGTCGCGGGACCCGAGCCAGCGAGATATCCTCATCCCCCCCCGAGCATCAACAACCCCCTCCTGTTCCCCCCCGCGCTGAGATAGTGTGAGAAGGGGGCCCCGTTCCCACCCCATTCCAGACACTGTCCGCGAGGCCCGCGGAGTCGGGGCGCCACCGCCATTTTGCGGATCATCACCAGACGGGTAGGCTCGACGCGGTCTCGGCCCCAGGCCCGTCTGCCCCCTCATAGTGGAGGGTGGTACCTTTTTCTTTTGCTTTGAGTATATGTGTTGTCGGCGCCGTCTGTGAAGTAAAACTGTATAAGTGTTGCCGTGTGCTCGGTAGTCGGTAATAGATCTGCGTTGTGTTTCACTTTTACATTTGCTTTTTGTGCATTATTGTGGTGTTTCTTCTTTTACATTTGCTTTTGGTGTATAATTGTATATGTGTGCTTTCCGTTTGCCGCGGAATAAATGTGCTTTATGTTGAACTGTTTTTCCCGTTTCGCTTCGTCTTTTCCTTTATTGAATCTCCATCTTACTTCACGTAAAGGGTTGGTCGTGGGCTAAAACGCCCGATAATTAATCGAACCGTCGGGGTTGACGATAACACCGCTCGGTTATCCCGATAGTACGGAACGGGTCGCTTAAAGTGGCCCGTGTCCGAAGTCGACCTGCGGCGAGGTGCGATCGCCCGGTCTACCCTCCGTGTAGGTACTTAGGTAGGTCGAATTTGGCGAGCAACCCTATCCCACGCGGGGGGCCGATTGGCACGATCGTGGTGAGGCCGAAAGGCCCACCCATGACTAGTTCCAGGCGTTAGTCCGAGAGGGTCACGACGGGATTGTCCGTCCGGTGGGCGTCGTGCCGCGATTCCAGTTACGTGGCCGTTCGCACGCCGGCGGGCGCGAATCCGCAACAGTATGTTCGGCTGATATATCTGCAAAAGGTGGCTACTTTGACGAGTCAAAAATTTAGATTAAATTTTGTTCAACAAAACGATACCATGATTTATTTTTTATCTGTAATTGTTTATTTGTTCTATGCTTTAATTTCAGAATACATTGAAACATTAAACTGCTTACATTTCAGTAAAAACTGGAAAAATGGGGGTGTTCTAAAACTTTTGACCAGTAGAATAATTTTGCAGCATATGAACATAAATAAAAATATAATGCAGTTGCAGTTAATATAAATTAATACAAAATGCGTCTGTTTATATAGCCCATAGTGACGACATCAGTGGACCAACTGGGTGAAGTAGCATCGGATGTTAGTATTATGTGACTGTTGATATGAAGCATATTGATATTCGGCAGCTTCGATAGCTTTTCATCATTCCTGATTATTCACACAACCTTATGTCTCAAACAAGAATGACCACACTGTGGTCACTTTTTTATTTTTATTTTTTACAGATTCTGGGTTGTCTCGTGGTTGGATTAAGTGGTTATTTCAAGTAAGTACATCATTGACAAGCACAGTCTTGTGCAAGACATATAAAAGTATGAAAGTGGAAAATGCCCCTGGAGAGATGAAATTGTTATAGTTACAGTCAAAGATGGTAGTGAAGTGATCGAAACCAAATTGGTAAATGTATCTACGAAGTTCCTGAAAATCCCACTATGCCTGGTGTTGGCATAATGGTTAGGGTGGTGGGCTTTGGATCCTTGGGTCCTGAGTTCAAATCCCACTCAGCTGTTGAATTAATACCAGGTGAAGTTGACTCTGCCTGTCATCCTTCCGAGGTTGGCAAAATGAGTTCCAGCATGCTGGTATCCTGTGTCGGAGTGGCGACCCGTCCATGATTGTGCCCAATAGCCAAGGAGATTGCTTAAGCAGCACCAATGCTCTGCACAGAGTATGGTCCCAATCTAATCCTCCTCCACAACCTTGGAGAAATGCAGAGCTACTACTAATGCAAAAAAGGTGGATAAGATAGACCTAAAGAACTACCATCAAATGAGCTCGCTCTCCAATATCGAAAATTGTTTACACAAGTTAGGAAATTTGGAGTATCGAGTCAATCGTGCAGGTGATACAAGGGCGAAAAAGGGAGCACCATCACCATGTCTCGGGATGGAAAAAATAATAATTTCAGAACTCGATAAACAAAGGCATAACAAAGTGTGCAGAGTAATGGACAAGTCATCATACAATGGCACAATCATCATGATCCCAGTACCAGAGAAGTCGTGAAAGCACACATCCAAGAGCAATCATCAAAAATGAGGACGTAGTGCTCACATACTACCTGTCTGTCCATAAAATATTAACATTGATAACAAGGCATTGTGACTGGACCAGAGCTCACATATTAAAATAGGACCGCACGTCCTGAAGCTCTCCTGGATCAGGAGCAAGAGTCACTCAAACCCCCCGCAGACGCTTAGACCCTGATTTTTTTTTAATGCCATGAACAAACTTTAGTACATGAATGGTGATGAAGGTTGTGGTCAAGTTTCATTAAAACTCTGTATGTAGTATGGAGAAGAAAGCAAATACCTATTTTGAGGGGGGGTGTCAGAAACCCCTCTCAAGACCCCCTTGTTGAGCATAGATTTTTATGCAGATGATAAACCTTGGTGCATTTAACCTTCATCACGGGTGATGAAGGTTGTGGTCAAGTTTCATCAAAATCATGTGTGTAGTTTCAGAGAAGAGAGCAAATACCTATTATGGGGGAGTCAATAACCCCCCCGTAGACCCCTTTAATGAGTGCAGAGTTAGATGTTGTCGATAAACTTTGGTGCATCACGGGTGATAAAGGTTGTGGTCAAGTTTCATCAAAATCATGTGTGTAGTTTCAGGGAAGAGAGCAAATACCTATTTTTGGGGGGTTCCATGATGAAGAGTTTGTGCGAGTGAAGGAAGTCAGCAATGCAGGTTTACAGACACCCGATTAATGCCTTTGGAACCGGATTAGGGTCTTTAGAACCTGATACATGTGAACATGTCACTTTGCCCCCCTTTAAGTCACAGAAAAATGAAAGTCATGTTAATCCTGCGGTTGTATCCTGTTTGATATTGAATGTTAAATAGAAATGAACAAGGCCAAATTACTTTTCCTATTAATGTGAATAACTTATGCCTGGTGTTGGCTGAATGGTTCGGGTGGTGGGCTTGGGATCCGAGAATCCTGAGTTCAAATCCTGCTCAGCTGTTGAATTAATACAAGGTGGGGTTGACTCTGCCGGTCATCCTTCCAAGGTCGGGAAAATGAGTGCCAGCTTGTTGGTATACTGTGTCGGAGTGGCGACCCGTCCAGGATTGTGCGCAATAGCCAAGGAGACTGCTTAGGCAGCACCAAAGCTCTGCACAGAGTACGGTCTCGATGGATGGTGAATAACTTGGATGTGTTGTTTTATGTTCAGCAGTCAATGATTTACTCTGACAGAAGGGCTCAGCAGTAGCATACTTGCCTTTGGATGGTTGAGTCTCAGCTTTATTCACAACCTTATCATAAACTGCCCTCCTGGTACTTCTCAGGTTCGGAAGGGATGTTAAGCCAGCTGCCCATTCTCCGAACATGGAACCTTTCCAAAACAGTACCTTGTTGCATCCTAAATTCCAAATTTCTGCTTCGGTGGAAGGCGGCCAGCATAAATTCACGGAAATGTTCACGACTGGTCGTGCGTACATTTATGTACACATATGGGAATGACACATGCATGGCATATCACATCCAGAAGAACATCAGAAGACATCAGTGACACTTTTAAATGCATTACAACGTTTTGTGAAGGAAAGTTACAAGTACAAAGGGTCAGTTAAATGATACAGACATCTGGGTTGGCCAATTTCCCATTCCCATCACTGAACTCATGATGGAATCCCAGTTTCATACCCCATATACTGCATTGATTTGTCAATTGTATACCGTGTTATTGTCCTACAAACTCATCCATGAGTCTAAGACAACTTTGGTCATGAGATTACCAAAAATACCAGAGTTCCCCATCACTACTGTGATCACTCTGGAACACCTCATCGCGGAAAACTTCCTCGACTGCTGATTGGGCTTGTGGAGTCTTGCCCATAACACCATGTTTCCCAAACTGCACAAGATGAGTCAAAGGTCCGAATCATCATGTACCATGCCTTATGCAGAACATTGGTGCTGCCGAAGCAGTTACTCGACTACAATCCCAGTTGGGTCGCCACTCCGACTCAGGAAGTCAGAGCAGAAAGTTGTAATTTGTTAAGGGTGCAGCAATTGCCTGCCTACTCTTCACCAAGGATGCTGTGGGATCTTTAACATCCACCAATTAATGCTGGCAGACGGGACATCCAGTTTAACGTCAGTCTGAGGGACGGCACATCCATTGATGACAGTTTATAGCTGGACCAAGATTCGAACCAAGGCTAGAAACAGCTTTGAGGTGAGTGTGCATACCTCTGGGCCATCCTGCGAGCCCAAGTCTAAGATCACTAAAAGGAAAGGACACTAGACTCGCTGAAAATATCCAAGAGGTTGTGGGTTCAAATCCAGCTGAAAACAAGAGCATGAAAGGTTTAAATATGTTGCATCTGGGATCCAAGTTAGTCTTGGGGGAATTAACATGTCATTACTGGATTATTAAGCCTGATATTGGCTTCATGGTTAAGGTGGCTGGCTCAAGAGCTTCTGCTCTTGAGTTTTGAACCCTTGTCGTGCCGTTAACTAACACTAGGTAGGTTGACTCAGCTAGTCATCCTTCCGAGGTCAGCAAAATGAGTACCAGTTTATTGGTAACAGGGACACTGCATCAACGATGCCTCTATTACCAGTAAGCGCACAGTCACGCTTTCAGAAAATGATGCAACCAGCAGCCATGGACTGCACATGAAACAACAACTAGATTATTGGTAACATTTTAAAAACAAAGCTGGGTCATTAATAACCTTCAGGGACATTGTAGAGTGCCTGCCCCACCTTGTCTGGACTACATCTGATGATAGGTTCATACTATCTGGTCGATTCTTGAATCTCTCAATCGCAAAAAGTTAAATTATAAATCAACATAGGAAAAAGGATTTGAACCTAATATCCCAGCCTCCGAAACGAAGCACTCAGATAGCAAATGCAGCGGTTCAGTGACATCTGCAATTAGTGTGACAAGGCATGGAAGGTACAGCATATTCATCAGTTAGCTTATACAGGCTGCTTAAAGCTTAGTGTTGTCTTCACCACATCATTATCCAAACACGCCTTTATATGGGTGCTGTATTAAAGTGATGTAAACAATGCACCTCGTGGCTTTCTTGACGATCCACACTGCCATCTCGGTCATCATCCATGAGAGAGTGGATTCCCTGCAATGCTTCATAGCTATCTCTTTCTTTTTCTGTAACAAAGCACAAGTATCAGCACAACGTGTCATAGACCAACATCATATGGATCAGTATATACAGTAATGTTTTATCATGTGGATCAGTAAATACAGTAATGTTTTATCCTGTGGATCAGTATATACAGTAATGTTTTATAATGTGGATCAGTATATACAGTAATGTTTTATAATGTGGATCAGTATATACAGTAATGTTTTATAATGTGGATCAGTATATACAGTAATGTTTTATAATGTGGATCAGTATATACAGTAATGTTTTATAATGTGGATCAGTATATACAGTAATGTTTAATAATGTGGATCAGTATATACAGTAATGTTTTATAATGTGAATCAGTATATACAGTAATGTTTTATCATGTGGATCAGTATATACAGTAATGTTTTATAATGTGAATCAGTATATACAGTAATGTTTTATCATGTGAATCAGTATATACAGTAATGTTTTATAATGTGAATCAGTATATACAGTAATGTTTTATCATGTGGATCAGTATATATAGTAATCTTTTATAATGTGAATCAGTATATACAGTAATGTTTTATCATGTGGATCAGTATATGCAGTAATCTTTTATAATGTGAATCAGTATATACAGTAATGTTTTATCATGTGAATCAGTATATACAGTAATCTTTTATAATGTGAATCAGTATATACAGTAATGTTTTATCATGTGGATCAGTATATGCAGTAATCTTTTATAATGTGAATCAGTATATACAGTAATGTTTTATCATGTGAATCAGTATATACAGTAATGTTTTATCATGTGGATCAGTATATACAGTAATGTTTTATAATGTGAATCAGTATATACAGTAATGTTTTATCATGTGAATCAGTATATACAGTAATGTTTTATCATGTGGATCAGTATATACAGTAATGTTTTATAATGTGAATCAGTATATACAGTAATGTTTTATCATGTGAATCAGTATATACAGTAATGTTTTATCATGTGAATCAGTTAATACAGTAATGTTTTATAATGTGAATCAGTATATACAGTAATGTTTTATAATGTGAATCAGTATATACAGTAATGTTTTATAATGTGAATCAGTATATGCAGTAATGTTTTATAATGTGAATCAGTATATACAGTAATGTTTTATCATGTGAATCAGTATATACAGTAATGTTTTATAATGTGAATCAGTATATACAGTAATGTTTTATCATGTGGATCAGTATATATAGTAATCTTTTATAATGTGGATCAGTATATACAGTAATGTTTTATCATGTGAATCAGTATATACAGTAATGTTTTATCATGTGGATCAGTATATACAGTAATGTTTTATAATGTGAATCAGTATATACAGTAATGTTTTATCATGTGAATCAGTATATACAGTAATGTTTTATAATGTGAATCAGTATATACAGTAATGTTTTATCATGTGGATCAGTATATATAGTAATCTTTTATAATGTGAATCAGTATATACAGTAATGTTTTATCATGTGGATCAGTATATGCAGTAATGTTTTATAATGTGAATCAGTATATACAGTAATGTTTTATCATGTGGATCAGTATATACAGTAATGTTTTATCATGTGAATCAGTATATACAGTAATGTTTTATCATGTGGATCAGTATATACAGTAATGTTTTATAATGTGAATCAGTATATACAGTAATGTTTTATCATGTGAATCAGTATATACAGTAATGTTTTATAATGTGAATCAGTATATACAGTAATGTTTTATAATGTGAATCAGTATATACAGTAATGTTTTATCATGTGAATCAGTATATACAGTAATGTTTTATCATGTGAATCAGTATATACAGTAATGTTTTATAATGTGAATCAGTATATACAGTAATGTTTTATCATGTGGATCAGTATATATAGTAATCTTTTATAATGTGAATCAGTATATACAGTAATGTTTTATCATGTGGATCAGTATATGCAGTAATCTTTTATAATGTGAATCAGTATATACAGTAATGTTTTATAATGTGGATCAGTATATACAGTAATGTTTTATAATGTGGATCAGTATATACAGTAATGTTTTATAATGTGGATCAGTATATACAGTAATGTTTTATAATGTGGATCAGTATATACAGTAATGTTTTATAATGTGGATCAGTATATACAGTAATGTTTTATAATGTGGATCAGTATATACAGTAATGTTTTATAATGTGAATCAGTATATACAGTAATGTTTTATCATGTGAATCAGTATATACAGTAATGTTTTATCATGTGAATCAGTATATACAGTAATGTTTTATAATGTGAATCAGTATATACAGTAATGTTTTATCATGTGGATCAGTATATATAGTAATCTTTTATAATGTGAATCAGTATATACAGTAATGTTTTATAATGTGAATCAGTATATACAGTAATGTTTTATAATGTGAATCAGTATATACAGTAATGTTTTATCATGTGAATCAGTATATACAGTAATGTTTTATCATGTGAATCAGTATATACAGTAATGTTTTATAATGTGAATCAGTATATACAGTAATGTTTTATCATGTGGATCAGTATATATAGTAATGTTTTATAATGTGAATCAGTATATACAGTAATGTTTTATCATGTGGATCAGTATATATAGTAATCTTTTATAATGTGAATCAGTATATACAGTAATGTTTTATCATGTGGATCAGTATATGCAGTAATCTTTTATAATGTGAATCAGTATATACAGTAATGTTTTATCATGTGGATCAGTATATACAGTAATGTTTTATCATGTGAATCAGTATATACAGTAATGTTTTATCATGTGGATCAGTATATACAGTAATGTTTTATAATGTGAATCAGTATATACAGTAATGTTTTATCATGTGAATCAGTATATACAGTAATGTTTTATAATGTGAATCAGTATATACAGTAATGTTTTATAATGTGAATCAGTATATACAGTAATGTTTTATCATGTGAATCAGTATATACAGTAATGTTTTATCATGTGAATCAGTATATACAGTAATGTTTTATAATGTGAATCAGTATATACAGTAATGTTTTATCATGTGGATCAGTATATATAGTAATCTTTTATAATGTGAATCAGTATATACAGTAATGTTTTATCATGTGGATCAGTATATGCAGTAATCTTTTATAATGTGAATCAGTATATACAGTAATGTTTTATAATGTGGATCAGTATATACAGTAATGTTTTATAATGTGGATCAGTATATACAGTAATGTTTTATAATGTGGATCAGTATATACAGTAATGTTTTATAATGTGGATCAGTATATACAGTAATGTTTTATAATGTGGATCAGTATATACAGTAATGTTTTATAATGTGGATCAGTATATACAGTAATGTTTTATAATGTGAATCAGTATATACAGTAATGTTTTATCATGTGAATCAGTATATACAGTAATGTTTTATCATGTGAATCAGTATATACAGTAATGTTTTATAATGTGAATCAGTATATACAGTAATGTTTTATCATGTGGATCAGTATATATAGTAATCTTTTGTAATGTGAATCAGTATATACAGTAATGTTTTATCATGTGGATCAGTATATGCAGTAATCTTTTATAATGTGAATCAGTATATACAGTAATATTTTATAATGTGGATCAGTATATACAGTAATCTTTTATAATGTGAATCAGTATATACAGTAATGTTTTATCATGTGGATCAGTATATACAGTAATGTTTTATAATGTGAATCAGTATATACAGTAATGTTTTATCATGTGGATCAGTATATATAGTAATCTTTTATAATGTGAATCAGTATATACAGTAATGTTTTATAATGTGAATCAGTATATACAGTAATGTTTTATAATGTGAATCAGTATATACAGTAATGTTTTATCATGTGAATCAGTATATACAGTAATGTTTTATCATGTGAATCAGTATATACAGTAATGTTTTATAATGTGAATCAGTATATACAGTAATGTTTTATCATGTGGATCAGTATATATAGTAATGTTTTATAATGTGAATCAGTATATACAGTAATGTTTTATCATGTGGATCAGTATATATAGTAATCTTTTATAATGTGAATCAGTATATACAGTAATGTTTTATCATGTGGATCAGTATATGCAGTAATCTTTTATAATGTGAATCAGTATATACAGTAATGTTTTATCATGTGGATCAGTATATACAGTAATGTTTTATCATGTGAATCAGTATATACAGTAATGTTTTATCATGTGGATCAGTATATACAGTAATGTTTTATAATGTGAATCAGTATATACAGTAATGTTTTATCATGTGAATCAGTATATACAGTAATGTTTTATAATGTGAATCAGTATATACAGTAATGTTTTATAATGTGAATCAGTATATACAGTAATGTTTTATCATGTGAATCAGTATATACAGTAATGTTTTATCATGTGAATCAGTATATACAGTAATGTTTTATAATGTGAATCAGTATATACAGTAATGTTTTATCATGTGGATCAGTATATATAGTAATCTTTTATAATGTGAATCAGTATATACAGTAATGTTTTATCATGTGGATCAGTATATGCAGTAATCTTTTATAATGTGAATCAGTATATACAGTAATGTTTTATAATGTGGATCAGTATATACAGTAATGTTTTATAATGTGGATCAGTATATACAGTAATGTTTTATAATGTGGATCAGTATATACAGTAATGTTTTATAATGTGGATCAGTATATACAGTAATGTTTTATAATGTGGATCAGTATATACAGTAATGTTTTATAATGTGGATCAGTATATACAGTAATGTTTTATAATGTGAATCAGTATATACAGTAATGTTTTATCATGTGAATCAGTATATACAGTAATGTTTTATCATGTGAATCAGTATATACAGTAATGTTTTATAATGTGAATCAGTATATACAGTAATGTTTTATCATGTGGATCAGTATATATAGTAATCTTTTATAATGTGAATCAGTATATACAGTAATGTTTTATCATGTGGATCAGTATATGCAGTAATCTTTTATAATGTGAATCAGTATATACAGTAATGTTTTATCATGTGGATCAGTATATACAGTAATGTTTTATCATGTGAATCAGTATATACAGTAATGTTTTATCATGTGGATCAGTATATACAGTAATGTTTTATAATGTGAATCAGTATATACAGTAATGTTTTATCATGTGAATCAGTATATACAGTAATGTTTTATAATGTGAATCAGTATATACAGTAATGTTTTATAATGTGAATCAGTATATACAGTAATGTTTTATCATGTGAATCAGTATATACAGTAATGTTTTATCATGTGAATCAGTATATACAGTAATGTTTTATAATGTGAATCAGTATATACAGTAATGTTTTATCATGTGGATCAGTATATATAGTAATCTTTTATAATGTGAATCAGTATATACAGTAATGTTTTATCATGTGGATCAGTATATGCAGTAATCTTTTATAATGTGAATCAGTATATACAGTAATGTTTTATAATGTGGATCAGTATATACAGTAATGTTTTATAATGTGGATCAGTATATACAGTAATGTTTTATAATGTGGATCAGTATATACAGTAATGTTTTATAATGTGGATCAGTATATACAGTAATGTTTTATAATGTGGATCAGTATATACAGTAATGTTTTATAATGTGGATCAGTATATACAGTAATGTTTTATAATGTGAATCAGTATATACAGTAATGTTTTATCATGTGAATCAGTATATACAGTAATGTTTTATCATGTGAATCAGTATATACAGTAATGTTTTATAATGTGAATCAGTATATACAGTAATGTTTTATCATGTGGATCAGTATATATAGTAATCTTTTATAATGTGAATCAGTATATACAGTAATGTTTTATCATGTGGATCAGTATATGCAGTAATCTTTTATAATGTGAATCAGTATATACAGTAATATTTTATAATGTGGATCAGTATATACAGTAATCTTTTATAATGTGAATCAGTATATACAGTAATCTTTTATAATGTGAATCAGTATATACAGTAATGTTTTATCATGTGGATCAGTATATACAGTAATCTTTTATAATGTGAATCAGTATATACAGTAATCTTTTATAATGTGAATCAGTATATACAGTAATGTTTTATAATGTGAATCAGTATATACAGTAATGTTTTATCATGTGGATCAGTATATACTGTAATGTTTTATCATGTGAATCAGTATATACAGTAATGTTTTATCATGTGGATCAGTATATACAGTAATGTTTTATAATGTGAATCAGTATATACAGTAATGTTTTATCATGTGAATCAGTATATACAGTAATGTTTTATAATGTGAATCAGTATATACAGTAATGTTTTATCATGTGGATCAGTATATGCAGTAATCTTTTATAATGTGAATCAGTATATACAGTAATGTTTTATAATGTGAATCAGTATATACAGTAATGTTTTATCATGTGGATCAGTATATGCAGTAATCTTTTATAATGTGAATCAGTATATACAGTAATGTTTTATAATGTGGATCAGTATATACAGTAATGTTTTATAATGTGAATCAGTATATACAGTAATCTTTTATAATGTGAATCAGTATATACAGTAATGTTTTATAATGTGAATCAGTATATACAGTAATGTTTTATCATGTGGATCAGTATATGCAGTAATCTTTTATAATGTGAATCAGTATATGCAGTAATGTTTTATAATGTGGATCAGTATATACAGTAATCTTTTATAATGTGAATCAGTATATACAGTAATGTTTTATAATGTGAATCAGTATATACAGTAATGTTTTATAATGTGGATCAGTATATACAGTAATGTTTTATAATGTGAATCAGTATATACAGTAATGTTTTATCATGTGGATCAGTATCTACAGCGTCATTGCCTTAAGGGACTAGATATGATGTAAAATGATGGATTTTTTATCCCCTCCTCTCCTGCTCCTTGATTCCCATTATATCTCAACTAAATGCACTGTTACAAACACATGTTCTCCGCTTTGTACGGACTGACACAGCAGGTTCCATTGCTAGCCACAAATCCAACGTACGAGAATATTATGGCCTCAAATTTTGGGCCTGTCCATCCGGGGATGCGTCTCCTGTGAAAACGTTTCTGGTTGGTTGGATATCATCAGCATAGAGCAGAACTGATGATAGCCAACAAGCCCCATACAGTGTTTGCAGATAATTGCGTTCCCCCTCCCAATATGTGGAAGTGAACAGTATCTGTTTTGTTTGGATACCATAATTTATGGTTCTCATGTTTTTTCGTCCAGGCTGCCTCTCTAGATGTGTCCGTGTGGTTCGCACAGAATTAATGGTGTGTGGCACACATTTTCCTAGGTCTCGATCTGTGCACCAATAGCTGGTATGTGACGTGTGGTTCCTGGATGGTCCCACAAAAGTGAAGGAGTTTATATTTGAATATATTGTTGCGAATTCGCGCCCGCCGGCGTGCGAACGGCCACGTAACTCGAATCGCGGCACGTCGCCCACCGGACGGACAATTCTGTCGTGACCCTCTCGGACTAACGCCGGGAGCTAGTCACGGGTGGGCCTTTCGGCCTCACCACGATCGTGCCAATCGGCCCCCCACGTGGGATAGGGTTGTTCGCCAAACTCGACCTACCTAAGTACCCATGCGGAGGGTAGACCGGGCGATCGCACCTCGCCGCAGGTCGACTCCAGACACAGGCCACTTAAGCGACCCGTTCCGTAATATCGGGATAACCGAGCGGTGTTATTGTCGGCCTCGACGGTTCCGATTAATTATCGGGCGTATTAAGCCCACTACCAACCCTTTTCGTGAAGCAAGATGGAGATTCAATTAAAGAAAAGACGAAGCGAAACGGGAAAACAGTTCAACATGAGGCACATTTATTCCGCGGCACACGGAGAGCACACATATACAATTACAACAATTATGCACCTAAAGCAATTGCAACAAGAGAAACACAACAATGCAGATCGACAACCGACTACACGTGCACACGGCAACACTTACACAGTTTTACTTTACAGACGGCGCCAACAACACATTTACACAGAAACAAAAGAAAAGGGCCACCCTCAAAGACAAGTGGGCAGACGGGGCCTGTGGGACAATATTTGCGCAGGACCTGAAAGAGCGGTCAGGTCCGCGAGACCGGGTGGATCCTACCCGTGTCTTTGTGATGAGCCGCAAATGTGGCAGCGCGGCGGTGCCCCGACTTCGTGCTCCTTCCCGGGTTTCGTTGGCAATGCTTGGAGTGGGGTGGGAACGGGGCCCTCTTTTCGCACTATCTCAGCGCGGAGGAAAAAGGTGGGGGGAATTGTTGATGCTCTGGGGAAAGAGGATAGCTGGCTTGCTTGGGTCCCGTGACGAGCGATTCCACCGCGAGCTCGTCGCCGACCGCCGTCTTCCTTGCCTCGGACCCGAGCTACTCGGATTCTTCCCCATTCTCCTCAGCCGACTGCAGCAAACCACCTGTATGCCCTCGCCTCCCGACTCCACTCGCGCTCCAACCCGACTCTGCCCAAAACACTCTCCGCTCTTCTATGGCCGACTCTGCCCAAAACCGACTCGACCGAGACCGACTCGACCCAAACCGACTCTGCCGTTGCCACACTCTGCTCTCCAAAACTGACTCTCCTCTCCGATTCGCCTTGCGCTCGGCGCTTTATAGGCCGGCAGAAGAACCCATATGCAAATTTCTGGATCAGAACGAGCTCGAGGGTGGAGCCACGCTCACCCATTGGACGGAGAAAAAGGGGCGTGAACCTCCCCTGATCCTAGAATTTGCATATCTCGATTCTACACCGACGCGCCTGGAGGCGGGGCCAAACCGCCCCGCGCTTGCTGATTGGATGGATCAGAAGTGGGCGTGTAGCATTCCTGATCCGAATTCTCCTCGGAAAGGCCGCATTTTGCACTCGTGGCCTGGCGCGCGTCCCGTACGAGCCCAGGACAGCGTGACGCTCGGCGTTCACAGGTGGTGCGGGAATGGCGGTAGAAGGAGGAGAGGTGAAGGTGGTGGAGGGTTTATGGTGGTGGCTTATGGCCATGGTGCCGTTTGGAATGGCGGTGATGCGATGTTTGCGGGAGCGAGTTGTGAAGGTAAAGATCGTGGCTGTTGGCGTTGTTGTTGTTGTGAAGCGGCATTGTGGCTGGAGGTTGTTGTGTGATGGCGGTTGAGACGTGGTTGGTTCAAAATAAAGATAGAACAGAAAAACGGCTATCTCAAAGGGTCGCAGCCCGAATGAATCACATTTATTCCCTCTAAACAACGGGTTTGGGGCTGACTGCACATGTACTTAGAGATATCTCACCTACGGGACCTGAATGGTGGTTTGCGAATTTCCACAACCGTAACAATATGCTTCTCACACACCTCACTTCACGAACCTCTTTTCTCTTCCTTCTCTCAATTTAGCTCCCTCCTCACTCTCAGAGCATCCATAATAAAAAGATGTCCTGAAGCCATGTGACATGTTATTTGTTGGTACATGTCATGGCTGAGGCAGCTTTATGATGAACTGTCGTCGTTAAGCAATCCGGACCCATGCAGCATGTATGGATTCTTGCATAGATGTAAAGAGCATTGAAAGGGAATGATTTTTGATGAAACAGATGAGGTGACCATGCAAAGCCTCGTGATAGAAATGCATTCAGAATTCAGGGAATTGCTCCCTTATCAATGGGCCCACTGTGTTTACATTGTGCACATCTCAAACAGAAGTCGTCCACTTGGACACACATGTTCTTAGTTACACAAGTTGGGAAATGTCTAAATTATTACATTTGAATGCAGTGTGCCAAAGGGTATTTTGTGATCGATTTGAACATGAGAGAAAATCATAAATATATTCCACCACGGTCGCCATTTCACTGCAATACCGTTACCAACAACAATGAACACCACTCTCTTTATGCCCTCTGCTTCGATTTCCAAAATTAGAATCCCAGTGCCTCAGCTGTTCCCTGTACTATACTTGTGCGTCGTCTCCTTCGATCGTCTATTTGTGTAGCCATGAACCGGGTGGTGCGTCAAAGAACTTACGATTGTCCTTTTGAAGAGCAGCACCCTTTAAGAGATGGCCAAAAGGGTTAGCTCATCGAAGTAAACCCGAGACACCTTTTCCAGTCTTGTACTTGAAAAACTTGCTTTTTCCTGGTAGGCTGACCATCTTTGGGCTGGGACTGTGTGTAGTCAATCATTAGGATTCTATTAGCATTCCAGAAAATCTTGGCCATGATTTTGCCAGCAAAGGTGAAACCTCTTATGTGATGGTGATCCCTCGTGCTTCCAATGCATGGATTACAATTTGCTTTGTGAATCATGGTGGTGGCACCATGTTTCACAACCAATTGTCAGACGAACAACAAATGAGGCTTCATCTGTGTTGAATGGTTCGAGAAACTCGCAACATTTCTCCAGCTATTGGCATCAGTCATGAGGGGCTCCATATTGCGGAGACCTTGGATATACCTGGGTGTTCGTGAACGACGATTGAAAACACTGCCTTGAGAGATTCCAGGTTCTGTGGATAGTTCTGCGATCTTAATGCGATGATCATCGATTCATAATGCCTCCAACTGGACAACAGTTTGTGGGTCGACCATCACTGTCAGCCATCCTGATTTGGTGTCACCTATGAAGGACTCGTGCCCATAATTAAAGTCATTCGTCCATTTGGTTACTGCACAAGATGATGGTGATGTTGATGATGATTATGATGGTGTTGATGATGGTGATGATGATTATGATGGTGATGCTCTTGATGATGGTGATGTTTATGATGGTGTTGATGATGGTAATGATGATGATTATGATGGTGTTGATGATGGTAATGATGATGATTATGATGGTGTTGATGATGGTGATGATCATGATTATGATGGTGTTGATGATGGTGATGATCATGATTATGATGGTGTTGATGATGGTAATGATGATGATTATGATGGTGTTGATGGTGATGAGGATTATGATGGTGTTGATGATGGTAATGTTGATGATGATTATGATGGTGTTGATGATGGTGATGTTGATGATGGTGATGTTGATTATGATGGTGTTGACGATGATTATGTCCTCACAAACTTCTTTCTATTCTCCATTCCTCCCACACCCCTCTACCATGCTTCCTTTCTCCTTCATCCCCCATTTAAACTATTTGAGAGCCGTCAATCACGACCGTGGCCTCACAGGAACGTGCTGTTGGCCACGATCATGGCCCGTGCCATTATTAACCTCTGCCATCGAAGATGAACGGAGGTTATTGTTTTCACCCCTGTCTGTTTGTTTGTTTGTTACTTACGAAATCTAAAGATTTCACAAGTATATTGATGCCTTCAGTTTCTGTTTGTTTGTTACTTACGAAATCTAAAAATTTCGTAAGTATATTGATGCCTTCCGTTTCTGTTTGTTTGTTTGTTTGTAGGCATGATAACTCGAGAACGGAAGAAGCTACCAATGTCAAATTACAACACGTGATTCAGGAGGGTGATGGCGAGCGCTGATTAGATTTTGGTCAAAATCGGTCAAAGGTCAAGGTCACAGTGAGGTCAAACATCCAAAACATTCGATTTTTGATGGTTTGGTCCAGAATCATCGGAGAAACTTCTGGTTTGCGTCGCTACCTTCTCTCGAGACAGCTTTTATTAGACAAGTTCAGAGGTCAAGTTGACGATTTCGTAAGTACCAGTCTATGACTGCTTGTTATCTTGCCAAAACGAAGTTTTTGCAAGATATTGTGACGTCCACGGGACTTGAACAGTCCCGCCAACGTAGAATGAGCCGAAACGATGGAGGCGGTTTATTTATTTATAACCCAAACATGGCGGTTCGAATCGCTCTACCGCAAACGGGACGAGGAAGGTGGCACGAGTCACTTTTCACTGAGTTGATGATGTTTATTTGTTTTTCTAATTATTACCAGAAATAACAAGACTCGGCAAGAAGAGGTGTTTAGGCCAACGTGTGGCCCTAAATGGAGTTCTTTCATCCCTTCTTCCTGTGCAGGCTGGAGTTCCTCAAGGTAGCGTTCTGGGCCCTGTTCTTTTTCTGGTTTTTATCAATGATCTCTTGGACTCTCTGGAAAATCCTCTATTTCTCTTTGCCGACGACTCCACCCTCTGCCGTACCATCTGTCATCCCTCAGACCGGCAAGCAGCAGCTTCTTCGCTCACTGCAGATCTGGATAAAATCACAAACTGGTCCAACACGTGGAACATGTCTTTCAATCCAGACAAATCTCACACTCTCACTGTGTCTCTCTGAAAGGACCGTTTAGAACCCCCCCCATCCACTTTCTCAACAATCCTCTCGAAGTCCTTTCCTTCAAACTTCAGGGTCTCACTATCTGCCATGACCTTTCCTGGAAAAGCCACATTTCAAACCTCGCCTCCAAAGCCAGTCGCTGACTGGGAATCCTCCGTCGTGCTAAGTCCTTCCTCGGCCCTCTTGAGCTCCTGACCACTTACAAAGCTTTTGTCCGTAGCCTGATGGAGTACTGCTCTCCCCTCTGGGCTGGTGCTCCTGCCTCCCACCTTTCTCGGCTTAACGCTGTCGAAACCAAGGCATTTAAGATCATCGGCATCTCCCGCAATGAAGCTGTCTTTGGGCCTCTCACTCAATCACCGCAGGTTGGTCGGTGGTCTTTCTGTCTTCTACCGACTCCTCTCCAGCCTTGCCCCCCCTGCTCTCTCTGCGATTTGTCCCCACCACATTTCCACAGGGCGCTCAAGGTCCGCCAACAACCCCCTTCTGGTAAAACTACCAAAATCACGAATTACTGCTCATCTTCACTCTTTCATTCCTCTTTTTTCCCGCCTTTGGAATAAACTTCCTCACTCTATTCTTTCCCATTCTTCCCTCCAGGCTTTCAAAACAGCTGTTCACCACCACCTCTTATCTTCCCCCATCCAAATCCTCGATATTTTCTACCCCCGATAATCCACCCAAGCCCACTTCCTTCATTTCTCCTGCTTTCCTTCCTGAAAGTCCCTGAAATGTCCATCTTCTCTTCGCCATGTTCCCCGTCCCATCCCCATCCCTCTCCCTTCCACAGTTCACCTAATGTGTCTGTTCCCCACTGTTTTGTCCCTTCCACTCCCGCCCCTCTTGTCTCATGCCTCCTTGCTGTGAGTTGTGTGTTTGCTCTCATACGAGCCTCGACCAAGGTATACAAAAAAAAAGAAAAAAAAAGAGGGATCCGGGGCGATTCGACGGGATGGTGTGGGATCGGGCGTGGGGAAAAACACAGACAATTCCAATGAATATACAGTTCTCAATCCCTCTAAGGCGCCAAGCACACGCACGCACGCACGCACGCACGCACGCACGCACACACACACACACACACACACACACACACACACACACACACACACACACACACACATACACACAAAACGTAGCTATTTCTGGTGGTCAGGCTGGACCGTGGTGTGGACGCAACTGTTCCTGGATCGGCGTCGGACGAGCTGGCCTTGCTCTCGTCAGGGGGGCAGGAGAAACCGTGGTGCTGTCGACCTCCTGGTCTTGGCCCAAGTCTGCTCACAGCCGCCAGGGAACCAGTTCTGACACCAAGTTGCGAGCAGGAGAGGGAGGCAGGTCCGCCCGCCGTTCGACCCCGTACTCCGAGTCAGTAGAACCCCAGAGCCAACCAAGGTGAGGCACGAGGCTCAGCAAGGCTCCAAGACACGATCAAGAACACGATCGACTCAGCACAACAACAAGGATGCTCCCCGCGCAACAGCCTCCCCACCAAAAAAACACGATCTTTTAGGTTGTGATCTTCTTCCTCTTCCTTTTCGACCCCGAACAGAACCTTTTTATCCTTGGTCCTCGTCACTTCCAATCGAGCCGTTTATTGGCCCACCGCCGTCGCCTTCCGCCAATCGTGATCACGGGGCGGAGCCATCCGCTGCACTGTCCTGTGACGTCACGGCCAGTCTCCAGAGAATACCAAAAAGGGGTTTACGCAGACACACTTACCCTATCCTGTGTCCCTATCTAATTACGTGACAATTATTATTTCCCCCCTTGAAGAAATGAACATTTACTAGACAACTTATCACCACTGAATTGCTACTTATTACATCGAGATCCTGGTAAACTCGAACAGCATGGCATACCTAATTAAACATCCTAATTACCCTTTGAATGCATACCCCCCCCTCAAACGTAACACTGCCCCCTCCTCTGGTACCGCAGCTCCTGCAAGGTATATCACAGGCGCTACCGTACCAGCCTTAACACTTACTGACTCACACCTAATTAACCTAACGAAATAAAGTAGGAGGGGCAATGGGCAGCGAGTCGCAGCTAACTTACCTATCCTGCTTAATGTACGACCCCCTTATGGCCTTATCCTCGCCGAAACAATCATTCGTTTTTTTTATTTATTTTATTTTATCACATGAGAACACTGAGCGAAGTTGCACTCCATCCTCGGGATCATCGCTCTTGCCCAGCACTCTTCCAGTGATCTGGGGAGGGGAAACAAAAGGTTCCACAAAAACACAACACTTATACTTTACATTCCTACTCTAAGCCTTAACGACACTATTCACAGGATATTTACACTTGACCGCCTCCCCCAGTGGATGCTAATAGACCCAGCGTTACCTGGGGAGCCAATTTTCAAATTTGCTTGCCCCAAAATTATGCGGACATCATGCCCTTGCTACACCTGTCAAGTTGTGCGGGATCGGGTGGGACTCACACATCTTCACAACACTCACACCATGGTCATCACATTTCTAGGTCATGGTCCTCATTTTAATCATGCAGGCTGAATCTTGTCATGGCCGTGGGGTGGGTTACCACAAGATGATGGGGGCATCTCAGGTGCAACCATGCCCACAGGTAAGCTTTAGTCCAACCCGGACGTTTCTCCACCCCGCTCCCTTTGATTCCCTCCCCCCTGGTAGCCATCAGCTCTAATCCCGTACAACACTCTGGAAGGGGTCTCACTGGCTCCTCTGGCCTTCCTGGGTCGCCAAGGTCCTACCCGCCTTGGTCGCCCAACCAGACCCTCTCCCAGTTGCCTCCAGACACTGTCACCATTAGCCACCAGGTGGTGAATCTCCTTGAAGGGGGTCGCAATTCACGCTCACCGTGAGCTTCAGCAATCCCTGTGGACAAGCACATCATACCCACCCACAAAACCCACATGACTCTCCCACCCCATCGGCCTTACATGTAACACCTGCATTTCTAACACTTCACCGACCACGACCTTCCCTGTTACCACACCATGTCCAATAAAAAAATCATCGTGTGCACCATACATTTCACTTCTTAACTTGAAACAACTCACACAGCACTTCTCACCCGATCCACGCACCAGTCATTGGACAGCCACTCGTGCCCACTTTGTTACCAATTACCCACTGTCCCGATTGTCACTCTAAAACCCAGCAGAACTTACAAACCCATGCCAATTTTCCCACAATTCATTTTTTTCCACCAAAGGAGGGCACTTCGCCACAATCTCAGCAGCCGAGCATGGCCGTATATGCTCAGCCCGATCTAGTCTCCCCAACCCCCGACAGTGATCTCCGGACCCGATCTATGAAAGGGCATCTTGGATAGACCTGGCGGTTCAGCATGAGGATTCACCCTCTCCGAGTCTAAAAGTCTATTGGAGGGTCCCTCCATCGCCGGGTACCGGCGATATCGTTGCATGTGTCCTCTTCGCCCGCACCGGAAACAACTCCCCATAAAAGGCCCCAGTGGGTATCGGTGTAATGTCCCTTCCGGTTCCGGACCCCCTCGGCCATAATCGAATTGCTCTATTGGCTGGGCTGGACCCCGCCGTTTTGGCACACCAACTACTGAATTACCCCTTATCAAACTTAACAGTTTCTGGCAAATTTCCTGAAACATTTGGGTAATGCCAATTTCTCCCAGCCCCCCTCCCTGATCCTGGATCTCCGCCTGTCGGATCGTCACCGATGGCCTCTCTGGAACCCGACCCGGCCGACTCCACGAGGCCAGCGTGGCCGCGCACTCGGCCGCTCGGTGAACGGTGGGTGGATCCTGTAAATCCACTAGCGCTCGGACCTCAGGGTCAGGAAGAGCAGCTAAAAATTTCTCGAGTGCCAGTCTGTCCCATGCCTCCACTGTAAGGTCCCGATACGCGATCCTGACTGATTGGTAAATGTCCTGTGCCAGCTCCTGCACTGTCTCACCCGGCTTTAATCTGCGGTGCTGGAGCTGGGCCCGCACCAGATCACAGTTTGCAGCGAACCCAAACCGACGGCTCAACGCCTCGCAGATGTGGGAGCTGGTCAACATCCCCTCCGCGATCACGTTTAACACGTCTGCGGCTGGTCCCCGCAACGTTGCCACCAAATTCCCTGTACGTTCCCACTCATTCCACCCGTTTAGTCGGGAAATGCACTCAAATTGCGTCAGAAAAGCTTCAACGCTCCCTGACCCGTCGAAATTTATCAGGGGGATCACTTTTACTGTGGCCCGCTTCTCAGTTTCTCCCTTGTCCGAATCCAGCCCAGGGATCAAACACCCTTGTGGCTGCGTATCCAATTTCGGAGCCCACTGTGGCCAAAGATGTTTTGTGGTGAGGGTCTCATGGGTCAATTTTGCCTCCTGTTCCAAACGTTGAATGGACCGATTCACCTCTTCCCGCAGGATCTTCTGGGCCCGCACAACCTCCTCCAAGGCTCCGTCGCGAGTTTGTAGCTGCTCCTCAACCAACCCGGACACTCTACTTACAAAAGACGGCTCTACCAGGCCTTTATCCAAGACTTCATCTTGGCTCATAATTTTATCTTGTTCGTCCAAACGAGCCTCCAATCCTTTTACCTCCTCCACCAAATTCATCCCTTGCTTCCTCAGCTCTCCCCACTCTTTAACTTGCAGCTGCATACGAGCATCCACACAGGCACGATGATGTTCCAGGCTTTCATCCACTTTATCAACCCGAACGTTTGTTGCATCAATTTTATCTACCAATTTTTTCCGTATATTTTCCCCCTCCAATGTAATTTCTACCTTTGTTTCCTTCAATCTATCCTCGAATTTACTTTGTATTTCTCCCAATTTAACATCCACACACTACTGCATCTCAGTTTTCATTTTCTCCATCTTTTCCCCCAATTCATCCCTCATTAAATCAATCCGTGCACCCAACTGTTCCCCCATTACCCCCAATCGATCCGCCATCTCTGCCCTCTGTGCCGTCATGTCTGCCCTCTGTGTCACGAATTGATTTTCCATTTGTGCCGTCATTTCTGCCCTCTGTGTCACGAATTGATTTTCCATTTGTGCCGTCATTTCTGCCATTTGTGCCCCCTGTGCCGTCATGTCTGCCCTCTGTGTCACGAATTAATTTTCCATTTGTGCCGTCATTTCTGCCATTTGTGCCCCCTGTGCCGTCATTTTTATCCCCTGTGCTGTAATTGCACTCATTAAACGTTCCAACATTGTCCAGATAGTCATCGTGCCGGTTTCCGGCGCTGCCGGCTCCGTTACGGGCGATGAAGCACGGTCCACGCTCGGAATGGGGGAGGTTCCAACCCTACCCCCGTCTCTCCCTTCTTCCCCCGACTCGCTGCCAGACACGTGGCCTTCCTCCTCAAACATCTGCACATCCGCCATGGTGCAGAAGGCCCGTTTGCCGCCAATTAATTTAAATTTGAAAAATCCCGCCAAAAATTTCCCGCGCTCGCGCGCTTTTCTGTAGTAGTTTTATATTCCAATTTGTGGCGAGATTTTAATCCTGGTATATAATTTAGAGGGGTTCGAACATCCCACTCCTGACACCAATGTGACGTCCACGGGACTTGAACAGTCCCGCCAACGTAGAATGAGCCGAAACGATGGAGGCGGTTTATTTATTTATAACCCAAACATGGCGGTTCTAATCGCTCTACCGCAAACGGGACGAGGAAGGTGGCACGAGTTACTTTTCACTGAGTTGATGATGTTTTTGTTTTTCTAATTATTACCAGAAATAACAAGACTCGGCAAGAAGAGGGATCCGGGGCGATTCAACGGGATGGTGTGGGATCGGGCGTGGGGAAAAACACAGACAATTCCAATGAACATACAGTTCTCAATCCCTCTAAGGCGCCAAGCACACACACACACACACACACACACACACACACACACACACACACACACACACACACACACACACACACACACACACACACACACAACGTAGCTATTTCTGGTGGTCAGGCTGGACCGTGGTGTGGACGCAACTGTCCCTGGATCGGCGTCGGACGAGCTGGCCTTGCTCTCGTCAGGGGGGCAGGAGAAACCGTGGTGCTGTCGACCTCCTGGTCTTGGCCCAAGTCTGCTCACAGCCGCCAGGGAACCAGTTCTGGCGCCAAGTTGCGAGCAGGAGAGGGAGGCAGGTCCGCCCGCCGTTCGACCCCGTACTCCGAGTCAGCAGAACCCCAGAGCCAACCAAGGTGAGGCACGAGGCTCAGCAAGGCTCCAAGACATGATCGACTCAGCACAACAAGGATGCTCCCCGCGCAACAGCCTCCCCACCAAAAAAACACGATCTTTTTGGTTGTGATCTTCTTCCTCTTCCTTTTCGACCCCGAACAGAACCTTTTTATCCTTGGTCCTCGTCACTTCAATCGAGCCGTTTATTGGCCCACCGCCATCGCCTTCCGCCAATCGTGATCACGGGGCGGAGCCATCCGCTGCACTGTCCTGTGACGTCACGGCCAGTCTCCAGAGAATACCAAAAAGGGGTTTACGCAGACACACTTACCCTATCCCGTGTCCCTATTTAATTACGTGACAATTATCATTTCCCCCCTTGAAGAAATGAACATTTACTAGACAACTTATCACCACTGAATTGCTACTTATTACATCGAGATCCTGGTAAACTCGAACAGCATGGCATACCTAATTAAACATCCTAATTACCCTTTGAATGCATACCCCCCCCTCAAACGTAACAATATGTTAGTCAGCTTGTGTTTTTTTTTTTTTTGTTATCTTGCCAAAACGAAGTTTTTGCAAGATATGTTAGTCAGCTTGTATGTTTTTTTTTTGTTTTGTTTTTTTTTGTCTGTAATCACGTATAAAAAATTCTGCAGAGCACAGTTGTCATTGGACATTTTTGTAACTTCGCATATCAGAGGCCTATAGAGGTCCCTTTCAGTGCACAAAATTTTGAAGGTCAAGGTCACTTTGTTGCAAATCAGGGGAGTCGACGAAACCCTAATTTTTTGAGTAATTTTGATCGGATCGTCTTCAAACTTCATGGGAATATAGTTCATGGTCTGGCGCTCAGCTGATTAATTTTTGGTGGCGATTGGCCTTGACCTTCATGGTTAGCACCAAAGGTCAAACATATTTGACCCCAAGGTCAAATTTTGAAATCTTAGATACCATATCGAGTAATACCTCATCTGAAAGCACTTGATAAGTGCTTTCCAGATCTGTCAAAAGTTTGACGCCATGACGTCATTTGATGACGTCATGAAAAAAAACGGATTTTTCATGAAAATTTTATTTTTTTGTTTGTCTGTAATCACGTATAAAAAATTCTGCAGAGCACAGTTATCATTGGAAATTTTTGTAACTTCGCATATCAGAGGCCTATAGAGGGCCCTTTCAGTGCACAAAATTTTGAAGGTCAAGGTCAAAGGTCAAGGTCACTTTGTCGCAAATCAGGGGAGTCGAAGAAACCCTTATTTTTTGAGTAATTTTGATCGGATCGTCTTCAAACTTCATGGGAATATAGTTCATGCTCTGGCGCTCAGCTGATTAATTTTTGGTGGCGATTGACCTTGACCTTCATGGTTAGTGCCTGAAGTCAAACATATTTGACCCCAAGGTCAAATTTTCAAGTTTTAGAAACCATATCGTGTAGAACCTCAAATTGAACACCTCGATGAGTGCTTTCCAGATATGTCAAGGTTGAGACATTATGACATCATTTGGTGACGTTATGAGCCAAACGCATATTTTTCATGGTTACTCTGTAGAACGATTCTCATCGGAATCTCTCGTAGGCAGATATTCCTCAAGGAGTCGCTCCTGGTGAATAGAAGCTCTGTTCACCTCAGTGTGACCTTAAAGAAGTCACACGTGGTCACCTTTTGGCAAGATACGGGTCACCCTGAGGGTGACATTGGTTTATTAAGTTGTCGAAGACAACTTCTGTCACTTTGTACAGTTAAGAGTTTGTTTGTTTGTGTGTGTGTGTGTGTGTGTGTGTGTGTGTGTGTGTGTGTGTGTGTGTGTGTGTGTGTGTGTGTGTGTGTGTGTGTGTGTGTGTGTGTGTGTGTCTGTGCATCGATTTTCTCAGCGGTCCTTGTGTATATGTCCACGAAACATTTTGACATGAAAGATAATCACCCAAGGACTGAAGCTATAAATTTGCGTGAACCTGAATCAAATGATGACGTCACGAAAAATTCACAAAGTTTCAAAAAATCCCAATCATTTACATGGGACGAAATTTCAAAAAATCATTTCTCCGCCATTTCTTGTTCAATTGCTTCGATATTTAATGTGCTTATGTAGGGTCATAATATATTTCACCCTGCCATGTTTCAACCGGATCGGATCCAGATTGTGACGTCACAAAATGTTTGAAATTTGCATTGAAAAGCCCATTTACATGACAAAAAAAATTCTTAAAATTCGAAAGTTTTATATTTTTCGCTCAAACTTTTAGGGAATGTAAAACATACGATTGGCCATTAGCTGACGTAATTTGATCAACTTCCGGTTTGTATTCTGGATCCCATCAGCAAAAATGTGTCATAATTTGGCCATTTTTGAAAGCGCGGATCTCCATCAATTTTTGTGATATGTGGCTCAAACTAGGTGAGAATGTAGTTCAGATATTACTCTTTCATGAGATATCCAGGCCTTCGTTGTGACTGTTCCGGTTCAATAGTTCGCCTGACACCGAAAATTCGTCTATCGCGCTCAGGCGCCAATGGCACTATTCTGCAAACGTGATGTATTATTTTGCAGTGCAGGCCAGTTTTATTAACAATGAAAGGCCCTCCACATCGTACCAATCCATTATGACGTTACCATCACGCAGGTGTGTCAATTTTCCGTTTTCAGTAAGAATTTTGCTTGTTTTTATGCGGAGGAGGTGGAGGTGATGATGGAGTTTTTGACTTAAACCATTGACATCACATTCCACATTCGAATGTTGTTCATGATGACAACTGACTGAACTGTAAATGCTGTTTCTTGTGCTGTATCCGTGTGACTGCAATGAAGTTATAATCAATTTTCAAACAACTTCGACAACTTCCTCACTCCATGAGTGATTCATTTGTTTGTTTGTTTGTTTGTTTGTTTGTAGGCACGATAACTCGAGAACAGAAGAAGCTATCAATGTCAAATTACACCACCTGATTCAGGAGGGTGATGGCTAGTGCTGATTAGATTTTGGTCAAAATCGGTCAAAGGTCAAGGTCACAGCAAGGTCAAATATTCGATTTTTGATGGTTTGGTACAGATAACTCGAGAACGGAAGAAGCTACCAATGTCAAATTACACCACGTGATTCAGGAGGGTGGTGGCTAGTGCTGATTAGATTGTGGTCAAAATCGGTCAAAGGTCAAGGTCACAGCAAGGTCAAATATTCGATTTTTGATGGTTTGGTACAGATAACTCGAGAACGGAAGAAGCTACCAATGTCAAATTACACCACGTGATTCAGGAGGGTGGTGGCTAGTGCTGATTAGATTGTGGTCAAAATCGGTCAAAGGTCAAGGTCACAGCAAGGTCAAATATTCGATTTTTGATGGTTTGGTACAGATAACTCGAGAACGGAAGAAGGTACCAATGTCAAAATACACCACCTGATTCAGGAGCGTGGTGGCGAGCGATGATTAGATTTTGGTCAAAATCGGTCAAAGGTCAAGGTCACAGTGAGGTCAAACATCCAAAACATTCGATTTTTGATGGTTTGGTACAGAATCATCTTAGAAACTTCTGGTTTGCGTCGCTACCTTCTCTCGAGACAGCTTTTATTAGACAAGGTCAGTGGTCAAGTTGACGATTTCGTAAGTACCAGTCTATGACTGCTTGTTTGTTTGTTTGTGAACAGTATTACGGAAAAACTCCTCGACGGATTTCGACAAAACTTGGTGTGGGGATGATTAGGTATGGTCCAAGTACCATGCCATTAGATTTTGGACTTGGTCCAAAGTCCAATATGGCCGCCATAGCGGCCATTTTGAAAAAATATTTGAATTTTTGTTTTTGCATTTCTACATGTTTTAAGTGATTTCCAACCCCCCCCCAAAAAAAACATTTTTAGAGAAAAAAAAAATTTGCAACTTTTTTTTTCAAAAAAAATTCGATTTTTTTTTTTGTTTGCATTTCTACATGTTATGAGTGATTTTCAACAAAAAACATGCCAAAATTATAATTGCGGCTGATTTTGGAACTTCAGGTGGATATACCCATGTAAAATCAATTTCTGTCTCAAGGAATCTAGACGACGAATGAATTGAGTATGTAAAAGTTAAAAGTAAAAGGGAAAGTTGCAAACTATAACTCTGTGAGCACTGTTGACGTCAAATTGAATGAATAGGATATCAGGTTCACTTGAGTGACCCAGCAGTATTGTCGGCGGAGGTTTTGCACTCTACCGAGTGCTCCCCCTCGAGTTCAACAATTTGTATTGTTTGTTCTTATTTAAGTGTTTGTTCCTATGGTTACCTTCTATGGGTAGCCTCATGAAAAACAGACGTTTTATTCAGTTTGCCTGATAAAATACCATAGTCTTTTCTTCTTGCATACGGGAAAAGTTCAGCACTCAAACAGTTCATCCTAATCCCCTGTGTCTGTGTGTATATAATATATTGATGGCCCGTCATGATGTACATACACACTCACCACTGGTGCATAAACGAGTTCCCTTTTGGTAAGATACCCGAAGTCAAAGGTAAAGGTAAGGGTCAAGCGAAAGGTGCCCCCCCCCCGACCACCACTTTCACAACTGTAACGGAAAAAAAAATTCTTCCCACTCTCTCCCCCAACCGTGCCTCCCCTGTATATCCCTGTCCCCGTCTCGCTAACCGTCCTTCGCTCTCAGTCCTCCCGGCCCGCCTTAACCATCCCTTCCCGTCAATGGAGCCGGCACCTTTTGCCTCGCGCTTCTGGGACGTCGTGACGTCAGTGCGAGTTCCGGCTCGCGCGCGGAAGCGTCCCACGTCACGTCACGTCACGTCACGCGCTCTCACCCGGGAAGTCCGCGATGTCCTCCGTCCGGTTCATGGTGGCGATGAGCGACGCGGACATGGCGAACCAGAACGCGCGAGCGCCCCGTCCTGGCCTCATGACTCGCTCCCGGCTGTCCCGTCGCGCCCGATGGCGTCGATGAAAAGCCTCCGCTGAAGAGAAATTAAACAAAGTGTGACGTCCTCAGCATCAGGGGCCAAACGTGCTCGGAAACTTCAAGGACGCCTCGGTTTGAGTGAGTCGAGTTTATAAATAGCCAAGGCAACGTTCCCGCGCATACCTCGTGCGCTCAGCTCGATATTTCCACACGTGAATTAAAAAAAAAAAGATTAAATGTAAAAAAAAACAAAAAAAAAAAACAATCGAAACACGTTTACTTCAGAGAACGTCGCGCGCCTTTCCCTCCTGGCCTGTCACGTGTCCTCCAAGGTGGTTGGCGCGCGGTCCAGGATCTTCACCACTATGTTCCGGTCACGCTCCACAGGCTCCACAGGCTCCACGAGCACGTTTCGTGCCGCAGTGTCCGTCCGCTGTGCCCTGACTCTTTATAAACGATGCCTTTTACATTGCGGACCCCCCGCCCCTCTTCTGCTCCTCATTCCCTCCTCCGACCTCCTCATGAGCCGCGTCAACACAATTAACGGGACAAATCAATTGGATCCATCATTCTCCAATTTATCTGGACACTTTGTCACCATGCGGCGAATGATAAAACAATAATTGTATCATCATAATCAAAGATTTCTGAAAATATGGATTATATTGACCCACAAGCACGGAACTACCTTCACCCACCCACATATATTTCCTAATTTAATTATAAGATATTTATTTTACGTACAGTGACCTCATGACCCCCTGGTGGATATTTCCAAATGGGACAAGATCTCGATACAGTTGTCCTACTCAAGCCCGAGTAGTGTTTCAACCGTAAGTTCAGTGCAGTATATTTAGTACTATTAAATCGAACGATTTAACGATTTATCCATTTCTTCTGTTTCCCATGTACTGTACCATACCCTTATTCTGTTACAGAACGAGTTTCTTGGCAAGACTCATACCTGGGCGGTTTGCTATTCCTCTCCCAGCAGTAGTTCGGGCAGGAATTTGGAAATTGTTCAAGGTGCCGACGATAGCTCACCTACTCTTCTCGAAAGACGCAGTGTGATCTTTAACGTCCAGCAACTAAGGCCGGCAGATGGGACGTCGGGTTTAACGTCCGTCCGAGGGACTGCGTACGCATTGATGAATCGCCCTGCCTGTGAAACACCAGGATATCCGTTTACGGCTGGGTTGGGATTCATACCCAGGATAGCTTGGAGATCGGTGTGCTTACCTTCTGTTTACCTTTACCTCAAGATGAGTTTAATTAAATTAATAATCCTACATTCACTCTCGCTAATCATCTCCTGACTATTAGATATACCCACAAGCAATGTCTTTGGCTACCCACGGACCTGCAGTTTTGTAAACTTCCACCTTTAGTACTTGCTTGCTACCTTCCTTGTTCACCGGACCAGACAGATTGGTGAAGTGCATCGATCGATTGCAGAACCAAATTTCCCAGTCATAAGCTAGCTCATAGATTTGCTACGGTTCCTACATTCTCCTTTGTGAATGTTGAGACAAAATACTTTATGCTATCTCATGATCCTACAGGTACGGTTGGTGGAGCAAAATCTAGGATTGGTGGAGGTCGAACAAGGGTTGGTGGAGGTAGAGCTATGGTTTGTGGAGCAAGAGCTAGTACTATGGTTGGTGGAACAAAAGTTAGGGTTGCTGGAGGTAGAGCTGGGGTTCTTGGAGTAAGATGTAGGGTTGGTGGAGTGGAGCTCGGGTTGGTGGAGTGGAGCTCGGGTTGGTGGAGCTGGAGCTCGGGTTGGTGGAGCTAGAGCTCGGGTTGGTGGAACTAGAATTCGGGTTGGTGGAGCGAGAGCTGGGGGGTGGAGCGAGAGCTGGGGGGTGGAGCGATTGCTGGGGGGGTGGAGCGAGAGCTGGGGGTGGAGCGAGAGCTGGGGAGGTGGAGCAAGAGCTGGTGGGGTGGAGCAAGAGCTAGGGGGGTGGAGCGAGAGCTTAGGTTCTTGGAGTGAGATATAGGGTTGGTGGAGGTGGAGTTAGAGTTGGTGGAGCGAGAGCAAGGGTTGGTGCATTGAGAGCTATCGTTGGTGGCAGTATGGCTTGGGTTGGTGGAGTCAGATTTTGGGTTGAAGTGAGATCTAGAGTTAGTGGAGGTCAAGCTCAGGTTGCTTAAACCTCTGGATAACTTGGTTTCAATCACAGCCAGACAATCTGAGTAAATGATAGTTTACCAAAATCACAAGGTGACAAAACAATACGTAAACAGTGATACGTATACTTCATGTTATTGTAAGCCGAAACAACCAGTCTATGCATGTGCTATTCATATCACAGTACAGTACTGTATAAGGAAAATGTGACTATATCATCAACTTTACAAGCAGCAAACTGATCACATACATCTGGATCAGCATTGTATGAAAGGAGAGGTCCATGACCCTTTTTGTCTGTTGAAACACAAAAATAATTCCTTCATCTTTAAAACAAAAGGTAAGTTTCAGGCATTTCAAAAGCAAAAATAAATCTTCAACAGCAAGGCATGATAGAAAGGGACAGAAAACACGTTGCGGTAAACTCACTTCCACCAGACAAACCTTGAATAGTTAGACAATGACATTCCTTTGTGATAACTGCCAAATTTCAAACATTGGTGCAGACAAGATCTGCAGGAAGTGGACTCCACCGCCGGCGTGGCCTTCCCTTAGATGGGTGAGTGTCCTGAGGTGGTGGCGAAATGGTCAAGAGAGCTGGTGTTACATCATCCTGAACTATTTCGTTGCTTTCTGTTCTTCGAGGATGAATCTGAAGATATTGGTCTGTGCCACCACTCAGCTGTAAATCGCTGCTGGAGTCTGACTCCGTGACAACTGCTTCCATCCCTGCTACCGCTGTTGCTGTAACACTGCCACCACTTCTGCTCGTCGCTCGTACTCGACCGGAATCTCGGCTGGAGATTGACATCGAAGGTCTGGGTATCACTGGGCTAGTACGGCGTCTCGAAGGTGCAGCTTTAGCTGTGGCTGCTGCTGTTGCAAAAGGTGGTGATGGTGGCCCCTCGTCCGAATCTCCGACGTAAAACACTGCCGACTGGAGATCAACGAGGCGACGAGGCCGGGGACCAAGCGGCGGTGGACCATTGCATGGAGCACGATGAGGCCTGCGTGGACGACCGCCCGGCAGGCCTCGCTCTTCAAGCGGAATCATCTGCGTTGTCTCCTCTGTCTGGAAATGATGGAGGTGATACGGATGTCGAGATATGTACCTGTACACAAATAAATGCAAAAGTTGGATCTTGCACAAGGAAAGGATTCCGGTTTCCTAGTCATGGTTGCTTCTGGTTTCCAAGTTGCTTGGATTTCAGTCCTCAGAGTGATCTGCTTCCAAAAAAAAAGCTCAGTAATCATTCCAGATTCATCAGTGCTGCCGTTAATTTTGTGTTCTCTCTATGTGTCTATTATTCTTTGAATTGTGTGCTATTATTTTGATGCTGCGTCTCAGGCCCTGTTTTGGGCTGACTTGTTTTTCCCCCCCCCCCCCAAATGTTTCCCAGACCCCACTCACTGTGTCTCCATTACATTCGTCCCATTATTCACCACCCTGACTTCAAGTCCTTCCTTGTAACGTGTTAAAAAACACAAATGACAAAACACTTTACCTTATGTTATGTTTGTCTATGTTGCTTCCTATTGACCATGTGTTTGACAGGCCCTACCTCCTTACCCACATCTTGCTAAATATTACCCCTCGTTAAAGTCATCCCTTTCTACCCTGTCTCAAAACCAAAAACCATTCCCTTTCTTCCTTCTCAAAACGACCTCAAATAACAATAATTAAATGTCATTCATTATCATTCATTCTCAACTCATTTCTTTAATTCACAAAGATCTTCACAAACATTAATGAAAAAAACAACACTTCCGATTCGGGGATTTTTCCACTTGGTCGAATCTGCCACTACCGCTTCAACCTCATTAAAGATGAGTGTTCTGAACCGGATTCGTTGTGTTTTTCTGTTTTTTTTTTTTTTTTGCCCTGTGTTGCTGTTTGTGTTTCCATCCAATTTCCCATGTTAATCTTACCTTGGTTGTGCTATATTTGTCGAATTCATTTTAAGGTTGTTCAAGGCCTACTTTAGCCACTCCTCGGAAAGCAACTGTCAAAATCCTGTTCCTTTTGACAGAAAATTCCTCGTTTTTCCTCTTTCTTCCCAAATATTTTTAACCTCAACGTTATCCTCTTTCCCGTCCTCGCATCCAAAAATTCAAACAAACAAAAACTAGAATGCATCTGAAAATGCAAAGCCTGTCTGCATCTGCTTTGTATACTGACTACTTCTTCTTCTTCTTTCGTATGCAAAACATTACGAAAACAACTAAAAACTAGAGGGGGAGCACTCGGTAGAGTGCAAAACCTCCGCCGCCAATACTGCTAGGTCACTCAAGTGAACCTGATATCCTATTCATTCAATTTGACGTCAACAGTGCTCACAGAGTTATAGTTTGCAACTTTCCCTTTTACTTTTAACTTTTACATACTCAATTCATTTGTCATAACTAGATTCCTTGAGACAGAAATTGATTTTACGTGGGTATATCCACCTGAAGTTCCAAAATCAGCCGCAATTATAATTTTGGCATGTTTTTTGTTGGAAATCACTTAAAATATGTAGAAATGCAAAAAAAAAAATTCAAAATTTTTTTCAAAATGGCCGCCATAGCGGCCATATTGGATTTTGGACCAAGTCCAAAATCTAATGGCATGATCCTTGGACCATACCTAATCCCCCCACCAAGTTTTGTCGAAATCTGTCGAGGAGTTTTTCCGTAATACTGTTCACAAACAAACAAACAAACAAACAGAAAGGGGTGAAAACAGTAACCTCCGATCTTCGATGGCGGAGGTTAAAGATATTGACGATTTTAGGCGACCTTGACCTCAAAAGCAATCGGCTTCAGTGACGGCTGTTGAAAAATTGATGACAAAATCTCAAATGTTAAAAAGTTACGGCCCAGACACACACACACACACACACACACACACACACACACACACACACACACACACACACACACACACACACACACACACACACACACACACACACACACACACACACACACGATTGCAAATCCCCATCTCCCGCTTGCACAGGGGACAGGCTAAAAACTTTATTTCTACTCCACAGTGATCTCATTCTACTTCAATTTCCTTCTGCCTGTACTTCTTGTCCATTCTTTTTTCCCCTTTTCTCAATATCACCAAACCGAATCTTCATTGAACATAAATGCTTTTTCCTTCATCCTATAAAAGCGTTTTGAAATGTTTCACTTTCCTTATTTCTTCGTCAGCAATATTCCACATGTTATTCTACTTCACTACCATCTATTTCTCTTCTTCTTCACAAAATTTATTTTCCCAAACAGTCTGTCAGCTAAGCGCTTGGTCCACCAACCCTCCTCCCACACCAACAGCATCACCTTTCTGTGTGCCTTCAACAAAAATTCTTATCACCCATCTCGTAATCTTTATCTCCGTTTATCCAAGTTGGGAATTTGGAATCAGCATCCCTCCACTTCAAGTCACCTCTTTCCGCTCCTCCCCCCCCCAATCCCCATCGAAACTTCATATCCACCCTTTCTGCCTTCCCCTCACCCTACCCCCACAATGCTTTCCCTTCACCCCCACCTTTCCCAGGAGTGTGGTGGGGATAAAACCTTTCCCCCTTTCCCCACTCAAACCTATCCCCTGAAAGCCTCCATCTCATCCTGTCCCTGCAAAGCCACTTCCCCCATCCCAAACCCTCCCAATACTTCCTCCCCCCGATCTATAACTGTGTGGACCTCAAACATCCGAGTTCACCACTCCAACCTGACATCCTTCCATCCAGGCTGCTGCCGATAAACCAAGAATCATCTGTTTAACAGACTCGTTCCTCCAACAGGACGTCCCTGACTCCTCAGTGTCTCTCCCCGGCTATTGTCTCCTCCGATTTGATAGGCCTGAGCTACACCCCGGTGGTGTAGTTGTACATTTCAACAAGAACTCAATTTCTCACTGTCTTTGTACTGATCTTATACCTTCCAACCCCCAGGATCAGGGATCACAGCCAGAAGTGGTGCCTCCCTCTGCCCCCTGACCCCCACTCCCACCTCTTTGTCATTGTGTTTTACCATCCTCCGAACACAGAGGACTCCATTTACATCTCCCTCTTTGCCAACATGGACCATCTTATCTCAACTCTCTCTTCCTCATCGTGGTGATTTCAATTGTCACCATACCAATTGGCTGGGTGTTGGTACCTATCTCACCAGCCATGACACTTCAGCAAAGGACTTATGTGACTCCATGGGACCGACTCAATCTGTGAACTTTTGCACCCGGATTTCTCCCAATGGCAAATCCTCCCTTCTGGACTTGATGATAACCAACTTCCCTGAAAATGTCTCCTGCTCTTCCTCTGCTCCAATTGGTAGGGACTGCAAGCTGCCCTCTCATGTCAAGACTGGTTCTTTATTCCCACCTCTACTAATATTAAAAGGCAGCCTCACATGATTCCACAAAATTTGTGTCCACTCTAGCCTAGTTTTGAATCTTGACCGAGTTATAAACTGTCATCCTGGTGTTTTACAGCTACAGTGTTGCCTCACAAAGTGTGCCGTACCTCGTATAGATGTTAAGCTGGGTGTCCCCCTCTGATATCATTAGTTGTTGGATGTTAAAGATCTACACCTTGCTCTGCTACACAACAGGAAGACAGCTTAGAGATAAATGTAAATGCAATGTTAACAAGGTACATATCGAGGTAAAGAGAAAGGACTTGGAATTTCACAAAGTACATGGGGGAAGTAGAGTATGGAGCACAGAGAAGGGGCATTAGGTGGAAAGGATGGTGATGCACATGTGAGAAACAGGATTCAAACAAGTTTTTTGATTTTTTCCTAAAATCTAATAAAAAAAATTCCTCTTGATAAAAAAATAAGTATTTTGAAAAAAATAAAGGCTTATAATTTTCGGGTATGACAGATTACAGCATCACGTACCATTTATCGAGTAAGGGAAGGGGCCTGAGGTGTGTGTGTGTGTGTGTGTGTGTGTGTGTGTGTGTGTGTGTGTGTGTGTGTGTGTGTGTGTGTGTGTGTGTATGTTGACACAATGAAATTGAGAAAAGGAAGAGAATGTCGATACATTGTGGGGTTGGGGGTGGGAGGAGGCTAAGGAAGTGTGGAGGAATGGGGAGGGTGGTTAAGATGTTTAGATGAGATCGGAGTGTGGTGGGGTGGAGGAAGAGTGCATGTAATGAGAGTGTGCACAAACAACTGCACCATTTTGAGGTGCATAATAAATGGATGGCACCACAAAATTAAATATCGATTCCAGATATTTCAATGTTGCCCATAAGAAGCAGACTCCACGTTGGTTACGTTCTTTGTAATGTTACATTTGAGCTGTCTCGTCCGGTGGCCGAGTGGCAAGGATGCCAGACTAGGGTCCCAGTGGTTGGGATTTCAAATGCAGCTGAAGGCAGCAGTATAGTGGATATTTATTCCACACTTTTGGAAACTGTGCTCTCTCAGGAGTTTTACCTTGTCATGACCGGATTGTCGGTGACACGCCAGCTGCCATTCAGGGTGATACGCCAGCATTTAGTAATGCCAATCAGGGATGGGTTAAATCTGCATGTCCCACTTTGTCTGTTGTGCATGTGATGCCATTCCACACATTGTGGATGGCTCTTGATGTCATCTCGACAACTTTGGATGGGCAATAAAAGAATAGAGGAAATGGAAGCACCACCCAAATCGTGGACATGTGTTTCTGCTTTTTGGCTTCATCACCAATACCCAATCAATTTAAAATGCAGAGTTTACAGGACAATGTAAAGTTCTCAATATTATTGAAATCTCCCATGATGAGGCTGAAGCACAAAGCCTGCTACTCTCACATTGCAAACTGGTTGGTGGCCTGTTTACCACTTCTCCTCTGATCTAGCTCCCGCAAGCTCCTCCAGGATTTTTTCAGTAACCCCCTCCTGGCTGACTCCCAAAATTGACATATTCCAAAAATCCAGGCTCACCGCACACATCCACTCCATAATTCCTCTTTTCTTGTGAAACTTTCTTCTTGGGGTGTATCATTCCCACTCTTCCCTCCAGTGTTTCAAGTGAGCGATGCACCACCATCTCATGTCATCCCCCATCCTGACCAATGATCTTTATTCATTTGACATCTCTCTGGCTGTTATTAGAGAACCACCTCAGTGCCGTCAAGTCTGGCATTTCAGTCAGGCTGCCTGGCAGGGTCTCCAAGCAGCCATCAAACTTCTAGACTGGTCTCCCATCGCTACTTTCTCCAACATCAACACGTCCTGAGAATTCTTTCAAAGAAACTTGCTCTCCCTCATGCACAGATTTATCCCCTCTCCTCTTCAGTTGTCCTACCCTTCCTCTCGCCCATGGTTCACTGAAGCTTGTGGCAAATCAGTTGTCCTGAAACAACTTGCCTTTGCCTCATGGAAAGCAAACCCAACTGAGGGTAATCTCAGTTCCTTCGATAAAGCTCGGAACAAGTGCGCGTCTACCCTCAGGAGAGCCAGAAAACAACATCTTTCTAATCTCAAGTCTGAACTCTCAAACCGCTCTCCCTCCTCCAAATCCTGATGGTGTCTAATCAAATCTGTTTCTGGTGTATGTTCTCCCTCCCTCCCCTCCTTTACCTCAAATGGCCACACTGCTGATACCGCACGTCAAAAGGCTGAAAACTTAAACTCGGTGTTTACATCAAAATCTTGTGTCCGAAACCCATTGCTTTCTGTACCCACCTTACCCAGTCATACCGACCTGTTCCTGGACTCTGTGTCCTTTTCTTCTGACAAAGTGGAGAGTTTGCTGTCAAACCTCAACTCAGATTCTGCAACCGGTCCAGACGGCATCAGCCCACGTGTCCTAAAAACCTTCTCCTCTGCTCTTGCTCACCCTCTCTCTGTTATATTCACCCTCTCATTTGCTCAAGGCCATCTGCTTGGAAATCAGCAAACATTACCACTCTGCATAACAAAGGTACAAAAACAGATCCCTGCAACTACAGACCAATTAGCCTTCTCCCAATCATCAGCAAGGTTATGGAATCCATCATTGCTTCAGACATTAAATCCTTCCTCTTCTCCAATGGCTTGATTTCTGATCATCAATTTGGCTTCAGACAAGGTCACGCTACCCTGGATATGCTGCTTCTGCTCTCCCAACAATGGATGGATGTCCTCAATGCCGGACATGAAATCAGCCATATCCCTGGACAGATCGCGTGCTTTTGACATGGTCTGGCACCTTGCCCTGCTCACCAAGCTCTCTTCCTATGGTATCCAAGGCCATCTCCACTCATGGCTTGCAGACGTCCTCTCCTGTCACAGCCGTGTGACCCTAAATGGAGTTCTCCCATTCCCCTCTTCCTGTCCAGGCTGGAGTTCCTCAAGAGTGTGTTCTGGGCCCTGTTCTTTTTCTGGTTTTCATCAATAATCTCTCCAACTCTCAGGAAAATCCTCTTTATCTCTTTGCTGATGACTCCACCCTCTGCCGTACCATCTGTCATCCCTCAGACCGGCAAGCAGCAGTTTCTTCGCTCTCTACAGGTCTGGGAAAAATCACAAACTGGTCCAACACATGGAACATGTCTTTCAATCCAGACAAATCTCACACTCTCACTATGTCTCTCCGAAAGGACCGTTTAGAACCCCCCCCCCCCCGCCCATCTACTTTCTCAACAATCCTCTGGAAGAAGTCCTTTCATTCAAGCTGTTGGTTCTCAGTATCTGCCATGATCTTTCCTGGGAAAGCCACATTTCCAACCTGGCCTCCAAAGCCACTCGCCGACTGGGAATCCTCTGTCGTTCAAAGTCCTTCCTCGGCCCACCTGAGTTCCTGACCACATACAAAGCTTTCATCCGCAGCTTTATGGAGTACTGTCCTCCCCTCTGGGCTTGTGCTCCTGCCCCTCACCTTTCTCGGCTTCACACTGTGGAAACCAAGGCATTTAGGATCATTGGTATCTCCCGCGGTGAGGCTGAGTCTTTGTGCCTCTCACTCAATCACCGCAGGTTGGTCGGTAGTCTTTCTGTCTTCTACCATCTTCTCTCTGGTCTCCCCCCCCTGCTCTGTCTGCGATATGTCTCCCCCCCCATATTTCCGCAGGGTGCTCAAGGTCCGCTAGCAACCTTCTTCTGGTAAAACTACCAAAATCACGAATCACTGCTCACCTCCACTCTTTCATTCCTCTTTCCCCACCTTTGGAATAAACTCCCACACTCCCTTCAATCCCATCTTTCCCTCCAGGCCTTCAAAGCAGCTGTTCACCACCACCTCCAATCTTCCCCCATCCAAAACCCCGATCTTTTCTACCCCCGTTAATCCACCCCACACCCACCTCCTTCAAATTCCCTGCTTTCCTTCCTGAAAGTCCCTGTAATGTACATCTTGTTTACCCCATGTTCCCCACGCATCTCTCTCCCTTCCACAGGTCTCCTGATGTCTCTGTTCCCCACTGTTTTGTCCTTCTGTCTCCCACCCCTCCTGTCTCTTGCCCTCCCTTGTTGTGTGTTGTGTGTTAGCTCTTATACGAGCCTCGACAATGTATACAAAAAAAATAATTCCCCCATTAACCATTGCTAACGCGGTGGCGTAATGGTTACTTATAGAGGGTCTGCACTGAGTCTGGGAGGTCATTGGTTCAAACCATGGCCAGGTCATACCAAAGACTTAAAATGGTACATGCTGCTTCCTTGCTTGACGCTCAGCATTTCAAAGGATGGAGTATGGACAAACAACGCTGAGAAGGCAATGGCAAACTACCCAGTATAAACCTTGCCAAGAAACTGCTACGGCAGCACCAATGCTCTGTAAAGAGTATGGGATATCAAATCAAAAACTCTTCCGAACCCAACCCTCTTAATTGCAGGTTACTTTTTTTTTCTTTCCTCCTCTCTTCTCCTCCATCCCCCTTACCCCCATCTCTTTCCCTTGTTTTTTGTGTCCAACTGTGGCCACTTTGAAGCGCACTGTCAATGTGTTGCCTTTTTACCCTCCAATACCTCACGACCAGAAGACTAGATTTTGTAGACCAAAAAAAACCCCACTAACTATTTGACACTACATAGTAGTGGGTGTACTGGGAAGTAAACCAAAATAGAGTTATTAATTTACATAACCTAACACATCATCATTGATGTCAGAATTGATTAGGCATTCAGGGGAGGTTAAACAAAGCACAATGAGTAGGGCCGAATATAGGAAAGGCGTTTTAAGAGTTAAACGCCAATTACTGAAGAGTGATTATCTAATGTGGATCAAAACCAAATCACAAGCTTTTAAATAAGAAAAAAACTTTTACACATCATTGGCGAAGGCATGTTTAAGAGTGCGTCGAAGACCTTAAAGCAAGCATTGCATGGCTTGTAATTGCTAGTTTACATGGGACGGTGAATATGGAGGGGAACCGGAGTGCTTGAATTAGCTCAAGAGGAGGCTGAAGAGGAGAGGAGTAGGGCAGTTCACCAACATGAATTGAGAATATTCGAGGATAGATGCGATCCTTTGGAGAAGTATGACATTATCGAATTTGTCCGACATTAGACTCTCGAAGGAATCATTTCATTGGCTGCTGAATCAAGTACAAGATTACCTGGATCAAGCTACAATGAGGAGCAATGTGCTGAAACTCCTCCAACAATTGTCCGTGGTGCTGCGATTCTATGCAGGTGCACAATTTCAATTGGATGTTGGAGATACGTGTGGTGTTTCACAGGTTAATCAGCTGTTTAGATGCACCCAACTAAACGGCTGTTTATCTCCCTTCGTCAATTGCTATTGAGACAGGTGATTAGCTGTGCACTTACAATTTTGTCACCATTTAAGGGTTAGGCATGGGTTAGCAAGATGCTCGCTGAAAGCCTTTTGTAAATTCAGTCCTCAGATTTCACCAAAGCTTCGAGAAGAGTGAGGTAATAGAGAGTAAAAAGGCAACAAACCAATGGGTGATCTCCATCTCGTTTGAGACAAGGCAGTTGTCATATATTGCATCAATCTTACACGAATACAACAATGTTATCTAAACAATACCAACTGTGCAATATACCTGACAGGACGTGGGATGAGGTTATCACCATAGTAACACATTGGTGCCACTCCTAATATTCTCTGTGCTTTGCTGCTGATAGGCTGTAACACCTCAGGATCGAAAGCTTCCTCAGAAAAACAGACGCCGTCCGATGGACGAGCCATCATTGGGATTCCGGTTGCCATTGCCCATCTTTCATGGGCACGATTCCTGCAGAAACAGAGATGCAATAACATTAGCATCCATCTATGAGCCATGCAAGTGATTATAATAATATACTCGATAAAGGTTCTGTGTCAATTATTTACTCAATGATCAATGTAAATATCAAAAGAGTTCTGACATGTTACTTCATGAATCCAAATATGCGACCCAGTGTATTGCTGATTGTAAGGGTCATCCAAAATGTTTTGCCACCCACTCGTGACCTTTAAGATTAAATGTACAGGAAATCATCAGTTTGAGAAGGCTGGCAGGATGGCCTAAAAGTACGCACACTCGCTTCTAAGCTGTCTCGACTGGGTTTGAATCCCGACCCAGCTATAAACTGTCATCCTCATGTTTCACAGGTAGGGTGCTTCATCAGTGTGTGTGCTGCCCTTTGGATGGACGTTAAATGGGAATCCTGTCTGCTGGCATTCCTTAGTGAACGTTAAAGATCCCTTGGTGTCCTTCACGAAGAGTCGTGGGTATTTGTCGACACCATGACCAAATTACAAATTCCTGCCCTAACCAGCAGAGGGCAGCACAGCTGCTCTTCCAGCAATGGTGCAAACCAGCAGCCACAGGCAGTACACAAAATGAATGAATCAGTCTGACAGGGTGGTGCAGAGGTAGCTCACGTTGAGCTCTCCAGTCTGGGTTTGTTTGCCCAACGCGATGATAAACTTTCAGAAAGGTTTTAGCACACCACACTCTCTATGTCTGTTATTTAAAAGGCTAAGGAAATAGACTTGAGACTTGATGACTTGAACTTGTCTTTCCAGGAGTCTATATTTACTGATATAAAACACAATGTGTGTTTGTGTATTTGTCTGTCCCCCTTCATAAGCACGATTTGAGTTGGGTTTTAAAGGCCAATCTTTTAACACGACTGGGTGTTCACTATAGTCAAAAGACCCAGAGGACCCAAAATACCTCGAGGACCCTGAAAACCCAAAAGACCCAGAGGACTTGGAGGACCCAAAAGACCCTGAGGACCTAAAAGATCCCCAGACATTCCTTGTTGCATACCCAAACCAACCACCAAGTTTCGTCTGAATCTGTCCACAACGTTTTGAGATATCCTACTATATATCATCTTTGGCCTGATCGCTCAATGGTGAAAAATCACGAAAAATATTCTCGGATCCAGATCCGGATTTGGATCTTCCCAAAAATCATATCATTGTGTCCTTGGCATGCACCCAAGCTCTCCCCAAAATTTCGTCTGAAATCGTCCACAACTTTTTCAGATATTTTGTTTACAAACTAACAGACAGACAGGGGTGGAAACATTCCCTCTGTCCACCTTCAGTGGCGGAGGTTAAGTGATAACAAAAACAGGATCAAACATGTTCATCAAGTGATTCCGGTATGTCATTGTCAGGTGTTGTTATTTGTTTTGTTTACATTGTGAAGTAAGTGACATAAATGCAGGTTGGAGTCCAACCATGAAAACAAAGAACTTCCTTCATGCTCAGAGTGTTTTTTTTGAAAAGTTTTTGAGAATTCTTTCACATTTCCACGAATGCATCACCTTGAGTGCTTATGAGGGATCCAAACTGGACGCCGTGGGTCCTCGATCCACTTTGCCGTCCTCAGTGCTGCCTGTGTCTTTGTGGGCTGAATCCGATGATGATTTGTTCTTGGACTCTTGAAGTCAACGACTATCAATTATAGAGTGCACACATACACAGAGAAAAATCACTTTTGTTCATTTGTTTCAATTAAAAGTTTGTGTTTTTTTTCACACATAATAAGTGCAGTGGACTCTTATTATAATGAACACTCAATAAATTAATTAGCAGTTTGACATTCCACTCCCATTAAGACAAATCTGATCAACCAATTAAACACCATTCATTTGGATTCAATTCACGCATGTAATTGAACAGCATTTATACATTCCCTGTCTGTGTTCATTTGGTTTTGTTTGGGTTTTCTTGTTTGCCTTTTCCTATTGTATTGTGGTGGCCCCGGTGTTGCGGGGGAACCACGAGGGAGGGGTTGTCTCAGGTTCCTCTCCAGACTCACTGGGAATCGCGGTCCGTCGCACACGAATAACTTAGTGTCATGGAGGGTTGCTAATCGATCGCGAACGCCAATAACTTGACCACGTGACTTAGGGTCCTTTACCATTAACCGTTTATCTAAGGTTTACCTTGAAAGTTGTTTCAATTAAAAGTTGTTTAACAACCGTTTACCTAAGGACACATGACCTCCTTACCGGGGATCATGCCCTCGGTACGTACTTGTGATATTCACATTACCAACCGGATCAGGTGCAGCCGAGCGGTGCTGCCAAGTACGCACCGGCTATGAAACAGATTTTTGGGGAATAACGTCCTGGCTAAGCTCAGGTGCAGGTCATGCTGGACTAATGGAGGAAAAGACAAAAATGAGCTAGGAACATTTCTAAACAACACATTTATTTAAAACCAGAATGCAATGAAAGTTATGTGGCACAGTAAATAGGTTTATTGCAATATACAGCAGGGAAAGCAAGGAATTTGTGGGGTGCGGCAAAAGGCAAACAATGTTACAAAAGGAGACGGTGCAGAGTTATCCCATTAGCTCTTATACAGTCTTAACTTGCGCTATGACAGGCGGCATCACACACACAAAAACCTGAGGAAAATTAGAGATAGCCTTGAGAGAAAGAAACAGATGAGAAATAACGACCTCTCAATACCTGGCGTGGCCAGTAGACCAGCGTAGCCCAGAATGCTTAGGAAAATGGAAGAGGGAGGAATACTGAGGATGTCTATGGTGTGGGAGTGTGAGGTGCGAGTGTAATGCAATGTGGAGGGTGCGGCATGGCGCAAGAGGAAAAATGTGAGGTGCAGGTCAGTTTGATTCACTCTTTTAGTTCACTCTTGGGTCCTGCCCTGAAAAGAACAGTTGGGCTTTGTCTGTGTTTATTGCTCTTTTGTGCGTCCACAGTAGACGAGGGAGAAAGAGAGATGGTTGAAGAAAGATGTGTGAGAAGAAAAACCCTATCCTATTCATGTAAGAATCTGTATGTGTAAGTGTTGATTTAATCTAATGAGCGTCGATTGGAATGGAGCAGCCCCGGCTCGCAGCAGAAACGCATGACCCCACGCTTGGTCACACGGACTTGCGGTGCCCCTCGCTCTGCGCCGCTTGTGTCCCTGGCGAGGTCCGATATCTGGTGAGTGTTGCTCCGGCTCATCCTCTCCCTGTCCCCGATGATCTGCCAACTCCGAACTGCTCTCCGATCTCCAACCGCTCTCCGATCTCCAACTGTGGCTATGAACTGCTCTGAACTGCTCTTTTTATGAGCCCCGGATGAGGGGAGGAGACAAAAATCGGATGAAATGGGGCAGTAAGTGAAATTACGATTCCCCATTGATCCATAGCGGTTATAGTCACACCCCGCCAGGCCCCGGACGTGAAAAATGGCTCAGTTGCTCGCTGACCCTGTCATGCGTCGGAGCTCCGAGTTTAACATGGTCCCTAAACGAGTTCCAGCGCACGTTTGTGCTTCAAGTAATGCCCAAAAATAACCCGACCTATGTCTCCTCCGGGTCCTTCTTGGCTATGGTGAGAGTTTGATGACCATGTAGCAGTTACAGCGGTTGTAGAGTAGTGCGAACATGTTGTGGCATTTGTAGTGAGAGAGTATTGTTTCATTGCATTGTGGGGAAGAGGTAGAAGTTCCTCGTAATGAGATGGTGAATAAAGGTTGCGTTCATATTGGGAAATGTAAGCGTGGGTTGTTGCAGGGATTTTTGGTCGTCATATGAAGTGGTTGTGGTGACCATGGTATTGTTTGGTGAGCAGAATAAAGGTCTGAGGCAAAATGGCGGTTGAGAATTGGCGCGCAATTTTGAATGGCAAATTGGGGCGCGTACTGCAAAGGATCCACGTTGCTCTTCGTGTTCCTTTCATCATTATTGGGCCGTGTGAGTGCTTGCTTGCTTGTTTCAGGTGAGAGAAAGGGGTGTAGAAGAAAAAGAGTGGAAGGACTGCAAGGGTTAAAGGTTAAAGAGAGATAAGATATCTAACTGAAAGAGTTCCACGCAACGCATCTTTCACCTTTACCCACGATACATATGGAAGGGACTAACAAATACACATACTATTGAAATAACTGCCTTGGGATCACTGTATGTTGTGTGCCATTGCCTTGGAGGCATGCGGTTTTACAGAACCGCAACAGTTTGTTTCCAAATAGCGTTCCATTCGGTGTCTGGCATTTGCTTCTATTCATTCAGTTTGGACATGTGTTTGGTTTCTGCAAATGTAGGCCCATTGAGGATTCGCCTAAACCAATGCCACACAGGGATTTCTCAAAAGTCTTGGCATGTTGGTGTCCCAGACTGTTCCTGGTTGTATCATTCACATAAACCCACTTGTCTTCGTTCCGATCAGTACTCCACATTTGACCTTGTGCTTAACTCTACTGTGTGCCTTATGGTCATGGTTTATTTTGTCGCTGAATTTATCGCAAGATTGTGGTTTTTTGTGGTTTCCTTCATGGTGCACCTTTTCCTTTGCCTTTGTTTCTTCATTTGCCTCAAAAAATGGTTCAAAGAGAAAGTAAAGGTGGAGATGCGAGGCTTTTTTATATACATTGTTGAGGCTTGTGGAAGAGATAGTGCAGAATGGGATGGAACAAAATGGAAAGGGGGAAACACGAACGGCAAAGTAGAAGTGAGAGTGAGATCAAGGGGAGGGGGAGAAGGACACCTGGGGGAGAACAAGCTGCACACCAAGGTGAATGAAACATAGCAAGACGAGGAAGGATAAAATGAGGATGAAATAGAAAAGGAATACACCAACCAACAACTAACAAACAAAACGAGGTGAGGGAGAGGAAGGAAAATCACAGTAACCTGGAAATGGGAGTGCTTGGGAATGGGATCATGTGGGGGTGTAAGAGATCATTAGTATGGATGGGGGATGACCTGAGGTAGTGGTGAACAGCTGGCGCTGGAGGGAAACATATTATGACTAAACAGACTGGGGAAGTTGGTTCCAAAGGTGAGAGAAAAAAGGAACAAATGAGTGGAGGTGAGCAGTGAGCCTGGATTTTGGGAGTTTAACAAGAAGAGGGTTACTGGCAGACCATGTGCACCATGCAGAAACCTGGAAGGGACAGAACCAAGAGAGGGCAGAGGGTGCAAGCCAAAAAAAGGTGGCGGTAGAATACAGACCGGCCCCAAACTTGTCTGTGATGTGAGACGAACAGACCTAAACATGTTGTGGTAGATCCCAATGATTTTGAGTGCCTTGAAGGGCAAGGTGTGAAGCAGGGGCACCAGCCCAAAGGGGAGAGTAGTATTCCATGCTGCAAATGAAGACCTTGTATGTTGTCAAAAGTTCAGATTGGCCAAGGAAAGACCTTGCATGAGGAAGGATGCCCAGTCAGCAGCTGGCTTTGGAGGCCATTTTGGAAATATGGTCAGCCCAAGAAGGATCATGGCTGATCATGAGGCCCAAAGGTTTGAGTGGCTTAACCTCTTCAAGTGGTTCGTTTAGAAAGTAGATGGGAGGTTTTGCCAGATGGTCCTTTCAGAGAGATAGGGTCAGTGTGTGAGATTCATCAGGGTTGAAATACATATTCCAAGTGTTGGACCAGCTCCTGATCCTATCTAGCTCTGCAGAGAGGGAAGAGGCTGCTGCCTGCCTGTCTGAAGGATGAGAGATGATACGGCAGAGGGAGGAATTTTCAGCAAAGAGATCGGCATGATATTCCAGGGAATGTATGGAATAAAGAATGCAAAGTCTGATTTCCACAAAGCAGTTGAAGTGGCCAAACGGGACGATAAGCAAAAGCTGGAGGATAATTTATTGACCTGTGATTCAAAAGAAGTGTGGAAAGGAATCCAGAAAATAGCTCCCCACAAATCAAAGTCCAAATCTGTTGTGTTGGATGATATTACCTTACCAGACCAATTGAACCAGTTCTACAGCCATTTTGATCACCAGGGCTCTTCACCCAACATAAGTTATGATGTTCATCATCATCATCCTTTTATGATCGTCGACTGATACCAGGCGTGTGCTCTCAAGGTTGCACAAGAGGAAAGCCGCTGGACTTGATGGTGTTTTAAGTTTCTTTTTTCACTTCATGTCAAGTGCCACATAATTTAAAGAAATCAATCATTGTACCCGTTTCAAAGCGATACACGGTTAGTTTCCTGAATGGTTATAGGTCAGTGACACTTTCCCGCATCATTATGAAGACATTTGAACATCATGTGCTGAGTTCTTTAAAATCTGTTCTTCCAGGATCGTTATATATATATATATATATATATATATATATATATATATATATATATATATATATATATATATATATATATATATATATATATATATATATATATATATATATATATATATATATATATATATATATATCCTTTTCAGTTCACGTACCATGTAAATCGTTCTGTTGATGCAGTTTCACTCGCTCTCCATTATGTTTTACAGCTCCTTGATAAACCTTGTACACCACTTATGCTCAGGTTCTTTTTATAAATTTTAATTCTGCTTTTCAAACCATTTTAACTGTTAAAATTGCAGATGAAATTACTTGCTCTTGGTCTTGATGGTTCTTTGTGCAAATGGATTTTTGATTTTTATCTGATAGGCTACAAGTCGTCAGACTACGATCTCACTGTTCAAATTCGATCACAATGAATACTGGAACTCCTCAAGGATGTGTAGCAAGCCCTTTATTGGATTCTCTTTTTACCCACGATTATGTTCCATCTCTTGAAAACTGCCTAGTTGGCTGATTATAAAGTTTGTGGATGATGCAACCATTGTGGGATTTATTCACAGCGGTGAAGAAGGTAATTATCACCCGCAGGTAGAAATTCCAGTGCATTGGTGCCCAGACAACAACTTTGAGCTCAACATCAATAAAACAAAACTAATTATTGTTGATTTTCGGGAAGAAAAAAAAATTTCAGAAATTAATCCCCTTTTTAATTGATGGTGCCGAGGTTGAAATTGTAGATTCCTTTAAACTCCTCGGTATCCATATTTCGGATGATCTCGGCTGGGAGGTGAGTATCGATCATTGTGTAAAGAAGTTCCAGCAGCGATTGTACTTCTTAAGGTGACTTAAGAGTTTTTGTGTCAGCGTTACCATTTTTGTGAAATTTCACCGGAGAGTGATCGCGAGTGTATTGACACTCTCAGTCACTGTCTGCTTTGGTGTCAGCATATAATCTGCAAGGAAAAAATTGTGTCGAGTTGTCCAAACGGCATCGGTAAAGATTATAATCGGAGTGGACCTGCCTGGGGTAGGTAGTCTGTATGAAAACCACTCTGTTAAAAGAGCCAAGGCAATCATTTATGATGCATTCCATCCACCGCATTATCTTTTTCATCTACTGCCACCGAGGAAAAGATTTGGAGCCATTCGGACGATGTCCGAGCATTCTAAAAGGTCATTTCATTCAACTGCTGTTCGTTTTATTAATTCATTCTAAAATATTATTTCTAATAATGTCTTTTCTTACTGTATTTTCAACACGCACATGCTACGTCAAATTATATTGCATGTTAATCATGCATAGAGCAATAAACTATATTCTTCTTAGAATCAGAAAGATAATCGATGAAGGTGAGGATAAAGACTGGGCTAAAGACTGCCTTGGGGCACTTCAGCCTTGATGTGGAGAAGGAATGAGACAATCTCGTAAAGAGCTACAGTGGTGAGAAAAAGTTTGTGAACCCTTTAGAATTTTCTGTATTTCTGCATAAATTTGATCTAAAATGGGATCAGATCTTCATCTAATTCCTAATAATAGATAAAGAGAACCCGGTTAAACAAATAGCACAAAAAAATCTACTTTTTTATTTATTGCCCACCTCACACTCAATCCCACATGAATTGCCCACCCAACACTCAATCCCACCTGAATTGCCCACCCAACACTCAATCCTACCTGAATTGCCCACCTAACACTCAATCCCACCTGAATTGCCCACCTCACACTCAATCCCACATGAATTGCCCACCCAACACTCAATCCCACCTGAATTGCCCACCCAACACTCAATCCTACCTGAAGTGCCCGCCCAACACTCAATCCCACCTGAACTGCCCGCCTAACACTCAATCCCACCTGAATTGCCCACCTAACACTCAATCCCACCTGAATTGCCCATCTAACACTCAATCCCACCTGAATTGGCCACCTAACACTCAATCCCACCTGAATTGCCCACCTAACACTCAATCCCACCTGAATTGCCCATCTAACACTCAATCCCACCTGAATTGGCCACCTAACACTCAATCCCACCTGAATTGCCCACCTAACACTCAATCCCACATAAATTGCCCACCTCACACTCAATCCCACCTAACAGTCAATCCCACCTAAATTGCCCACCTCACACTCAATCCCACCTAAATTGCCCACCTAACACTCAATCCCACCTGAATTGCCCACCCAACACAATCCCTCCTGAATTGCCCACCTAACACTCAACCCCACCTGAATTGCCCACCCAACACTCAATCCCACCTGAATTGCCCACCCAACACTCAATCCCACCTGAATTGCCCACCCAACACTCAATCCCACCTGAATTGCCCACCTAACAATCAATCCCACCTGAATTGCCCACCTAACACTCAATCCCACCTGAATTGCCCACCCAACACTCAATCCCACCTGAATTGTCCACCTAACACTCAATCCCACCTGAATTGCCCACCTAACACTCAATCCCACCTGAATTGCCCACCTAACAATCAATCCCACCTGAATTGCCCACCTAACACTCAATCCCACCTGAATTGCCCACCTAACAATCAATCCCACCTGAATTGCCCACCTAACACTCAATCCCACCTGAATTGCCCACCTAACACTTGCATACCATATCTTACTGTTTGCAAAACTGAAAACTATATACTAAAAGGCAGGCACGCATCAATGATTATTCAAATTATAAAACATGTCTGGGAGAGCATCATAAAAAGTACTCACAAAAGGAAGTTATAGGAATGCTGGAAGAAGTGATCCAATCTGGCAACACCTCTCACTTTGCCAAAACGATTGTAGATGTTACAAAAAAAAACTTACATTTTAACAATACCGCAAAGGGAGACAACATATGATGCAAATAGTTTCTCAAGAGTTTTCATCTCAGATCATCCCCAATCCAAAACCATGATCTTTTTACCCCCATTAACCCCAAAGCCTACCTCTCTCTCACCTAAATTTCCAATTTTTCCTTCTGAGAATTCCTTGTGTGTCAATGTTGTCCACCCTATGCATCCTCCTCCTACCCTTCATTCCTTCCCACACCCATCATCCAAGTCCCCCTGTATTTTGTCCTTCAACCATGCTTTGGTGTTTCTCCCCAGCCCCCCATTCCCATTTTTTTTCGACTGTTCTTTTTGTTCCGTTGTGTCCTGATCCATTCAGTATACGAGCTCTTCCATGAGCCATGACCTTGTATACAAAAAAAGTGAACACTGCACATGATAACAGTTAGATGAATAAAATAAAAAGAGGTAACTAAGTTGGTTTTACCTCGAGCTCCATCTGGTGCTGAGCCACGTGTGGGTCTTTCCCCTGTTGCAGGAGATTCATCCCTTCTTGCGCCACTCTCTTGGCCTGCTGTCCTGGCTCTCTTACGTTTTTGCCTCGGGGCAGCCCCGCCGACATGAATCTGTTCGGACTGCGGAGGAATTACTGGCGAGGCCTGAACAGGAGGCAATTCAATGATATCCTGTGACGAGGGCCTGTACGAGGTGTCCTCGGCCCCTCCATTTCCTTCTACACCTTCAAGCGCTTGATTCCGAGCTGAGGGTTGAGACCAAAATCAATATCATTTTGTCAGTTTCAACAATGTGGCAATCGAGTTCTCTTCAGTTGGAATGGAATGATTGAAACATCTTTCGACGAATAACCTCTTCATTAGTAACAAACAGTTCACTTTAATTTCAGCAGTGTACAAGGTGTGACTCCTGTCACTTTGATGAGGGGTTTAATCAAAAAACAGCATGTTGTACTTGACATAAATATTGCATATCTATCTGTGAGTGTCAGTGAAAATGTAAAAATGAAGCAAAACACATGAAAAACGAGATATTTCTTAATAACACGTGATTGTTGTCATGGCTGCGGTAATTGGTGTTTGTGTATTCGTTCCATGTGTGTTTAAATATTTTCCATCGCTTCGAGAAATATTACTTTATATCCTTTTGTGTGCTCCTTCCATGTCCTTGTAAAATGTAAAGGTTTCCTGTTGTAGAATAATAAATGTTACCGTTGAAACAGCTACATTACAGCTCGAGGTCCCTATTCTTCTTTATTTTATTTTTTCACATTTTTTTTTGTATACCTTGTCAAGGCTCGTATGAGAGCGAACGCACAATGCACAGCAAAGGGGGCATGACATAAGAGTGGTGGGAGAGGGAAGGACAAAACAGTGGGGAACAGAGACATTTGAAGATCTGTGGAAGGGAGAGGGATGGTGTGGGGAACATGGGGAATACAATATGGACATTACAGGGACTTTCAGGAAGGAAAGCAGGGAATTTGAAGGAGATGGGTTTGGGGTGGATTAACGGGGGTAGAAAAGATCGAGGATTTGGATGGGGAATGATAAGAGGTGGTGGTGAACAGCTGTTTTGAAGGCCTGGAGGGAAGAATGGGATTGAACAGAGTGAGGGAGTTTATTCCAAAGGCGGGAAAATAGAGGAATGAAAGAGTGAAGGTGAGCAGTGATTCGTGATTTTGGTAGTTTTACCAGGAGGGGGTTGTTGGCGGACCTTGAGCGCCCTGAAGAAATATGGTGGGGGGGGGGCATATCGCAAACATAGCAGGGAGGGCAAGACCGGAGAGGAGATGGTAGAAGATGGAAAGACAATCAACCTGCCTGCGGTGAGAGAGTGAAAGGCCCAAAGACTCAGCCTCACCGACCGTGGGAGATACCAACGACCCTAACTGCCTTGGTTTCCACAGCATGAAGCTGAGAAAGGTGAGAGGCAGGAGCACCAGCCCAGAGGTGAGAGCAGTACTCCATCAGACTGCGGACGAAAGCTTTGTATGTGATCAGAAGCTCAGATGGACCGAGGAAGGACTTTGCACGACAGAGGATTCCTCACCGGTGATTGGCTTTAGAGGCGAAGTTTGAAATGTGGCTTTCCCAGGAAAGGTCATGGCAGATCCTGAGACCCAGAAGCTTGAAAGAAGGGACTTCTTCCAGAGGATTGTTGATAAAGTAGATGGTGGGGGGTTCTAAACGGTACTTTCAGAGAGACATAGTGAGAGTGTGAGATTTGTCCGGATTGAAAGACATGCTCCACGTGTTGGACCAGTTTGTGATTTTATCCAGATCTACAGTGAGCGAAGAAAGCTGCGACTTGCCAGTCTGAGGGAAGACAGATGGTACGGCAGAGGGGGGAGTCATCAGCAAAGAAACTTCTTCTTCCTTGATCACAAAAAACATGGGTTTTTAAAAGAGGAAAGTTTGTGATTTAAGGAAAAAAAATTTATTCCAAATAAATCAATTAGTAGCTTTCCAATCAAGGAAATGGATTGTTTCCTTTCCAGCGGTACCATTTGTATTATTGTACGAGAGCAGGAACTCTTGAGAATAAAGCATTATGGATGGAGAAACTCGACTCCTTGTATATAGATGAGAATGTCAAATGACATCAGAGGCAGGAGGAGGCCATGCTGCTCACACAGGCAGCATTAAATACCCACATCCAGCAAGTCAGCATAACACTTACATCAACAAGTGCAGACAATGACACAGCCAACACTACAAACTTTAATAAGCTCATATTGGTGTATCTTGTGTGTACTGGGACGACCTGTCCACATTATTTATGCATATTTCATTATCTTCCCTCCACGATGCAGTGCCTCCCTGCAGGCAACACCCCATAACTGCAATCAAACCCAGGATTTAATTCAGAGGTGAATACTGGCTCTTTGTGATACACTTGGTGCTTTAGGTGACACGAATTAATTATTAAGTGGATTTCATTGTGAGTAACATTCCGACTGGAAACCATGAGGAGTAGGAGTAAGTGATTGATCGCCATGCTCACCAGCAGCCATTTGAAATACTTTCTTCTTATCTTCGGTTCGTTCCTGCAATTGAAACAGATGAACTAGAACGGCACTCTTCGACGTCACGACATCAATATATATATATATATATATATATATATATATATATATATATATATATATATATATATATATATATATATGCCTCTACCCACATTATTACATCATCACATATACTTGGACCAAGTTTTATTCACTTTTTTGTGAGGAGACCCAGCGAGCTGTATTCATAGAGAGGACATGGGACCATAGCTTGAGATTTAGGATAAAGAAGATGAGAGTGAAGAGTTTCAAGGCAAAGCATGGATTTAAATCCCTGAACTCAGATTCAAAAAATTAAATAATCAGGTTGAACAATCAAAAAATTAATGTGTCCGATCAGGTTGTAATTTAAAACAGATGTTCCCCATGACTACTCGATCATAATTGTGACATTTCACTTCGATCGATGAAGCAGTTCAAGATAAATAATTTTTTGAAAGATTTTTGTTAAATCCAATATGGCTGCCAGACCATGTGACCTATACACCCTGGTATCCCCAAGGCTTGGGAAACATGTGCGTGAAGTTTCCACTCAATCTGTCCAGCCGTTCTGGAGGAGAAGGTTTTAAAAGATTTATTCTTCAAAAAAAATCATTGCTGCCAGACAATGTGACCTATGACATCATAGATGGAGAACTTTTTGGTCATCGTGGATGGGCAATCATACCTGTAAAGTTTCACCTTGATCTGTTCAGCCGTTTCGGAGAAGAAGTTTTTTGAGGTTTTTATGTTAAAAAAAAACATATGGCTGCTGAACCACATGACTGATGATGTCATCAATTCTCCCCCCCCCAATATAATTTAGCCCTCGATGACCCTCAAAATTTTTCATACTGATTGGATAAATAATTTGATGTATGCATGATGACGTCATAACAAAGCTTCCCCTGACGTTGTCAAAAAAATATCACACTTGTTTCCCAAGAGGAGTACTTCCTACTTATGTACCAAGTTTCAAATTTTTCCATTCAGCGGTTTCGGAGACACAGAGCTCTAAAGTTTTCCCTTATTTCGAACATGGCTGCCACAACACGTGACCTACGACATTATAATTATCGCTAAAACATTCTCCATGAGTAGTCACACCTATGATGAAAATTTTGTCAGTAGGATAAGCAGTTGCAGAGAAAACAGAGAAAATTAGCATGGACGGACGTACATATTGTTACAGCTGTGGAAATTCACAGAATACCATAAAGGTCCTTAGTTCAGTTAGATCGATGAGTCTATGTTCAGTTAGATTTCCCTACCATTGTTTAATGGGAATTATTCGTGTCACAGGGCCGTGATCTTTGAGATAGCCGTTTTTCTTTACTATCGTTATTTTGGACCAACCACATTTCAACCACCACAACCACACATGCCTCTCAACAAACCACGCCATCCTCATGACCTCTACCACAACGCCAACCACAATTACACCAATCACCTAACCACCTTCCCCGCTACGCCAACTACCGATCCCCTTCTCCACAAACCAAATCGCAACCCTCTCCGCTCATGAAGGCCGTCTCTGCGGAGGAAAAGAAACAAGGGATTTCGATAACGCGAGGGAAAAACAAGAAGGAACATCGGTGGCGCACGGATGTTCCCGTCTGCTTTTCCCTCGCTTTGGTGTGGGGGAAGTACGATTCGAGCCAGAGGTCAAAGGTCATGTGAAGGAGGGGCTTCATTTTGGGGGAATGAATCTCCCTAGTCCTGGGCCATGTAACGATTCCCTCGCCCCCCCCCCCCGCGCGTTGCGAAAAGGGGGGGGCGAGAGGGTTGGACATGGGCAACGCCCCTTTTCTCAAAGCTTCCCGGAGGAACTCAAAGGAGGGCGGAGCAAGAAGCCAGGAGGAATATAAGGGCGCGCAGGAGCCAAGTCGGGTGTGTGTGTGTTTCTTTTGGGTGGCTCCTTCTTCCTGGTCAGGATCTTCGGCTCGTGGTGGCCTGTCTGTGGAGAAGCGGTCCGTGGAACGACCCGTTCGTCGGAGCTCAAGGTCGGTGGGGAGTCCGGGCGTGGCACCAGGGAGGCGGACTGGAGGCGCTGCTCTGCCAGCTCTGTGGCGCAAACCTGCGCGTCCGAGTGTAGAGCGCCGGAGAGAGCTCGCCGGCCCCGTGGAAGGCCCGAGTCAGCCGCGGCTATCCTAGCTGCCATGGGGACAGACGTTGCGACTCGCCCATCAAGGCACCACGAGGGTGCAGGTAACCTTCCACGGTCTCGTGGAACCCGTTCGGTCACCAAGGCTCCACGGTATAAAGGTCTACAGACCCTGTCTGACTCCCTTGTCTTTGAGGGTAGTCTTTTCTTTTCTTTTGAATGAATGTTGGTGGCGCCATCTATAAGTAGAACTGTGTAAGTGCTGTACATTGATAATTGCTTATAGTCGGTTGTAGTGCTTTCGTTGCCTGTATACGTGTCTGCATTGCTTACTGCATGCGTGTTTAGTATTCCCTGTATACGTGTGTCGTAGTAAATAAATGTGCTTGGTTAAATGTACCCCGTTCGTCGTGTTGTTTTCCTCCTTATTGAACTGCCATGTTGTTTCTCAGAATAGTAGTGGGTTTTTAAATACCCGTTAAATAGAATCGGATCCGGCGAGGTCGGGCGATAATACCCGCTTCGTTATCACTGAAGAATGGAACGGACCGCTTGAGCGGTTCGTGTCCAAGCCGACCTGCGTCGAGGTACGGTCTCCCGGTAGGCTACCCGCGCGAGTACTTAGGTATATCGATATTCGGTGATTGACCCTATTTTGCGCGGGTAGAAAATTGGCTAAGCCGTGGTGGGATTAAGAACCCACCCGTGACAGGGTTCCGGCGTTGTTCCGGAAGGTCACGACTGAATTGTCCGTCCGGTGGGCGAGACGGCCGCCATTGGCTGACGCGGTCGATCACACGCCGGTGGGCGCGAATTCGTAACAATATGTATGGATGGACGGACAACCTGAAAACATATGCCTCTGGCGACTTTGTCAGCGGAGGCATAAAAATTGGGAATTGTGGGTATTTTGAAGGAGAATTAATAATCTTTCTGTCATTCGTGAAGTACGTCATGTTAACGTATCTCCATCAACCACAGCTATTCCTCGAGCAATCCCAGCGCTCACTCCACCAACACCAACTCTCACTCGACCAACCCTTGCTTTCGTTCAACCAACCAGAGCTCTCTCTCCACCAATCCTAAATTTTGCTCCACCCACCATACCTCTAGCTAGAATATCCTTCCAGCTCCTAGATCATGTTAACATCAGTACATAACCCTTTTGGAATACTTCAAACATAATGCCCCCCATACTTCCCTCTCCAAAACCTTGTTCCCTTTCTATTCTGAAAACTTTTTTGGTTTTAACCTTTTCCAAACGTTGTGTTCTCTAGATTAGGTTATCGTGCAATAACTCACAAACTGCAGTTGCATCCGGAGCTCCTGATTGGTCACTTTGAGGGAACGTGCAATGGACTGCAGGTAGTAGATGAGTATTCTGTGAAAGAGAATCATGGCACAGGGCATAGTGTACATGATTTGGCACGATTCATCTTTTCACCAATCCTTTCCTGAGACGTGATCATGAATATACAAACATTTTTTTTACTTTCAAAAACAAAATCATCTGATCGGTCCTCTGAGCCTGTGCGCGCATCCCTCATCATGCATCATTGCCCAATGCTTTCATGTCCATATGTCCTGCACGCACGCACCTGATGCGCACGCACACACCTGATACGCACATGAGTAGCAGAAGTGCCGGTAAGATAACCACCGGTGTGGTGACGTAGCTCACCGCCGTATTGAACCATGGAGGAAACTCCATTTCAACCGTCTCCAAGACAATGTTATAGATTTTCTCCTGTCCACTGTGATAAAAAAAACTTTAATGTTCAACTGGAAACAGTACTTCAAATACTTTGCCCCTTTCGAGTTTCATTTTTTGTCTTATTTACAAGAACAAGAGTAATTGAGCGGTTCTGACATTTGATTAGGTTTAAACGACTGGTTCAGGTACAAAGCATACCTGAAGGGCCCACAGTCTCTCGATGGTCTGTATTTGACGATTGCAAACACCGTGGGCAGCATGCACAGGAAGAGCATGAAGAGCAGCATTGCGAGGTAGAAGTTGTTGGAACTACAAGGAAAGATTTCTTTTGTTGTTTCATGGAAAGACAATGTGTAAAAATGTTTCATTTTCAAAATTGTCAACATCAAAATGAAAACAGTATTTTATCCATGTGATAGTAAATCGATATAAATATTTTCAAGTGTTTGTTTGTTTGTTTGTGCGTCATACGTTACTCTTTAACAGAGGCCTAGAGGCCCCAAATTTTGGGTGTCGGTACTTCAGAATGTGGGCAAGGTTTTAAGCTATCGTGTGTTGGCCTTGACATCTATTTGAGGTCACCAAAGGCCACCATAAAGTGTGTATTTGAATGTGGGCTCAGGCAGTGATGCCGCTGACCCGCAGGCAGAAGGTAACCACCACGAGGTGAATAACTCCATAGTTTTTTTAATGTCCAACACGTCCCGAAACCAACGCCGGGAAAAGCTCACCAAGCCGGGCAGCGTCGGGTAACCCCTGTTAGCTTTCGCTATATTAAACTGGGCTGAAAGAAAATCTAAAATAAATCCATTTAATTAATCGTCATATAAAGGTTCACCATGACTGGCTGTGATCTGCCGCCAGTTATTTCCAAGAACATCAACTCGAAAATGCGTCTTGTAGAGCATCACAGATTTCCAGGATGTACAATATGTTACTCGCCTCATGACATCACTTTATACGTCTGCCTCTTGTGGCAACAAAAGTTCCGAGCCTGAGATGTTGAAGATTTACAGTTGTGGTGGTTAGTTCGGCCACAACAAGCTGTTCAGTTTCATTGCAATGTTGAGCAAAAGGTTGTTGAAGATTTTTCTCAATGAACTGTAATGGAGCTATAAGGAGGTGCAAATTGGATATAATGTCTCATGGAGCATCTTGCCAGCTCCACTCTTGTCTTCAGAGGGAATCCACTCCGCACTGATTATGAGCAGTGAAACAGAAACACGTTCGCAGATTGATTCTCTTTCCAAAAGGTGGGGGTGAGCTCGGCTTGGTGGAAGCTATCCCTTATTAATATTTTTTGTATCTTAGACAGGAGTGTCAGAGGTTGGCATTTCCAACAAATCTTCAAAGGCATTCGGGGTGACTGATACTCTGGCAAGCAGCCTTAGCTTCTGAGGTTACATTTTATTTTGGTTCGTTCACAGATCTGGATAAAATCACAAACTGGTCCAACACGTGGAACATGTCTTTCAATCCTGACAAATCTCACACTCTCACGATGTCACTCCGAATGGACCGTCTGGAACACAACCCCCTCCCCCCCCACCTACTTTCTCAACAATGCTCTTAAAGGAGTCCTTTCATTCAAGATTCTATGTCTCACTATCTGCCATGATCTTTCCTGGGAAAGACACGTTTCCAAGCTGACCTCCAAAGCCAGTCACCAACTGGGAATCCTCCGTTGTGCAAAGTCCTTCCTTGGCCCACCTGAGCTCCTGACCACATACAAGGCTTTCATACACAGCCTGATGGAGTACTGCTCTCCCCTCTGGGCTGGTGCTCCTGCCTCTCACCTTTCTTGGCTTCACGCTGTGGAAACAAAGGCATTTAGGATCATTGGGATCTCCTGGGATGAGGCTGAGTATTTGGGCCTCTCACTCTCTCACCGCAGGCTGGTCAGTGGTCTTTCTGTCTTCTACCATCTCCTCTCCAGCCTCGCCCCCCCCCCGCTCTCTCTGCGATTTGTCCCCACCACATTTCCGCAGGGCGCTCAAGGTCTGCCAACAACCCCCTTCTGATAAAACTACCAAAATCACGAATCACTGCTCACCTTCACTTTTTCATTCCTCTTTTTTCCCGCCTTTGGAATAAACTCCCTCACTCTATTCATTCCCATTCTTCCCTCCAGACCTTCAAAACAGCTGTTCACCACCACCTCTTATCCTTGATAAGATCCCCCATCCAAATCCTTGATCTTTTCTACCCCCGATAATCCACCCAAGCCCACCTCCTTTGAATTCCCTGCTTTCTTTCCTGAAAGTCCCTGTAATGTCCATTTTCTATTCCCCGTGTTCCCCGTTCCATCCCTCTCCCTTCCACAGATCTCCAAATTTCTCTGTTCCCCACTATTTTGTCCTTCCCACTCCCTCCCCTCCTATCTCATGCCCCCTTGATGTGCCTTGTGTGTTAGCTCTCATACGAGCCTCGACAAGGTATACGAAAAAATAAAAAATAAAAAAAAACCTTCCTCATAGTTTCATCTAGCTCGGCCCAGAATCAATCTCGTAGCTCGACGCTGTACCCACTCCATGACAGCTATAATCCTTCCTGAGTTGTGAGCAAAACTGCACACAATATTCAACATGAGGCCCTCACTGAATTCATATACTCTGTTAACATTACTGATTTTGATTTGTAATTTATCCCTCGACAAATACAACCAAATACCCTGTGAGCTTTACCTATAGTTACCTGGGACTGCCCTCTGCTTACCCCCGGGTATACATTACCAACCCCAGATCCTTCTCCCGTGTGACACTATCCAAGATTTCCCCATGCATCATGTAAACCCTATTTTTATTTTTCTTACCCATCCCAATCACTTTATTCATTTATGTTAAACTACATCTACCAATCTTTTTCCCAATCTATTAAAGTATCTAGACTTTCATGAATCTGATCATCCACCCCCTCCCTCCCTGCTGTCTACCTTACCTCCAAGCTTTGTGTCATCTATACATTTGAAACGCTGAATCTGAACCCCACTATCCAAAATCATTTTTTAATTTTTTTTTTGTTTACACTGTTGAGGCTTATATGAGAGTGAAGATCATTGATGTAAATCATGAATAATAATGATCTCATTGAGTACTGATCCATGAGGAACCCCATGACGTACCGTTTAGATCGGCCATCACACAGCCAACAAGGTTTTTGTATTGTAGCCAGAAAATAATATTTTAAAATGAAAATGCAACTTCCTGCTTAAAACTTGTCTTTTTTTGTTTTCTATACAATATCGAGGCTCGTATGAGAGCGAACACACAGAACATATAACAAAGGGAGCAGGAGACAAGAGGGATGGGAGAGAGAAGCACAAAACATTGGGGAACAGAGACTTGAGGAGATCTGTGGAAGGGAGAGGGATGAGATGGGGAACACGGGGCATACAAGATAGACACTACAGGGACTTTCAGGAAGAAAAGCAGGGACTTTGAAGGAGGTGGGTTTGGGGTGGATTAACGGGGGTAGAAAAGATTGAGGTTTTGGATGGGGGACGGTAGGCGGTGGTGGTGAACAACTGTTTTGAAGACCTGGAGGGAAGAATGAGATTGAAGAGAGCGTGGGAGTTTGTTCCAAATGTGGGAAAAAAGAGGAATGAAAGAGTGAGGGTGAGCAGTGATTCATGATTTTGGTAATTTTACCAGAAGGGGGTTGTTGGAGGACCTTGAGCAACCTGCGGAAATATGGGGGGGGGACATCACAGACAGAGCGAGGGGGGCGAGGCCGGAGAGGAGACGGTAGAAGACAGAAAGACCACCGACCAACCTGCGGTGATTGAGTGAGAGACCCAAAGACTCAGCCTCATTGCGGGAGATGCCAATGATCCGAAATGCCTTGGTTTCTACAGCGTGAAGCAGAGAAAGGTAGGAGGCAGGAGCACCAGTCCAGAGGGGAGAGCAGTACTCCATCAGGCTGCGGACAAAAGCTTTGTAAGTGGTCAGGAGCTCAGGTGGGCTGAGGAAGGACCTTGCACGACAGAGGATTCCCAGTCGGCGACTGGCTTTGGAGGCGAGGTTTTAAATGTGGCTTTTCCAGGAAAGGTCATGGCAGATAGTGAGACCCAGAAGTTTGAAGGAAAGGACTTCGAGAGGATTGTTGAGAAAGTGGATGGGGGGGGGGGGTTCTAAACGGTCCTTTCAGAGAGACACAGTGAGAGTATGAGATTTGTCTGGATTGAAAGACATGTTCCACGTGTTGGACCAGTTTGTGATTTTATCCAGATCTGCAGTGAGCGAAGAAGCTGCTGCTTGCTGGTCTGAGGGATGACCGATGGTACGGCAGAGGGTGGAGTCATCAGCAAAGAGATATGGAGGATTTTCCAGAGAGTCGGAGAGATCATTGATGAAAACCAGAAAAAGAACAGAGCCCAGAACGCTACTTTGAGGAACTCCAGCCTGCACAGGAAAGGGGGATGAAAGAACTCTATTTAGGGCCACACGTTGACTGCGACAGGAGAGGAAGTCTGCGAGCCATGAGTGGAGATGGCCTTGGATACCATAGGAAGAGAGTTTTGGTGAGCAGGGCAGGGTGCCAGACCATGTCAAAAGCATGCGATCTGTCCAGGGATATGGCTCTGATTTCATGTCTGGCATTGAGGACCTCCATCCATTGTTGGGAGAGCAGAAGCAGCATATCCAGGGTAGCATGACCTTGTCTGAAGCCAAATTGATGATCGGAAATCAAGCCATTGGAGAAGAGGAAGGATTTGATGTCTAAAGCGATGATGGATTCCATAACCTCGCTGATGATTGGGAGAAGGCTGATTGGTCTGTAGTTGCAGGGATCTGTTTTTGCACCTTTTTTATGCAGGGCAGTGATGTTTGCTGATTTCCAAGCAGATGGCAGATGGCCTTGAGCAAATGAGAGTTGAATAGAATAGAGAGAGGGTGAGCATGAGCAGAAGAGCAGGCTTTGAGGACACGTGGGCTGATGCCGTCTGGACCGGTTGCAGAATCTGAGTTGAGGTTTGACAGCAAGCTCTCCACCTTGTCAGGAGAAAAGGACACATAGTCCAGGGACAGTTGGGTGCGACTGGGTAAGGTGGGTAGAGAAAGTGACGCGTTTTGCACACAAGATTTAGCTGCAAACACCGAGTTTAGGCATTCAACTTTTTCACGTGTGGTATCAGCAGTGCTGCCATTTGAGGTAAGGGAGGGATGGATGGGGAACATACACCAGAAACAGATTTGATGAGACACCACCAGGATTTTGAGGAGGGAGAGAGGTTTGAGAGTTCAGACTTGAGATGAGAAAGATGTTGTTTTCTGGCTCTCCTGAGGGTAGATACACACTTGTGCCGAGCTTTATGGAAGGAACTGAGATTGCCCTCAGTTGGGTTTGCTTTCCATGAGGCAAAGGCAAGTTGTTTCAGGACAACTGCCTCACCACAAGCTTCAGTGAACCAAGGGCGGGAGGAAGGGTAGGAAAACTGAAGATGAGAGGGGATAAATCTGTGAATAAGGGAGAGCAAGTTTCTTTGAAAGAATTCCCAGGATGAGTTGATGTTGGAGAAAGTAGAGATAGGAGATCAGTCTATAAGTTTGAGGGCTGCTTGGAGACACTTCCAGTCGGCTTGAGTGAAATGCCAGACTCGACGCCGGTGAGGTGGTTCTCTGATAACAGCCACAGAGATGTCCACTTTGACAAGGACGTGGTCAGAAGAACTGATTGGAGCGAAGGACGAGCAGCGGATATTGCCAGGGAAATTTGTCAAAATAAGATCCAGAGGAGATGGAGTACCATTGGTCGAGATCCGGGTAGGGAAGTTGACCGATTGAGTCAGTCCCAATGAGTCGCAGAAAACTTTTGCTGAGGTGGCATGACAGGTGAGAGAGGTACCCACACGTAGCCAACTGGCATGATGACAATTGAAGTCGCCACATATGAGGAAGAGAGAGTTTGGATGAGAAGATAGAAGTTGCTCCATGTTTTCAGATAGTGAGATGGAGATGGAGTCATCACTGTTAGGTGGACGGTACAGTACACATATAAACATGAGGTGGGAGTTGAGGGGAAGCCATAGCCATAGGTATTCCTGCGGGTGTGGGGGAGTGAGGGCAGTGGATGGAGAGTGAGGAATAGAGTCTTTGATGAAGAGAGCAACTCCTCCACCAGGGTGAGGGTCAGGTCTGTCAAACCGGAGGAGGGAGTAACCAGGCAGAGATACTTGGGAGTCAGACATGTCTTGGGGGAGGAAAGTTTCTGTTAGGCAGATTATGTCTGGTTTGTCAGTGGCAACCTGTATGGAAAGATCTGAAAGGTTTGAGTGAAGGCCCTGGATATTTGAGGTCCATACTTTTAATGAAGAGGTAGGGGAGGAGGCTTTGGGTTCAGGGGCTGGGGGGAGGGGGAGGGTAGGACAAGGGATGATGGGGGAAGTAAGGAGTGTTGTTGAAAGAGTGTGGGGGATTGCAGAATAGCTTGGGGAGGGGGCGGAATGAGGAGGAGAAAAGGCTCTATGGTGCTGGGGGAGAGGGGGGACAAGAGAGGGGGAAGAAGGCAGTTGAGGATTTGAGGAGGTGGAGTGAAGAGATGGAGGTGAGAGGGCAGTGGAAGGAGGCAGCTTAGTGGATGAGAGGGGGGGGCAACTTTGAGAAGGATGAGTGAGGGGATGAAAGGTGGGAGAAAGGTGAGGGGGGAGTTTTTGAGAGAGTTGAGAGGGAGGCTTGGAGGGAGAAGAGTGGGATGGTTGCTTTGAGAGTGAGAGGTGAGAGGAGTTAGTTGGCACTGAAGTTGGAAAAAAAGAATGGTTGACGGAAAGCGAACATTCATAGCAAACTGGGGCTTTTAAAAGTTTTAGGTCAGTTATGCGATTGAACGCATTTCTTGATGGATGCAATAAAGGCGAATCCATAGAATGGAGAGAAGAAACGCTGTAACAGTTGGATTTTTTAGGCAAGGTATGAAGGAAAGGTCGAAATGAGAGCAGTCTGTTTTAATAGTCGAAGAGTAGTGCATTATGATACAGTAAAGAGTACCACACGTGTGAAAGAGGAAGATGAAGCATTATAAGATATCATTTTTGTTATTATTATTAATGTTTGAGAGAGTTTTCAACAGATTAGGTCATGGAAGTGTTGGAGAAAAAAAATCAAGGAAGAAGAGGAGGAAGAAGAAGAAGAGGAGATGAAGAAGAAGAAGAAGAAGAAGAAGAAGAAGAAGAAGAATCGGAGAAAGGTCGCGGATTTTTTATTTATTTTGTTTTTTTAAAGATAAGAAATAGAGTGATTAGTTGGGATGGGGGACGTTAAGAAAGTGGGAAAGATAGAATTTGAAGATAATGGGGAGAAAAAAAACAAATAAACACGATCGTACACTGAGGGGAACAAAGGGTAGGCCTCAAGCACCCAGTAAGAACAAGTTCAACGAAATCTCACAAAATAGCACGATTTTTGAAACAAAACCGAACTAGGAACATGCAGTAACATGTAGGTGAGAAAATAAACAATTAAAACGGGACAGATAACGACCGGAAACTTAACTTTGAGATCGTCAGCAGGGAGCCCCCAAGGAGACCTGCCAATGCTCCAAACCTAGAACCGGAAGTTTGAAGAAGACACGGAAGTTTGAAGAAGACAGGACTGTATACACTGGAAAGGTGATTACGAGGGGATCTGATAAAGATGTTTAAAATAATGAAGGATGTGGGGAAGACAGGTGCAGTGCAGTTTTTCAGCAGAGTGGACAGTGTGAGGACCAGGGACCACAGCTTGAGTCTAAAGAAGATGAGAGTTAGGGGTTTCAAGGCAGGGGTCTTTCAGTCGCAGAGTGGTTAATGAATGGAATGGTCTCCCCAGAAAAGTAGTGGCAACGGAGGGAGTGGATAAGTTAAAATGGGATTTAGACAGGTACCTGGATGCATCGGACATCGAGAGGTGTGGAGAACATTTGCAGGAGTCGGTCGTATGTGGATGGGTGACGATACTGGGGTTGGTGCAACACAGGCATGATGGGCCGAATGGTCTCCTATAGTCAATAGAGATCCGATAGTCCAAGGAGCTTAGTTCCAAGGGATTACTGACAGTATCGAGAGCAAGGATTCCCGAGTTCAACTTGTTCTGTCTCATCGCCCCTCTCTCTGAACCCTGTTCTCATCACACAAGTCTATCTTTTCTGGAAACCTTTTATGGTTTGGAATGGAAAAAGCTTATTCCCATGCATGTTGAAGCAATCCTACCTGTTATATTTTGTTGAGAAGTCACAGATGCCATGTCACTGCCTGAAATTTTGCCAGAATGTGGCTAGGTGTGAGGGGGGAATGAATTTTTTGTATTTTGATAATGAGATCAAGGCTCCGGGGATAGCTGAGTATTCTCATAAAAAGTTATAAAAGTGAAATGAATGGTATTTTTTGACATCATAGCCAAAATGTATACCTACTGTATACATAATGACAGATACTTCATTTTTAGCCTCAGCCATTCCTGAAGGAAAGTGATAGGCTATTGTAATTGATGTGAGTGTGTGTGTGTGTGTGTGTGTGTGTGTGTGTGTGTGTGTGTGTGTGTGTGTGTGTGTGTCTGTGTGTGTGTGTGTGTTTACGTTAAGGTTAGTCAATACCCAATACCTTAACCCTTTGAGCCCCCAGTGGCCGGCTTACCGGCTGCTATTCAAACCTCCATATACCTGAGCGGCCGGATTTTTCTCCAGGGAACCCAGGGTAGGACAGCCGATAGTCCAAGGAGCTCAGGGTTCAAAGGGTTAAATCAATACCTTAAAAACAACAACTGAAAAAGTTTGACAAATCTTTAATAGAGTAATTGGAGAGGATTGTCAAGTGGAACTTCCATTCTGACAATGAATAACCATAAAATGTAAAAAGATAATCCTAAATAACTCAATAATAGAAAAGACAATGACATCATGAAAATTATGTTTGATAACCATGGGGTGTAAATGATCAATATAGAAAATACTACAACAGGAGGTGTGGAAGGTGTGGAGTAAACTTCAGTAACAATACAACAGGTAGAGTCGCCGAGGGTTGGTTGTAGTTGATGAAATGCAATTAAGGATAGTTATTTAATTACCTTAGTTATTTATTAGTTTTATTTTATTTAATTTATTAGATAGTTATTTTGGGGCTAGTTATTTAATTACCTACACACAGGGATGCAGGCTGCTTACCGGGAGGCCCGAAACACTTGCTGATGAGGTACATTGCATGTAAGGACGGCCCAGCTTCGCAGGTACATGAGTCCGATGAGCTTAAACACGTTGAAAGCTGGCAGCACTGGGGAGAAGAATGCCCCCATCCTTAATGGAGAGGAAAATATTGTTTTGGGGGGGGGGCAGGGGTGTAGAGGGGGGAGGGTTTATCAGATTTGGACTCAATCTTGTATTTATCTCATGTTTAACCAATGATGGAGTGACTGTCAGAGTCTGGCATTCACTCCTTACAAAAAATGCCATTTACTTATTTTTGTACAAAATTATGGAATTTTTGAACCACGATTCCCACATTCCCACCATTCCCTTTACTACCCTGACTGCTATCTCTCTCAACCTTCTTCGTTTTCCTTTCATTTTTCTCAATTCAAATCCTTATTCTCCCATATCACAGTCTCCTCACTACAGTCTGTATGGGCCCTGAGGAAATGTGAAAGCATCATAAACATGAAGATGTACTTTACACACAGAAAGGTGAGCTCACCAGATCATGCCTTGATTGTACACCAGATGCAAGACATTTTCAGCGATCTTAAATTCTCCATATTCAGGCTGTGAGGCATTAATGGGATAAAACAAGAAATATTAACGCATGTAAGCCCACATATGCACTCCTCATGTCTTGAGTTTGAGTGATGCTGAGCAGAGTCTGCATTCAAATGCCTTCAGAAAGAAATTGCTGATTCCAAAAAAATCACAAGATGACTCAAAAAAGGTAGGTGAGAAGGGAAAGGTAGCAACACCTTTTGCCCCCAGATTTCGCACCCCTCTGTAGCACAAAGTGTACTTTCCTGTCCTTTCATGTATGTGCTCAGGACACCTCTCTCATATAGTCACATCTCGCTTGCTTTTAAAATAGAATAAAGAACTAGTCTTGCTCGTGAAGGTTAGTGTCGATCTGCGTTGGTGGACAGGTATAACAATGGATGGAATGGAATGAACAGGAGATTGATTGTGGGATGCTAACTGCCATGGGAAGCAAGGAGGAGCTGACATTTTGGGCATGAACCCTTCTTCAAAGAAAAAGAGCTTGTTAGTGCAGCAAAAGAGCCTCTTTTTCTCCGACGAGGGGTTAAGGTCTGAAACATCAGATTATTTCTTCCCACGGTGGTTAGCATACTTTAATCAACGTCCTGTTGATTTCATCCATAGTTTTAAAAATAACCGGACTACAGCAGAGAGCCGATCATACAGTTACACAAAACCACATCAGCCTTTAAAGCAAAATCTAAAATGTTTTTAATGAAGCTGGACGAGTTTAACACACCGTGATGCAGCTAGTCCTGTGAGATGAAATGACTCACAAACTTGTTCTCAAGGTCCCAGCACCAACAGTCGCTTGCGAAGCGTACGAAAAGGCCACGGAAGAAGTCGATAATCAGAATGCTTCCTACCGTGAACAACATGTCGATGATTGAGAGTTTGAGCATCTCCTGTAAACAAAAAAAAAAGAACAAGTAACGCTCATCACAGTCAACAGGACATAACATGCGAGTATAATTCCTTTACTGTTTCATGATCACACTGGTTAAGGGTGGAAACCAGATTACTGAAATCACATGATAGAGTTTGGATTTTGGGAGGAAAATATGGTACCATACAAAATTACATCCTCACCTGGCCCAAATGGCACCTTCACCTGGCCCAAGTTACACTTTCACCTGGCCTAAGTTACATCTTCACCTGACTCAAATTACACCCTCACCTGGCTCAAATTACACTCTCATCTCACCCAAATTACACCCTCACCTGGCCCAAATGACACCCTCACCTGGCCCAGATTACACCCTCACCTGGCCAACATATGTCTCCCAGCACTGTGCACTACTACCAAAAATTGTAGTGACATTTTCATGTTCTTCTGGTGCTTTCAGAGCCTGCCAGCTACTCAGGTTGGCTAATGCAGCAGTAGATGCAACTGTGACTGTCTTGGCAAATGGCCAGCCATCTGTCGGCGAGCTTGAGTTCCACAAGCCGTGTGATGGTGAGATAGAACCGAGTGGTGAAACCGTAAAATTCAAGATCGAGGACTTTGTGCTCATGGCAAGTGATGAAAAAGAGCTCGTCATGGCACGTGTTATGGTTTGAACTTCAAGCAAAGAGCCTGATATGTTGGTGCTGACCCCTGTCATGTTTACATCAAAATGAACAGTCTGATTTGAGGGATAAGTGATGTTCGTAACACTCAAGTTGTTACTGAGGTTATTGATCCAAGTTGGAATGTCAGTGACAATGGAAGGTCCAAGTGTTTCACTCGAATGAGTAGCATTGATGGTTCTGATGGTGGATAGGCTGGGGGTTGCTCCAAGCTTTGGCCAATGATGTGACTCCGTGGTATTGATCTGAAAAGTAATGACAAGCAAAATGATTATGGTAAAGAACTATGCCTAATGTCTACCAACAAGTTTGAATCACGTCGGTGCTGAAATTTTAGCATCTCGCTCCACCAACTTACACAAACTACAGCAGTTCCAAACAACAGAAAATTACACAGACGAATCTACCAGATTAACTCTATTTAACTTGCACAGCAATGGGAGCAGCAAAACATCATTAATATACTTTTATTATATTTATGTCATCAAGCACCCCCATACCTCGCCAAAAAATCCTCCCATTCCTCCCCACTTTCAACTAAGCCGAATATCAAATATTAAATCCTCAATAGACCAACTACTCAGTGGGCAGGGTTGATTATGACATATGGTTTTTCACATTACTCACACCTATCATATTTTTCATTATGATCGAATAGTGAATCAATATATATTTGTTTATGTTTTATTTAAGGGGATAACTAAATTTTATTGGAGCACTCATCATCATTGAGTATATTAACAAACAATATGTTGGAACTTGGTTCTTGTTTTAAGTATCATTGTTAAGTAGAGATTAAATTGAAAACCTCTTTTAATGTCCTGCTCTGAGAACCTCCTGAGCCACATTATCATTTTGAGATTGCAGTAAATTATTTTTCCATTGATTTCTTGACATCCGTGAAATCTTTTTAAACCCCTTCAATCAATATGCTTTGTTAATTTTGTCTTTTGTAATTCCTATGAATAAAATGAACCCAACATTTCTTCTCATGCCTGGTGTTGGCTTAATGGTTAAGGTAGTGGGCTTGGGATCCTAGGGTCCTGAGTTCAAATCCCGCTCAGCTGTTGAATTAACACCAGGTGGGGTTGACTCTGCCTGCCATCCTTCCGAGGTCGGCAAAATGAGTGCCAGCATGCTGGTATGCTGTGTCGGAGTGGCGACCCGTCCAGGATTGTTCCCAATAGCCAAGGAGACTGCTTCGGCGGCACCAACGCTCTGCACAGAGTATGGTCCTAATGGATGGATGGATTTCTTCTCCCATTAAATTATATAATTTATCAGTCCAAGGAATGGTATCCATTACATCAACCATTTTGAAAAGTTAATGAGACCACCTCTTCATATAACCTTTTTCAAAATGACTTTTCTATCGATATATTCTTATGAGATCACCAACCTCAAACTTTGGATTTCTCAGATTAATCTCCTTTTGTATTCTAGTTTTGTAAAAGTTTCTGTTGGTTTTTCTTTTTAGAAGGATGAACTGAATTATTGTAATTATCTTTCATGCCCTGAATTAAAGATATCCATTTCTGATGGCTGAGTTGAGTGAATTTTTTATATAGTCTCTTTAAAAGTGTGATTAAAGTGCTCAATAACAACTGCCTTTCCTTCATTAAAGGTGCTCTATAATGTAATACCGCTATCTTTAAGAAAATTCATAAATGTTTTGTTGTAGAACTCTGGTCCCTCATCAGTCCATAACTTCTTTGGTTTCCCTTTGCTTTTATTAAATATCTGTTGGAAGGCTAACATAAGAATATTACCTCTTTTATTTTTCAAAGGAACAACCCACACATATTTACTCCTCAAATCAATAACAGTTAAAGCATACTTGTATATCTTACCATTATTGAGTTCAATTAGGTCAGCAGACCAAATGTAATCAACCCCTTTGGAATAAATCTTCCTTCTTTTAAACTTTGTTATTATTGGTTTATGTAATTCATTAGCCAAAAGTTTATTAGGTAAATACTCTTCAATCTTAATGACATCATTAGAGTTTAAGTTTTTTGAATTTACAAGTCCAAGTCTCAATTTAGCACTTATCATCTTCACGATGAACCTATCAACTTTTTCTCTCAACGTTGGATTTCATATCAAAGACAAATTATACAACATTTCTCTATTGGCTTCATGTTTTCATTCCAACATTGTATTGTTTCCAGAATCAATGTCATGCTTCATACACACTTCATCAACCCTATTTAGAGGTTTAGACCAAGGTTTAGGATTGTTAGCCTCATCTAATCTTTAATCCAAGTTTGTTCCTGAACCACAGAAAGAATACCCCAGTAGCTGTAATTCCCCTGGTATTCCAGTTGTAAATTTACTCTCCGATAAAAAGTTTTGCATATCTCCCCCCAAATTTGTGTTTAGAGATAAATTTATTATTTGTAGAGTCACACACCAAACATATCCCTTTTTGTATAATCCTATTATTTTTCTTTTAACATATAAGACATGTTGTAATTATTTTGGTATCAGTTTTTTGGTATCATCTCAATCTGGTATCAGTTTTATTTTTACATTTGAGACAATAAATTATTATCATTGTATTTATGAGAAAAATTAATCCAGAGTGCAAAAACCTTTTTAATTTCCAACATTTACATTTGAATCTTAATTTTTAAAACATAAAGAATCCTGAGAAATGCCACCGCTCTCCTCCATTTATTTTGGAAAAAAAAAACGTAAAACTTTAACCAAAGTCAATAACACCAACATCATCAATAATATAATATTTTCCTTCCTTCTCTTCTTCATCTCTACTTTCTCATTTATATCTCCTCCCCGAAATTAAAGATATTGTTCATGACATTAATAATTTCATTAAACTTGTGCTCTTTATTTTCCTCCCAGTGCATTGAGATCGATTTATTTTCGGTAATACCTCAAATCTTTTGATAATCTCACCGTTTTCCATATTTTTATATTTATTCATTCTCTCTCTTTCCTCCCTCTCTCTTTTCTCCATCTCCTCCTTCTCTCTCCTCTCTCTTCTTCTCTTTTCTCTCTTTCCTTCTTCTCCCTCTCCTCATTTTCTTCTTCAACTCCTTCCTCATCCCTTCCTACCCTTGAACCATCTCCCCATAGAATATCATAAATATATTTATCTGGCTTTCTTGATATTCCTGCATCCAAAATTATTTTTTTTTACAACAGGAAACCAACAATATTTTTTCTGAATTCTTAGAAGACCTTTTTATTTTATCAACTTTAAAACCTTTTCATTATTTAACATTTAAGTTAAATCCAAACTTGTTGGTTTATCAACATCAGTATAAAAATCCAATCTTTAATTGAAAAAAAACCCCCATGCTTATGTTGTAAAACATATTTATTAAAATACCAAATACCCTTTTCTTGTAAGTGTGCTGTTAGGGTTAGTGATAATTAGTTAGTGACACAGAAATGATAATTTTGTTGAAGCCTTGGTGATCATTTATGGATCAAAAATTTATGTTTCAGAAATATAAGAGAGATGAATATGATGACAGGTAATACCTCCCATCATCCTGTTGTTAAATTGGTTTGTATTCCCTGACTTATTATGTAAAATACTATTCTTTGTGTTTTCATTATCTACACTAATATATGTCAGTGTGTGTCAGTGCGTCTCGTCCATAACTCCAAAACCATGAAACCTAGCAGCATAAAACTTTGCATGCATACTAAAAAAACTCCAAGGAAGTGCCTGACTGAAAATTGGGTCTTTGAGTTAATTAAAACAGGCCTTTTGAAGATAATTAATGACCTTATTTAATTATATCTTTGAGCAGGCGCACATTTGACACCCTCGGACACCTCGCTCACACTCGATGGGAGTCCAAACTCGCCATTTAGTTTGGCCTATTCAAACATGCCTCAATTTGGAAGCACGATCTACTCTGACAGACTAACTAAAGTATATAATCAAAACATTATGTCGATTTTGAGAATCAGATGTGGTGAACAAATAAATGTTGAAATCTGGAGTAAAATCTGAAAATTTTAATAAATTTGGGATTTTTATAACTTTGTGTATTTATTTATGCAAAACATTAAACTTAACTTTTTCTACTTTTCGGATGATTATATTGAGTGAAGAAAAGATGATGGAATGTGCAGAAAGTGTCACTTCCTTAAGTGAAATGCCGTGCTTCATAACCTGCTTTTGCAATCCATGATGGCACAGGCCACAGGGGGTCCTTATTTTTTTGCAATGACATATGCAGTTTGCACTTTCCATTTTGGGCGATTTGCTTACATTACAAAATATTAATATAAAATATGCTATTATAGTTCCGCCAATATATTAATAGTCGGCAGTTTCTGCAAGCGAAAAGGAACTTTTTGTTGCTGAAAGTGAAGAGGCATTTTTTTTTCTGCTTTACACCATTTTGTGCATGCTTTCATTCCAAAATATTAATATAAATATACTAAAAGTTACTGCAATATATTAATAGTCGGTAGTTTTTGCAAGCAAAGGGGTACATAGACAGCACACATGGACGTGGTAGAAATGGCAACAAATGACTCTCCGTGGGTGTGTGCGCGCCTGTTCGTGGTTACGTGTGTGCGGTGCATGGGTTTCGTGGGTGTGTGATCTGAACTTGAACTCGGGCTCGTGGTGCGTGGCGCTGTGGAGGAGGTTATGCAACTGTTTCGTGAACCATGTACTTCTGCAGTGCCAAAGCCTCATGGGGAGCGGACATGCTGCGACATCGAAGCCATCGTGTAGTGCAGGTGTGGGGAAATCTGTTCATGTGTGTGACTGAAAGGTTGAGTATAACTCGAGTGCACGTGCACATGAGGAGGTTGGAGGAGTGCATGCAGGCAGGCCTTTGCCAAATAGCATTACTTTTGATTTTTAAATGCTACCGCCCAGTTTTATATAGAACACGGTGGTTCGAAAGAAAACGCTGCTGTTGGGCTTGTTGTCTCGCCCCGGTAATGCCCTGGTACGCTGCCTTCCCCTCCCCTCCCCTCCCCTCAAACTGCTTTCCCATGCCATGCCCTCATGCTGCCTTCCCATTTCCTCATGTTGCCTTCCCTCACACTACCTTCCCATTCCCTCCCCTCACACTTCCTTCCCATTCCCTCACCTCACACTTCCTTCCCATTCCCTCACCACACACTTCCTTCCCATTCCCTCACCTCACACTTCCTTCCCATTGCCTCCCCTCATGCTTCCTTCCCATTGCCTCCTGTCATGCTGCCTTCCCATTCCCTCCCCTCACACCACCTTCCTATTCCCTCCCTTCACGCCGCCTTCCCATTCAGTAGCACCATCTCAATCTGGTTTCTTAAAAATGAGCCACAGGTATCGTGGCTTTCCTTCGAGAACACCCAAATTCCACATGTAAGTGGTTTGGTTTAGTTTAGTATGTTGATATTTTCTTTTAAGGAATGATACATTTAGTGGTTTCTTTGAGTTAAGTCTTCAACTCAACATCTCTTCTGTTTTAAGATTAGGAGTATATTCACTAATACACCAACTAATTTCATCAATAACAAATTTATTCTGAGCACCAAAAGCATTACCAACACCAAAAAGCAATCTATTTTCATTATTATTCTTTTGTAATTGAATTATTTTCTGCCGTTCTTGGGCAGATAATTGAGGTTTGTCTTTCTTAATTTATTTTATTGCTAGTAATTTATGGGACTCCTTTTGAGCATTTTTTATTCTCTTCACAGCACCCGCTACATTTTCCATGGCATAAGCAGTTCAACCAATTAGGTCTTGAGGTTGAAGAATAGTTGAACCTATACCCATTAGAATATCAATTATCCCATCTCCTTAATTTCTAAATTGATCTCCTACAACATGTTGTCTTTTCAGTTTGTAGGAGCCTCTACCAAGATACATACCTTCACCCTTGTAGTATGGGGAAAGGAACATCCCATCCCCTGTAATTATTTTATATTTTCCCAACTCGTGTTTCCTCACAATAACCATTATACTTATTTATTGGAAAACTTCACGTAGGTGAATTCTGATGGATATAATTTCTCCATTGAAGGAAATCATGCGATTATCTTGGTCGGTTATCCTAAAATTTACTCTGTGTATGGTTTTTCCAGACACATGTAGATAAACCAGATTTTTGGGTTCCATATTGAATTTATAACCAATTGGCGTCGAGTATGCGCTGAATGAAAATATTGTATTTGTTTTTATTCCATCATTATAAGCGCCATCAATCAAATCATGGTGAATTAATACCGAATTTATTCCTGAGGATATTTGAATGACATTATCACTGTAAAACGTCCCATTAGTTTCAATCTTTTTTGAGGAGAAACCCAACACCAGGCTATGTAGGCTGAGTTATAAGTATGGAGAAATAGGAGGATTTTTTGTTGGGGGGGGGGGCAGGGAAGCTGCTGCTACCCCAGCAGCTAAGCTGCCATACGCAAGAAGAAGATCCTACTACTCACATGATCTTCCATAAACCCTATTCTGGTTAAACTTACAAAATCCAGGCTGACTGCACACCTCAATTCTTTCATTCCTCACTTTTCTTCTATATGGAGCCACCTTCTTGAGACTGTTTTGTCTCATTCTTCCCTTTAGGGCATCCAGCAGGTGGTGCACCACCACAATATGTCTACCCCCCATCTCAAGCCATTATATTTTCTCCACATTTTCTGACCTTTCCTAACTCCTCTTGCAGGTTATTATGTTTCCTTCACTCCCCTCCTCTCTTTTTCTATTCATTCATTCCCGATACTAAAATTTAATGAAAAGATAGGGTTTATGGCAGCTTTTACCCCCAAATTAACCAGAACAACAATGTAAGCCTTTTCCATGTACAGCATAAGGTTTCAACCAATCACCAGAAATTACCCCCATTTTTGATCAACTAACTAGATACGTACAACACATGATGGAGAAAATGTTGACCAGTGAATAGTTGTCAATATTATTATGTATATATACATGTATGTATAGACATATATATATATATATATATATATATATATATATATATACATATATATATACATATATATATACATATACATATATACATATATACATATATATATATATATACATATATATATATATATATATATACATATATATATTGTTGTGGTTACCAGATTCGCAAACCACCATTCAGGTCCCTTAGGTGAGGTATCTCGGTAAGTGCATGTGTAGTTAGGCCCAAACCCGTTGTCTAGTGGGAATACATGTCATTTATACGTGCTGCGACTCTTCAGGATAGCCGTTTTTCTTTTACTATCTTTATTTTGGACCAACCGCCATGATTACCATCACAACCACAACATCAACCACCGACCACAACCACCGCTTCACCACAACCGCCACGACCTTCACGTCACACCTCGCAACCGTAGCATCGCCACCGTTCTTGCCCCGCTGTGGGTACCGGTGTTGGACTCGTGCAGGGCGCACGTTGAACAGCGTGTACAAAATCACGGATTTTGTGCTTCAAAAACGGATCAAAAACGACACACGCCCACTTTTTGCCGTCCAATCGGTGAGCGAGGGGCGATTTGGCCCCGCCTCCAGAACGATCGATATATGCAAATTTGTGGATCAAAAAGCCTTCACGCCCACTTTTTCTCGGGCCAATGGGGAGCGAGGTGAAAGGTCGAAGGGAGGGGGTCAAAGGCGAAGCTACGGGGGGATAAAAAGGACGGTGTTCGTCAGTCAGCAGAACGAGAAGGAGTCGGAACGGAGTGAGAAGAGTGTGGAAGTCTGGAGCCCGAAGCCTGCAGTAGCTGAAGAGAGTCGAACGAGGAGAGCCCAAAGAAGAGTCCAGGGTGGAGAGTCCAGAGGCGGAGAGGCGGCAGCGGCGAAGGCAGACGAGGGGGTGCTCGCGTCGGTGCCAGGAGCTGCACGCCCGAGGGAGGCCGGCAGCGCGTCCTGGCCGAGGTGGAGAAGCACACCAGGGACAATAAAGATCCTCTATACCCCGAGCATCAACAACCCCCTCCTGTTTCCCCCCGCGCTGAGATAGTGCGACCAAGGGGGCCCCCTTTCCCACCCCCTGCCAGACACTGTCTGCGAGGCCCGCGGATTTGAGGCGCCATCGCCGCTCCGCGTCTCATCACCAGACGGGTAGGCGCGACCCGGTCTCGGCCTCAGGCCCGCCTCATTATTGGGGGTATTTCTTTTCCTTGGTTTTGGGTATGTGTTGTCGGCGCCGTCTGTGAAGTAGAATTGTATGTGTTGCCGTGTGCTCGGTAGTCGGTATTAGCTCTGCATTGTTTTCGCTTTTATATTTGCTTTTTGTGTAAATGGAATTGTGTTTTTTTTGTGTGCTTTTGGTGGAATTGAATCTGTGTGCTTTCCGTTCGTCGCGAATAAATGTGCTTTATTGTTGAACTGTTCTCCCGCTTCGCTTCGTCTTTTCCTCCATTGAATCCCCATCTCGCTTCACGTAAAGGGTTGGTAGTGGGCTGAATACGCCCGATAATTAATCGAACCGTCGAGGTCGACGATAACACCGCTCGGTTATTCTGATAGTACGGAACGGGTCGCCGTGGCCCGTGTCCAAAGTCGACCTGCGGCGAGGTGCGATCGCCCGGTCTACCCTCCGCGTGGGTACTTAGGTAGGTCGAATTTGGCGAGCAACCCTATCCCACGCGGGGGCTGATTGGCTCGATCGCGGTGAGACCGAAAGGTCCACCCGTGACTGGTTCCCGGCGTTAGTCCGAGAGGGTCACGACTGGATTGTCCGTCCGGTGGGCGACGTGCCGCGATTCGAGTTACGTGGCCGTCAGCACGCCGGCGGGCGCGAAATCCGCAACACTGGTGTCAGGTCGTGCGATACAAATCCATCGCCCTCCTCGCGGCACTGGTATCGGAGAACAGGAAAACAGGCTCTCCTGTCTCCGGCTAAATTCACGGGAATCGGTCCAGGGGTGAGAGAAGCGACCCCCGATTCCCTCCAAATTACGAGCGAGTTAAATTAACCCTTCACGAGAAGCAAGATGGCGTCTCAAGGCGAGCGGGTGCCGGGTGGATTAGGTATGTGTAATAGTAATGTAGAATCCATGGCTCAGGACGGGATCACCGTGCAAGAGAAACCCGTACCAGAAGGTTGGGAAAGGCATCGATGCAGTTCATCTGGTCGGTTTTTTATTATAACCCCACCGCTAAATGTAGTCAGTGGGAGTGGCCAGGGCAGGTGACAATACAGCACGTTATGGAACTCGTGCAGAGCATAAATGACAAACTGGATTACAGGAATGCCGAAATGAAAGAAAGGAACAACGAAATGAAGAGAAATACGCAACAAATGGAAAATAAAAAAATGGATGGAAACGCACTCGAAGCGAAAAACCAAATGAAAGAAATGCGGGGTGAGATGCAGAGCATGGGCATAGGCCTGCAGGCAGGCATTATGGCAATGGCGAGGAGCGAAACGCGGACCACGGGCGAGAAAATGGCGCTGCCACGTGCTGGGACGAACGAGCTGGGGGAGTGCAACGGCTGTCAGGCCCGCGGTCGGGGCGGGCGAGAAAATAATCTCCCGGGAGACGTGTAAGACGAGACACGAGGTAAAGAAGGTATTAGAAAAATTAAAAGAAAGCCAGGAGGAGACAGAGGAGGGATTGAAGGTCGAAACGGTGGAGTGTGAGAAAAGACTTCAAGACATGAAGAGAGTTGATAAGCTGGGACTGGAGGGAAAAACGGAGACAGAGGAACTGGGAAGACGGGTAGAAAACCACAAGCGCAAGCCGGAAGAACAGTTCGAAGCCAAAGCAAAGTCTGAGTGTGCGGAGATGAGAAAGGAATTGGAAAATAAAGTTTCTGAGTTACAGAAACACCAAAACAAAGAGAGGGAACTACAAAACGAACTGAGAGTGTTAAAAGAGGAAAGGAAGAGAACGGAAAATGAAACTTTAAGAAACCACACTGTACAGAACGAACAGCTGGAAGCGAAGGCCAGACTAAAGAATGAGGAACAAGAAAGAGTAATGAAGGAAGAACGAATGAGACAGGAGAAAGAAATCAGTCAGTTGAAAGAAATGACGAGATTGCAGGAGGAACAAGAAAGACAGTGGAATAGAAAACTGAAAGAGTATGAATTTGAAACTGAACGACAAAAGGAAAAAAATAGGTTTGAATACGAGGAGAAAGTAAAGGAGCAAGGAATGAAGCAGGAAGGAGAAATCAGGAGATTGAAGGACACAACGAGATTGGAGAGGGAAGAACGAGAGGAACAATGGAATAGAAAACAAAAAGAACATGAATCTGAGGTTGACCAATTGGAAGAAAAGCTGAGGCTGGAGTACGAGATAGACAAAGAACAGCGAATGAAACACAAACAGGAGGTTAACCAAATGAAGCAAACCATGAAACTGGAGAAGGAAGGACAGGAGAGGAAACGAGGAAGAGTCGTGAGAGAACAGCGAATGAAACACAGGAAGGAAATGAGCCAATTGAAAGAAACGATGAGATTGGAAAACAAAAAGCAGGAGGAACAGTGGGAAAGAAAACAACAACTCTATGAGTGTGAAATTGAACAACTAAAACGGAGGGAGAACGAACAGCTAATGGGACTCAGAGAGAAAGAACGACTCAGATGGGAAAGGAAAAGGAACCAGGAAGAGACAGAAAAAAGGAACCAGGAGAGAAAATGTATAGAGACACGGGAGACAGAAAAAATAGAGGAGAGACTGCACGATGAAGACGGGGTAAGTGACGCGCACACACACACGGAGGTAGTGGAGGACAATGGGGGTGAGCTGGCGGACTGTGTTGGGACCCAGTGCGAGCACCTGGATGGCCTCCTCCAGGAACGAGGGGAGGGAGTATGCCCCCTTGAGGAGAGTCACGACCAGGTGAGTTCGGTCGTGCTTTGCGAGGTTGAGGGGAGGAGTGCTGCGAACGGGTGCTTGGAGAGCTTGGGGGGTATAGAGGCCCCGGAGACCCTTGTGGGGACTCGAATCCCCAGTGTGGTTCTCCCTGTGTGTGTGGTGCAAGGTGTGAGTGCGTCCCCGTGTGTGGAAGCGACCCCGTGTGTGAGTGGTGTGGTGGCGATGGTGCCGGAGTGCGTGCTTCCCAGCACGCCGTGTGTGGATGAGGCACCGTGTGTGAGAGAGGCCGTGTGTGTGGATGAAACGGCCAGTATGAGTGAGGAACCGTGGATGAGTGCCCCCGCGTGTGTGAGTGAGGCACGGTGTGTGGATGAGGCACAGCGGTTGAGTGCCCTCGCGTGCGTGGGTGAGGCACCGCGGGTGAGTGCCCCCGCGCGAGTGAATGGAGCACCACGTGTGAGTAGTATGGTTTGTGTGAGTAGTGAGGCACGCGTGAGTGAACGGCCGTGTGCAAGGTCGCTGTGTGCCAGGGAGACCGTGTGTGTGAGAGAGCGGTATGAGAGGGAGATGTCGGTCGGCATGCGGGAGCACGCAGCCGCGTCTCCCCGTGTGAATGTGATGGTGTGGACTGTGTGCGTCGTAACACGCGGGAGTGCGTGGGTTGAATGGCGACGACGACGACGACAGATGAAAGAAAGCCGAGTAGCGGCTGTAGCTATTTCGGGGACCGTGCCGGGTTCGCCCAGCAGTGAGCACGCGGTCCGTGCTGTGCAACGCACGAGACCACCACGTGCTCGCTTGCGAGAGTGAAGTCCCGGTCCGGAAACGCACGCGGTGGATTTGCCGATCCCGCGGACGGACAAAGTTTAGGCAGCTAAATGGATTTGGACCAGACGGGTTCTCCACGCGATCGTGTGTGTTAAGCTCCAACGGGCAAGGCACATGTGTTCGCGTGGGGAACCCCTCGAGACGTGGGGCTTGTGTTTTTTTTGCGCACGGTGACGTCATGGCTGCACGTGTGGTTGGAATCCGGCAGGAGGGGTATCTCTGCCGGATGGCACCGTCCAAGGAGGGACGAGGAACACGTGCAGCTGCATGACGTCACGGACAGGTGCAAAGTGCGCGAGCTCTGAGTTGCCGCGCAGGTGCTGCGCATGGGAAAAAAAAAAAAAAAGCAAGCCTCACTTTCGGGTGTACAGGATTCCTGGGCAAGGGGTGAAAGACCCCCTTACCTGGGCACAGGATGAAAACTAGTTAGGGGGAAGGGTTAGCTTAGTTAGACCGACTTCATGGGGCAGGGGTAAGTCCTCATGGAGTCCGTGGAATGGATTAGTTAGAGGGATTTAGTGAGCTTTAGGTTGGGAAATAAAATGATTTATTTGGAGACAGTGACAGACTTGTGGATGTGTAGAGGGGACGTAGTTTAGCTACGTAGTGTTAAAAGGAACGTGCTATAGTGTAAGGGACGACGTGGGAGCACGAGTTAGTTAGGGGATGTAGTTAGAAGGATGGCAGAGTTCAGCGGTGTGTGTGTTGAAGAGTTGGTGAGTTATGAGGTGAAGACATGATGAGTGAGTGAGGCCAGCGGGTCTGTGTGAATGGAGCGAATGGGGAATGCATGGTGCGATGAGTGATTGGGGGGAGGAGTGACTCCCGCCCAAGGGACCCCGGGGTCAGTGTAGAGTGAGTTAGCTGGGTTAGTCAAATTGAAAAATGGAGGTCGTTTTGTTGGTGGGAAAGTAGGCTCGAGACCCATTTGGAGGGGTGCAGGAGCCCTGTTGACGGGCTTGGGAGCGTGGCTGCGAAAGGTGAGTATCGCTGAGCGGGTACCCCGGGCACCAGGCTAGTCGGCCGCGGTAGGCCATGGGTCCATGGGGGGCCGGGATAGAGTAGTGGGCACGGGTGCGCCTGCTTGGTGCGGGGGCCCGGGGCGCCATTAGTCGCGTGGGCAGTGTTGTGGGCACGGGTGACCCTCGGAAAGGGGCCCGGGAGGCCGGCCTGCCACGTGTGCGTTTCAGGGAGGTGTTATGGGGGCACTCCCGGTGTTAGGGAGCTGGTAGGCTCGGAGGCAGTGTAGTGCCCGGGGGTGCCATAGCGGGAGATTCGGCAGAGGGTCGTGCCTGCCAAAGGGAGCCACGTGTCCCAGCCAGGAGACCGTGTGAGGGCACGGAGAGAAAATTGGGGGGGCGAGGCCCGAAATTGTAAGGACACCAACACAGGCGACGGGAATCTGGGTTGTTAGAACCAATAGTTTAAGCGAGAGGCACTTGTTGAAAGCCCCGGGGTAGTTTAACAGTTAAATGGTTAGGGTAGATTAGGAAGTGTACCCCTCCGCACCATCCATCCCCTCGCTCTCGTTGTGGGCCGCTGGACCCACTTTGGTTATAGATCGCCGAACTCTGGGGAGGCCATTCTGAGGCTTCGTTGGGCCTCGACACAGGACGTTAGCTCTCCCTTATTCCCCTCCGGGAAGGGAACGTAGGGGTTGGGAGTAGGCTAGGTGACAGAATAGGTTAGCCGAACAAGGACGATAAAGGGGGTTAGGGGACGATTTATAGTGGGGAAGTAAAAATAAAAACAATAAAAAAATAAGTTGGGGCTAAATTGGGGTTTGACAAATTAAGGGAGTGGGTATGTACAGTGACAGGCAAAGGCGATAGGTGGGAGGGAGACAGGTAGGTAGGTCCGAGCCCGCCCTCCAAGTGGCCAGCACCACCGCACTCCCTCCACCAACCTCCACTGAATGGCAAGAGCTGGCCAACTTCATCGGCTGGCTGTGTTTTGCTTCAAGGCGGAGGCCGGCCAACTTCATCGGCAGCTGTTGTTTTGCTGCAAGGCCTGTGCCATCGGCTGGCCGTGTTTGCTTCAAGGCCTGTGCCGGCCAGTTCATCTGCTGGCTGTTTTTCTTCAAGGCCTGTGCCGGCCAGTTCATCTGCCCGCTATGTTTGCCTGCAGCGGCCTTCTTCTGCGGGCTGTGTTTGCCTGCTCACCTTTGCCATGCCATGCCCACTGCCCACGTTCACCAGCCCCGTTCAATTTTTGCTTTGCCCCCCCCCCCCTGTTCATTTCCATGTGCGCCAGGATCAGAAAGCAACAGTTTGCAAGCTGCGAGAACTGCCCTGTTGGCAGCTACAACACGGGCCTGAAGTGGCGGCCCGTGCACCGTGTTTGTGTTCACCCATCCATTCGTTGTGCTCATTGCGTGTGCCACTTGAGCTGGCACGGAGACTGCGTTTGTGCAGCCCATGCACCGTTGTGGTTCACTGCATTCAGTTCAAACCGTTCATGCATCCATTCGTTGTGCTCATTGCGTGTGCCACTTGAGCTGGCACGGGGACTGCGTTTGTGCAGCCCAAGCACCGTTGTGGTTCACTGCGTTCAGTTCAAAAGGGAAGGCCTTGGACTGCGTGTGAGCAGCCAGCCACGTTCCCTGTCACCTGCATTGTTTGAGCCAGAGACTGCATGTGGGCAGCCTGGCTCCCTGCTAACTGCTTTTCTTTGCAGAGTTCAGTGATCCTGGGCCATGGTTTAGTGTAAAATTTGTAAGTTAAGGTAAGATGTACTGTACATATGAGTGCGCCCCCGGCATGTTTGTCTTAGCGCCGGCAATTTTATTTAAGTCGTCCGTGTGAGTGAGTTTGTTTAGGTAGTTACGCAGCCCTCAGGTTATTTATTTTGGGGACACGAATACCATGAATGTCGCACTCAGGGATCCGTAGGTAAAATGTACTAGGGAAAACCACACATGATGGCACACGAAAATTTGACGACTCGGGACGAGTCTGTAAAGGGAAGGGGGGTAGTGTTGTGGTTACCAGATTCGCAAACCACCATTCAGGGCCCTTAGGTGAGGTATCTCGGTAAGTGCATGTGTAGTTAGGCTCAAACCCGTTGTCTAGTGGGAATACATGTCATTTATAGGTGCTGCGACTCTTCAGGATAGCCGTTTTCTTTTACTATCTTTATTTTGGACCAACCGCCATGATTACCATCACAACCACAACATCAACCACCGACCACAACCACCGCTTCACCACAACCGCCACGACCTTCACGTCACACCTCGCAACCGTAGCATCGCCACCGTTCTTGCCCCGCTGTGGGTACCGGTGTTGGACTCGTGCAGGGCGCACGTTGAACAGCGTGTACAAAATCACGGATTTTGTGCTTCAAAAACGGATCAAAAACGACACACGCCCACTTTTTGCCGTCCAATCGGTGAGCGAGGGGCGATTTGGCCCCGCCTCCAGAACGATCGATATATGCAAATTTGTGGATCAAAAAGCCTTCACGCCCACTTTTTCTCGGGCCAATGGGGAGCGAGGTGAAAGGTCGAAGGGAGGGGGTCAAAGGCGAAGCTACGGGGGGATAAAAAGGACGGTGTTCGTCAGTCAGCAGAACGAGAAGGAGTCGGAACGGAGTGAGAAGAGTGTGGAAGTCTGGAGCCCGAAGCCTGCAGTAGCTGGAGAAGCTGAAGAGAGTCGAACGAGGAGAGCCCAAAGAAGAGTCCAGGGTGGAGAGTCCAGAGGCGGAGAGGCGGCAGCGGCGAAGGCAGACGAGGGGGTGCTCGCGTCGGTGCCAGGAGCTGCACGCCCGAGGGAGGCCGGCAGCGCGTCCTGGCCGAGGTGGAGACGCACACCAGGGACAATAAAGATCCTCTATACCCCGAGCATCAACAACCCCCTCCTGTTTCCCCCCGCGCTGAGATAGTGCGACCAAGGGGGCCCCCTTTCCCACCCCCTGCCAGACACTGTCTGCGAGGCCCGCGGATTTGAGGCGCCATCGCCGCTCCGCGTCTCATCACCAGACGGGTAGGCGCGACCCGGTCTCGGCCTCAGGCCCGCCTCATTATTGGGGGTATTTCTTTTCCTTGGTTTTGGGTATGTGTTGTCGGCGCCGTCTGTGAAGTAGAATTGTATAAGTGTTGCCGTGTGCTCGGTAGTCGGTATTAGCTCTGCATTGTTTTCGCTTTTATATTTGCTTTTTGTGTAAATGGAATTGTGTTTTTTTTGTGTGCTTTTGGTGGAATTGAATCTGTGTGCTTTCCGTTCGTCGCGAATAAATGTGCTTTATTGTTGAACTGTTCTCCCGCTTCGCTTCGTCTTTTTCCTCCATTGAATCCCCATCTCGCTCACGTAAAGGGCTGGTAGTGGGCTGAATACGCCCGATAATTAATCGAACCGTCGAGGTCGACGATAACACCGGTCGGTTATTCTGATAGTACGGAACGGGTCGCTTAAGTGGCCCGTGTCCAAAGTCGACCTGCGGCGAGGTGCGATCGCCCGGTCTACCCTCCGCGTGGGTACTTAGGTAGGTCGAAATCGGCGAGCAACCCTATCCCACGCGGGGGCTGATTGGCTCGACGCGGTGAGACCGAAAGGTCCACCCGTGACTGGTTCCCGGCGCAGTCCGAGAGGGTCACGACTGGATTGTCCGTCCGGTGGGCGACGTGCCGCGATTCGAGTACGTGGCCGCCAGCACGCCGGCGGCGCGAAATCCGCATACATATATATACATATATATATATATATATATACATATATATATATATATATATATATACATATATATACATACATATATACATATATATACATATATATATATACATATATATATATACATATATATATATACATATATATATATATATACATATATATATACATATATATATATATATATATATATATATATATATATATATATATATATATATATATATATATATATATATATATATATATATATATATATATATATATACATACATATACATATACATATACATATATACATATATATATATATATATATATATATACATATATATATACATATATATATATATATATACATATGTAGATATATATGTGTATATATATATATATATATATATATATATATATATATATATATATATATATATATATATATATACATATACATACATACATACATATATACATATATATATACATATATACATATATATATACATATATACATATATACATACATATACACATATATACATACATATATACATATATACATACATATATACATATATATATATATATATACATACATATTTCTATATATATATGCTAGATGACCCATGAACCTGTTGTGACAGCGTTTGATGAAAAAATTCATTTCAAGAAAAAAAAAAAAGATAGCTCCAGCGAACTATACCGCTGAGGTTGTTTGCATTGATCAAATACTCCCGAAGAGTACTTGACTGAATCAGGAATTGATTTTTTAATAATTTTTTTTGTTGCCCAATTTGAACGAAACTTCATATTGCACACCTCAGGCAAATGGTGAGTAGGTTGGGCCAAAAATTTTTGCACCACCATGTACCGTTTTGGCTGTATTGGGGGAACATACATACATATAAGATTAGAGTTTAAGTAATAAAGATATATATATATATAGTGTGTGTGTGTGTGTGTGTGTGTGTGTGTGTGTGTGTGTGTGTGTGTGTGTGTGTGTGTGTGTGTGTGTGTGTGTGTGTGTGTGTGTGTGTGTGTGTGTGTGTGTGTGTGTGTGTGTGTGTGTGTGTGTGTGTGTACCAGATGCACCTCCAAACTGTTATGGTGAACATCGCCACGGATTATGTCTCACATGGTAAAATTACACAATATACACAGAACAACCATCCATCTGCCACCAGACGATTGCTCCTGCTAATGCAGATCATTCAATCAGAAGGCACTTGATGTGATCAGCGGGAAAATCGAAGCATGTGGAGTGTAACGAGTACTCCGCCGACCCGATTGGACACAGTCCTACACCAAAGTGTCACCTCCGACACAGAGGTCTCTGCCCGTTGACTCTGTCAAATGTATGAACGTCTGATGTATAAACAATGAATGTGGTCATCATTGGTTTGATATTTATCGACACGCCATTCTGATGAGGGCAAGTAAGCCAGAAATCCAGATCGGTTGTTTCGTTTGATGTTTTACTGATGTTGACCAAATAATCTTTGTCTGTACTCCATTCAACATTCAACAATGTTGTTGTCACTGTATCCCAAAGAGAAGTGGTGACTATTGACATCTCCAAGGTGAATGATCAGAGGGTTTCTCATCATCATGATTTGTCACTCCAAAATCAAAGCCAGCATCTGTTGTTTCTCATTTATTTATATTTATCATTTATGTTTCTCGTTTTTCAGATGTCAAGAAGGTTGTTCCAGGCTGGGTGGAGTTACATTTTCCGAGGCTCTCCACATTCACACGGGGCTAATTATTTCTCAACCTACACTTCGTCATTTTGTCACCAGTCTTTACAACTCCGCTCTCCCTCGATTGATGGTACGCCGATGTTGTAGTTCAAGGTCAGTTCCTGTATGGGGTTGTTTTCAATGAGCCAGGTTTTCTGAGATCATCAGTATTTCCTGCCATTCTGCTACTGAGTTTTGCAGTGGAATTTTGAGGTGAGGGATTTTCAGACCCAAAGCTCTCTCTGAACTTTAGCCTCCTCGGTGATAGAAGGTGTCCATGCAATAGGTGTCTTGGACGATACACCTGTTTTTATCTCTCCTTTTTACAGAAGGCATCTCACCTCACTGATGGTCAGGCAGGCAGTATAATGACAGTCTGGGAGTTGAATTCAAAGTTGCTCTGTTGATCTTGCAGGATTAATCAAGTTCAGTCTCAATTCCTTGTGCATGACTTGACCATGACCATCGTGGAGCACATTACTCTGCAGTTGAGTGTTGCGTGGCACAACTGGGTGCTTGAAGTTGGTCTCAGCTCCATATTTGATGTTGGCCAGTTTCTCGAAGGTACAGTTCCTCGAGTTCGCTTTGTTTTTCGGCTCCTTGGTGTGTCATTTGAATATCAACTCCAAGATGAACTGGATAGTCATTCTGCTCGAGGAATGTGCCATCACACATTATCTGGAAGTTTTCCTTGGCTTTACTGTGTTTCATGACATGGAAGATGTACACCTTTGCCTTGAAATGATTGGCATTTGGACACTGTGTGTGGTCGCACTCTCTGAGTGCATTCAGCAACTGGGTTGGGTGCAACAAACGTCCGAATTTTTTTTTTCCCATTGAGTGGTATCTATGTCGATAAATGTTTGTATGCCTGAAGCCCAAGTGAAAGATGTGATGATGTCTGATTCAAGGCTCTGCCGCATGAGAGACAGGGAGCTTGGTTCAAACTGTGATGATAAAAGTTAGTTCCAAACTTGTTCAAGGAGACAAAGCATGAGTATTACGAGGTGTACTTGATAGTCTCGCTGAAGAACCCGTGTTCATTGATACTCACTAAAGAACTCATGCTGTCCACTTTATCCAGCAGGGCAATAATGAGGCTGTATAGATTACCGAGGTACAGGACGAGAACCCTGACAGGGAATGGGACAGAGAAATAAACAAACTTATCATCGATCAAGAAACATACTTCATCAGTCCTGAATATTGAAGAGAAAAACATCCAATGTTTTGGCATTTTTCGGGAAAATAGTTTGGCCTTCAAAAGAAACACATACAAATAACATTCAATGTGATGCGCAACACAACCAGGATGAACTTAGTCCCTGTTTGGTGCAATATTTAAGGAGAAGGGGAAGGAGGGGGGATGGGGATGATGACACGTTCATATGAATCAGTCAAAAAGATCCCCTCCCCCCTTTCAAAACGTTTTTATCCCAAAACACAACTTTTGCTCCAATGGCTTCAGGAAGTTCACACACCGTCAGAAAGAATTTGTGACACTTGCTGTGAATTACATGGAAAAGGATGAATATCTGCAAAGCTTCGCTGATGGCCGGTGATACAGAAACATGTCTGTGGATTAATTACCTTCCCAAGAGATGAAGGTTGGGGGGGGGCTATTATTGCCCAAGTTTTTTTTCCCCACCTGTGGAACCAACTCCCACATTCTCTTCAATCTCATTCTTCCCAACAGAACTTCATGAGCACTGTTCACCACCATCTCAGATCATCCCCCATCTGAAACCATGATCTTTTCTTCCACCATTAACCCCTCAGCCCACCTCATTTCAAATTTCCAGCTTTTCCTTCCTGAGAGTTTCCTTCTGTATCCATCCTGTCCACCCCATTTCTCCCTCTAACCATTGTTTGTCCAAGTCTCCCTCTATTTTGTTCTTCAACCCTGCTGTTGGTGTTTCCCCCTCTCCCTACTGTTCCTTTTGTTCTGTTGCATCCTGGTCCATTCTGTGTTCCAGCTCTTCCATGAGCCTTGACTTTGTACTGAAAGAAAGAAAACAGGATTTGAAAGGTTATGTGGGTTGACTGGCATTGCAGGAAGTGGTGTTGCAACTGACATTGCTTTTTGCAATAGATGGTGCTGTCTTTAACAGACTGCCACTAAGCCAGCAGTTGGATTTGTAACTTAAATATCTCCTTTCCCAGCTCTCCCCTGATCTGGAAAAACCTACTGTCGTCGAAAATACTTGTTAACTGTGCAACGGATGGTTAAACAGTGTGGATGTGTGGCAGCTACTCCTCGCTTGTCATGGCCCCTGTAACAAGAGCAGTTGTGGCACAACGGTTCATGGTCACCAGTCCAGTTAAGAGGTGCTATCGGGGGATACAGTATATATTGTCGCGGTGCTGCGTGGTTAAGCTAAACCCCCCCACCAAAATTGTGGTGACGGGCGGTTAACACCGCCAGCCTGGATAGCCAACGGTTTTCCTTAAGAGGCGGACAAGTTGATCCTCGGAGATTATAATGCGTGCGGGAGGGGTGGGGTGTGGCACTGGCGGAGCAACGGAGGCACGGGGAGCACAACACAGGGGGATTTATACTCTAAGCCCACGACAAATACACGGACACAGCAACTTAAAAAAAACACGGGATTTAATGAAAATAGACAAATACTTACAAGGGACAATAATTCAGATATAATAATAATCGTGAGATAAATTAAACCTAAAGTCGAGGCGACTCTCCACACAGACCTAAATACAGACAAGGGGAAACAAAATAAAAGAAAATCCCTCCTTTATTCTGGCACTTAGCTTGGTCCAGAGATGGTCTTTATGGAACTTGGAATCGAGGCGCTTCATCCTGCACATGTTGACGCGCCCAAAAATGGCGCCAAGCCGCTCTCTCACAGTGGGAAAACGTACATCAGGCAATTTGTGTGCGGTATTCAACACCAAGGCTCAGAGACCCCATGCAGCTTATTTGTGCGTCGATCGTCCCCACTGACCCGCTGCTTTTCAGAATAGCACCACCCCCTTCGGTGACATACCCGAGGCATTGGGGCCTGTCTCCCACGACCCAAACCAAGAGCCAATGGCCAGCATATTGCTCAGTACGCGAGTTAATTCACCTCGGCACGAATACGAGAATCATGCCTTCTTCTTCATACATCAAAGGAAAGTCATTTCTTTGTGCCAAGAGGAGAGCAAAGCGAGATCCTCCATCCTAGCCACATTCCTACCACGACGACAACTGCCTCCCTCACACCGACCTCGTGTGTTCGCTCCCTCTCTCTCTCGACGTCACACCGAATAACTGTTCCACCTCCGGGGTGTGGCTTGCTCGCACGAAACCCGGGAAGGCAGGGCTTCTGCCTGCTCGGCACACCTTACTTGCTTATTGTTAGCATTGCGTTTGTTACAAAAACGCGCTTCTTCCTGGTTGGCTTCTAAATACAAAAATGTACAAATTGGTCACAGGGGGCAATCACAAACTGGAGAACTTGGTCATAATCCCTCTCTAATTGACACCGCATCACCCCCCATGTGGTGACACATAACACTTAAGCTCACAGTTTCCTGGCTTAATTACATCGACATGTCTCCTACACGTCCATGGACCAAACAATTCTATTCAATCCTAACTTTCCTATTAAATTCCTTCATCAACCCCCACAACCGTAACAATATTGTGACGGTTCTGGAAACCATCATGCTCCAAGGCAATAGCACAGAACATATAGTGAGTGGTTCCTGAGATAGTTATGTCATTAGTATTCATTCCCGGTAGCCCTTCCCTTATGTGTGGTGGGTTTATGGGTCACAAGTGTTGTGTGGGATGACATAGTATTTTTCTTTTCATTCCTTTCCTATCTTGCTTATCTGCACATGAGCCGCTCCTTCATGCCATGTATATCACGCAGTCAATTTGCATACACGAGCCAATTCCCATTTAAAACGTGTGCCATGATTCAATGGCCACTTCACTTCAACCTTCACCATATTCTAACCCCAAAGCTACAACATTCATGCAACAATCCAAATGCCTTTATAATCATCACCACACCATTGAAACATAACCCAAGCTTGCTGTTCCTTCACCATTGCTGCCTCAACAATAACAAACAGCCACAACGAACGAGTATAACCACCACCACCATGAACCACCACACCATAGGCTTACCTCTACCATCGCCTCAACCACAATGACCACCGACGACCACCACTCCCTTTTGAACCAACAAGGAATGGGGGTGCGCAGCATACCATTACAGTTACTTGGACTCGGGACGTTCAGACATTGAACTCTGAGCGTGAGTTTGCACTGAACTCCATTCAACATCACATGGTTAGCCCCAGTGCTCCGCTCAATTATGGCCCCGATTTAGTGTAAGGCGCACATTCACACACGGAGAGCATGACCAGGCACCCCAGCGCCATGTTTGCCCTTTCTGGATTGTGGATGTCTGCCCTTTCTGGTTTGTGGATGTCTGCCCTTTCTGGATTGTGTATATCGGCCCTTTCTGGATTGTGGACACGTGCCCTTTCTGGTTTGTGGATGTCTGCCCTTTCTGGTTTGCGAACACGCGTCTTTTCTGGATTGTGGATGTCTGCCCTTTCTGGTTTGTGGACACGTGTCTTTTCTGGATTGTGGATGTCTGCCCTTTCTGGTTTGTGGACGTCTGCCATTTCTAGATTATGAATGTCTGCTCTTTCTGGATTGTGGATATTGGCCCTTTCTGATTTGTGGACACATGTCCTTTCTGGATTGTGGATGTCTGCCCTTTCTGGATTGTGGACACATGTCCTTTCTGGATTGTGGATGTCTGCCCTTTCTGATTTGTGGACACATGTCCTTTCTGGATTGTGGATGTCTGCCCTTTCTGGTTTGTGGACACATGTCTTTTCTGGATTGTGGATGTCTGCCCTTTCTGGTTTGTGGACACATGTCTTTTCTGGATTGTGGATGTCTGCCCTTTCTGGTTTGTGGACACGTGTCTTTTCTGGATTGTGGATGTCTGCCCTTTCTGGTTTCTGGACACGTGTCTTTTCTGGATTGTGGATGTCTGCCCTTTCTGATTTGTGGATGTCTGCCCTTTCTGGTTTGTGGACGTCTGCCATTTCTAGATTATGAATGTCTGCCCTTTCTGGATTGTGGATATTGGCCCTTTCTGGATTGTGGACATGTGCCCTTTCTGGATTGTGGACGTCTGCCCTTTTTGGATTGTGGACGTCTGCCCTTTTTGGATTGTGGACGTCTGCCCTTTTTGGATTGTGGACGTGTTCCCTTTCTAGTTTGTGGACATGTGTCCTTTCTGGATTATGGATGTCTGCCCTTTCTGCATTGTGGATATTGGCCCTTTCTGGATTGTGGATATTGGCCCTTTCTGGATTGTGGACATCTCTCCTTTTTGGATAGTGGACGTCTGCCCTTTCTGGATTGTGGATTTCAGCCCTTTATGGATTAAAAACATATATTCTCACAATCTCAGTGACGTCTGTGTCTCATGAGAACAACACATGTTTGACACATGTTGTGGTGAGTTGGGCTTTTAAATCGGTTCAAGAACAAAGGAGACAAACATGAAAAGGGAAATAAATGAAAGAGTGTGCATTCACTTTCAGTAGTACCAAAGCACATCCTTTCATGAAGTTTTAAACATAATTTAAACTTTTTACTCAAAGCCACCACCCCTCCACTCCACCCCTGCCCCCTCCCCATGGATTTCACATTGCTGTCCTCACGTTCTCGGATCAGTGCAGTGATGTGCAACACCTGGCCAGCTGAAAGCGAAGCATGCTGCGTGGGTGATATTGTTCCAGCGTTGCGATCAATTCAAAGACGGAGGGAGCCAACATTGTGATGAGAGAAACCACCACGCTGACCTGCAAAAGGAGAGAGACAAAGAGAGACAGAGAGAGAGACAGAGACAGTCATAGTGGGGATATTCGGTCAACATGAGATGGCTGTGCATAAAGATTGGTTTTGATGCTTTTATAAAACTAGAGAGCTCATAGAACACGAGTATCTACGAACAGTACTTGTACTGCACTTCAATTTTGATAAAATAATGATTTTAACGATTGTTTAAAAAAAAAAACAATCTGAAAGTTTAGTACAATATTGAAATAGTCCAGAAGCAGTCCCGAACAGCACCCACCCATATAACACAACCCCATTGAACCTTTACTAAAAGTGAAGAACTGCAAAACTGGAGGTTCTTGGAAGTATTAAGTCAGGTGATTCGTGTACTACAGTCTTCAAGTATATAATTAAATTTAAATAAAATAAAGACTGGAAAAGACGCATAAATAAATTAATTCCGGAATTTCCCACCATTTTTACGCAGTGTCCATTACACCACCTTATCTGACACATAGCATCAGTTATTTGTGCATGTTGTTTGTGTCCTTTATAACATCTTTAAAAACAGTAATTTTCCTGTTTGGAATGATTTTCAATTTTGTTTAACTGCCAGGCAGGTGGAGAGAGAGTAAAGGTATTATCTACTCTTCCTTGCGCCTGTGCGGTTAGGACACATTCACAGCCAAGGTATGTTAAAACAAAAGACTCATCTTCCTTTTTATGTTCCGTTTCATGTTCAAAATATAACATTCGATGTAAATAAGCTGTTCCTCGATCATAAACTGATAAGACGGACGGACGGACATGAACCAATTGCTTAACCCCGCTTTTCCCTTCACATGCTTGAAGTAATAATGTCTGCAGGAATGCCAACAAGGCAGGGACTTCAATATACCCTCACACAAATGGATTGGACCACCAGCTCCACAGCACCTGATATTAATTCCATATGGGAATATTTTCATGAAAGTCTACCTTCTCTCTTGCACCGGTTTATCCCATCGCGTCCGCAATTTTCTGATCCATCCTCTGGAGCAGTGAGTGGTTCACAAACTTTTTGGCATCATTTCCCTCTTTTTGACCATGCTGTACACCTGTCGACCTCTTTCCTGTTGAGGCATGATACCATCGATGAACAATTTGTCATGAGGTTGTGCGCTGGTTGCACCATCGACTTTGATTTATTTACTTTTATCATAATCATAATAATTATTTGTTCGTATGCGGCACAAGGCTGCGGGGTGGCGTCGTTGGCTGAGGGCGTCGGTGTGCCGCTGATGCAATGCCCTCTGCTGGTTAGAGTAGGAATTTGTAGTTTGTTCAGGGTGCCGGCGATAGCTCACCCACTCTTCACGAAGGACACTGTGGGTTCTTTCCATCCTTGGAGTTTCCTTTCCTGTTTTCCTGCTTTTTGTCTGTTATGTGCTGATCCTTTCACAGTGTACTTGCTCTTCCATGAGCCTCGACTATGTATACAAAAAAAGAGATTTTTGTGCAACTTCTTTTTTATTTGAACACTTTTTTCAAAATTTGTAGGCTTCCGGAATCCACGTGACATCCTTATATGGTCTCATTGAGATCCATGGACCACAGGTTTGGAACGTATACTCTCGCGTCTCGACCCTGATCCACTGGATCCTGAAGGGAAGTGGTTGCAGTCATGCAACATGCTTTTTCAACAAGGAAGACACTAACTTGATTGAGGGTAACTTTAATTCACTCTGTTAGGAATGCACCAAGCGTGTGTCCATCCTGAGGCAAAGCAGAAAACATAATCCTACAAATCTCAATGCTGAACCCTTCAGGCAGTTTCCTTCCTCCAAGTCAAGGTGGCACCTTGTCAAGTGTATCACTGGTGTATCCTTCCCCTCAATCCTGTCCCTCACCTCAAACATCATTACTACAGACTCTGCCCAAGATAAGGCAGAATGTCTAAACTCTGCCTTTTCCTCCATATCTCATCTACCTGCTTTCCGATGATGTACCCACTGTCTCCTGCACTCCATGTCCTCACTCGATAAGCGAGAGAAAGTTCTGTCCAGCCTTGATTCTACATGGACAATGAGCCGAGATGGCATCAGTGCCCATTTTCTCCAATCCTGCTCTGTCATTCTTGCTTTTCTTCTGTTGGTACTCTCTTGTATATCCTCCTTTGTTTGACTAGTACGGGCTTGTAGGGGCGGGCCCGTAGGGGCGGGCCCGTAGGTGAGTGCCAGTATGTGTTGCTTCGTGCCTGCAGTATCAGGTCCCCAGCATCAATTGTGACATCATATAAAACGAAGAAGAAGAATTGTGACGCCCCCTCTCTCTCGTCCTCCTCTCTCCCCCTCCTCTCTCCCCCCTCCTCTGTCCCTCCCCTCTCTCACCCTTCTCTCTCCCCCCTCCTCTCTCCCTTTTCTTGCCCCCTCTCTTGCCCTTCTCTCTCCCCCCTCGTCTGTCCCCCCTCCTCTCTCTTGCCCCCCTCTCGCCCTTCTCTCTCCCACCTCCTCTCTCCCTTCTCTTGCCCCCTCTCACCCCCCTATATCGCCCTTCTCTCTCCCCCCTCCTCTCGCCCCTCTCTTGCTCCCCCTCTCTCGCCCTTCTCTATCCCCCTCCTATCTCCCTTCTCTCTCCCCCTCTCTCTCGCCCTTCTCTCTCCCTCCCCTCTCTTGCCACCCCCTCTCGCCCCCTCTCACCCCTCTCCTCTCTCCCCTCCTCCTCTCTCTCCCCCTCTCTTGCCCCCCTCTATACCCCCTAGTCTCGCCCTTCCTCTCTCCCCCTCCTCTCTCGTCCCCACTCTCATCCCCCCCTCCCGTCCCCCTCTCCCGCAGATATTGGTCGACAGATAAATGGCCGTAACTTGGGAACCGCTTGTCCGATTAATATCAAACCTTGAAAAGGCACATCAGCGGGTCCCCAGCAATATTCCTGGCAAGTTTCAATCAGATCGGACAGTCAATCGTGCAAATAAATAAAAAAACATTAATTGTGACGTCATTCGTGACGTCATAGCATCGTGTCTTGTCATTGGTCGACAGATAAATGGCCGTAACTTGGGAACCGCTCGTCCGATTGATATCAAACCTCGAAAAGGCACATCCGCGGGTCCCCGGCAATATTCCTGGCAAGTTTCAATCCGATCGGACCGGTGATCGTCCGGTTATTAATAATTTGGGAAAAAATTGGCATGATACGGTGAGAAGGTGGGACGACACCTTCAGCTGCCATATATACACCTTTTCAACACTGAAAAAGCAGTAAAATGGCCGTAACTTGGGAACCGCTTGTCCGATTGACATCAAACCTCGAAAAGGCACATCTGCGGGGCCCCGGCAATATTCCTAGCAAGTTTCAATCAGATCGGACCGGCGGTCGTCGAGAAACCACGGTCGCAGACAGACAGACAGACAGACAGACAGACAGACAGACAGACAGACAGACAGACAGACAGACAGACAGACAGACAGACAGACAGACACACACACATTATTGGAATTATAGATAGATTCCCATGTGCCTGGAAGTCAGCAAACAGCACTCCAGTCCACAAGAAGGGTACAAAAAGAGATCCTATCGACTGAAGACCAGTAAGCTTACATCCAATTTTAACCAAAACCATCGAATCCATCATCGCTGTTGATGTCAAGTCTTTCCTCTTTTGAAACAGCATGATCTCCAATCCTAAGTTTGGATTCCAACCTGGTTGCTCAGCTCTGGATATGCCGCTGCTCCTTCGTCTCAAAATCTTTAAAACGTTAGAGGCTCAAAATCTCAATCTATCATCAAGAACTGTCTCCTTGGAAATATCCTTTGCATTTGACACAGTCTAACATCCTGCTTTGCTTTCCAAGCTCTCCCCCTGTGGCATAGAAGGCCACCTTCATTCCTGGATTTCAGACGTCCTCCATTCACGCAATCAACATGTTGCAATCAATGGAGCCTTCTCCTCTCCCAGTGGAGGCTGAAGTACCCTAAAGTAGTTTATTGGGTCCAGTCTTTTTCCTCGTCTACGTGAATGACCTCTCTGAGATTTAATTTTTGAGACGACTCCACATTGTATCATGTCGTACTCCATCCCAAAGACAGGCAGAAAGCAGCTGCATCACTCTCTGCTGATCTGGAATTGATTACATACTGGTCAGATAAATGGAACATGTCCTTCATTCCTGGCAAATCTCTCAATCTCAGTCTATCGAAGTGGAAGGATCACCAAATGAACCCACCTATCTATTCCCATGATCAGCCATGGGAAGACTATCAGTCTCTTGAACAAGTCGGCCTCACCATCAGCCATGACATCTCCTGGGCCAACCAAATAGCAATGCTGGCCTCCAAAACCAGCCGCGGACTGGGCATCCTTTATCGAGTCAAGCCATGCCTTGAAAACCAGTAACTATTCACAGTCTAGGTGGTCATTGTTTGTAGCTTAATGGAATACTGATCTTCGCTATGGGCTGGCGCCCCAGAATCACTTGTCTCTTGGATTCTGTGGAATGTAAACCTTTAAATATTATTGGAAGCTCCCACAATGAGTCCGAAGCACAGGGTCTGTTGCTGTCACATCTCAGGTCTGGTGACTTCTCCACTGGTTAAACTGCCTCTGCTCTCTCAGCCCCTCAAACCCTCTCCTACTGGATACACGTGGTCTTCCAGTAACCCCCTCCAGGTTAAACGCCTAAAATCAAGGTTGACTGCACACCTCAATGATTTTACTCCTCACAATTCTTCTATATATATACAGAACCACCTTCAAGAGGAAGTTCAAGTCCACTTTTTCTTCAAGGACTGAAAGCAGATGGTGCACCATCATCTTATGTCATCCCCCCATCCCTTCCCACAATCCTCTTTCCATCAATAAACCCTCCGAAACCAACAGTCTTACTTAAGGGTTTGTGTTTCCTCCCTCCTCTCTCAATATCTTTTCATTCATTCTCTTGCTTCTTGTGTCCCAAGGGTTGCCCCGCTGCCCTCCTGTCACGCCATCACTCTACGTCACCTTACTCTTCCATGAGCATCGACCATGTTAAGAAAAAAACGCCGGAGTGCTCCAGTACATGGCACTGCAGCTGACCCACCAAAATCAGGGTGGGAGCCAGGGTGGGAGGTTGCTGCGAACATGGCAGCACAGTCTGCCCTGCACAAAATTATTTGTGCATCACCCCATCTTCCCCTCCTCAACTTTCCCACTTGGTATTTATTTTCTTTTTTTCTCTCTTTTATTTTGTTCCATATTTTATCCCTCCCACCCCCCCCAGCCCCCTCTTCCCACCCTGATTTCTTTATTTAGTTTGACCTGTTTTTCTATACTATACAAGGAGCTGTGCATGCATCTGTGCATGCGTGTTCCAGACCCCTCTATGCCTTTAGACCCCTTGACACCCCAAAGACCCTTTAATACCCTGAGACAATTTAGTGCCTTTAGACCCCTTAAGACCGTCAAGAACCTTAAGACCCCCCAAAACCCTTAAGGGCCATAAGACATGTATGACCCGTGAGGCTAATAAGACCTGTAAGACCCCAAGACCCTCTTAAACCCTTAAGACCCTTATGACTCCCCAATACTCTTTAAGATCCTTAAGACCCCCAAGACCACTAAAACCCTCAAGACCCCAATACCCCCAAGACCCTCTGTAACCCTAAGGCCCTTTAAGACCCTTAATACCCCCAAGACCCTTTATACCCATAAGACCTCTAAGATCCCTTAGATCCTTTCAACACTTTATAACTCTAAGACCCTTGAAGACCCCTAAGACCCTGTAGATCCTATGGACCCCATAAGAACCCTAAGACCCCGAAGACCTTCTGTCTGAGGGCTTTCTACAGTAACATTTGAAGGTCACCAGCCATAACGAAAAGCCCCCATTGGTAAACCAGAGAGCACAAAATAGAGTTAATTAATTTTTCTCGCTTTTTTTTCAGGTTCTGCTCATCTTGGTTGGTAGCGTAGTGAAAAGTCCCACGTGGCAGAGAAAAAGTCCCAATTTCCCAATTCATTCCACAGAGGTGGGGACTTGGGGTCACATGGGTCAAACCAGAAAAAAAAAGTTAACTCAAAATTTGATATTGGGTCATTCCTGGTGGAACTTTTTGCCATCTCTCAACTTTAATTTTGGTGGAGAAAGTGGGGATGTACGATGGCGAGTCATCGACTTCGCTCTAGTTCAGTTTGTCACGAGATTGTTGTTGTTGTTCTACGGCCCTCTCAAATCCCATGGCATCTAATCAGCCATCCTTAACAGGTAAATTAGCTTGTAATTAATAAAAAACAATTTATGATTTCATCTTATGGCACTGTCAGGTGGGTTTAGATAAGTGGGTTTGTTTGACGATGGTTTTAAAAGTAGGCCTAATAATCAAAATTGTGACAAAGTTAAAGTTTCCTTTTCTGGTTGTTTTCTGTTAAAAACTATGAGTTATCAGTGCCGTCATGAGTTCACCATGCAACTCATGGTGAGTGCATGACAATAAGTCAGACAAGCACGTCATCATTCATAGATCACAAACTCACCTCATTCTTCTCCCAAAGTGTTAGCTGGGCCTTCATCTGCTCCAGCTTCTGTGATCGATCGACCACAAAGTAAATTATGTAAATGCTCCCAGCAAGACACAGAAGCACCAGGACGTTGGCCAAGATCCTCAGGCAGACACGTACTGCCCTGAATGTGTCAAACAGTTCCAAATATAAGTATTCTTCCTTCTTTCATTCAAACTCACCAATATTGATTATAATTATTAACTAGTTATCATTGGGATATAATTATCCCAATGCAGGCGTTCCTCCGTCATGTAGTAAGCTCACCCACAGTGTCTTTCTGTCATGGGGAAAGTCTGCCCCCACCCACTGTGTTCCTCCGTCATGCAGTAAGCTCACCCGCGGAGTCTCTCCTTCATGGGGTAAGCCCACCCCCACCCACGGTGTTGCTCCATCATGGCATAAGCCTGAACTCACCCACAGTGTCACTGTGTAATGGGGTAAGCTCGCCTCCACCCGCGGTGTTGGTCCGTCATGGCACAAGTCCGAACCCACCCATGGTATCACTCCGTCATGTCATGGGGTAAGCCCGCCCTACCCGCAGTGTTGTTCCGTCTTGAGTAAGTCCAGCCACACCACCATCTTTTATTTTTTCACTTTCCTCACTCATATTATGGAATGCCTGCTCATCATAGCTACAAATTGCTGGGTACATTGCAATGCTTATAAACACCCGGAGACACCAGCGTTTGTGGCTTTATTTCATTTCTGCACATGCCATAACCTCGAGGATCTCTTAAACTAAGCCGAATTACAAAATTTCAACTCCAGAATTGAAACTTAGCAGCAGTTACGACTCCTAAAAAAATGTTTATTTGTCCAATTTGGACGTTACTTGGGCATTTCTGGGTGCATGGGTTTATCGACGGTAATTGGCAATCGCTTCCCAATGCAGGCGTTCTGTTGGAGTGCTTGCTTGAGTGCTTAAGCCACTTACCGAGCACTATACAGTCGATAGCGGTACAGTTTGTGTCCCGATCGGGATGTACAGTCGACAGTTACTCCAAGGTAGAGGGACATGGACGGCACACACGGACGTGGTACATATAGGTAGATTTGGATCTGCACAGACTCTCCGTGGGTGTGTGAACATGCCATGCCTGTTACAGGTTCCGTGGTGGTAAAGTTTCATCCCATATCTTATGGAGGTTTTTATCAGGTTTTCCATTGGCCTCGCGACTGTTTCTACAGCATTTGGTTATCTGATTTGCTTTATCACGGTTATATGGTTCTCCTTATGAGTTTCAAAGCAAATATATTTGATAACGTGTTTGGCTCCAGACGCGTCTGGACAGTGTGTCTTCAGGCGCGTCCGGGTGGTGTTTGTCTTTGGAAGCGTCCAGGTGGTGTTTGACTTCGGAAGCGTCCGGGCAGTCTTTGGCTCCGGGCGTGTGCGGGCGGTGTTTGTCTCCTGAAGTCTTGGCTCCGTACACGTCTGGACTGTGTATATATCCAGACATGTCCAAGAGGTGTTTGTCTGTGGGCCGTATTTATATTATGACAGGTAGAAAATGGATTTCAGACATTATTTTGTTTCCATCTGCACTGTTATTCTCTGCAGAAGCATTTTGATGAGACGGTACGAATAGTAATTCACGCTCCACCGCACGTCTGCCTTCCTTTCCTCTCACCTCATGCTGTCTTCCCTTCCCCCAACCTTTTCACTCTCCATTCCTTCTGGCTCCCCCAACCCTCCTCCCTCTGCCTCTCTCTTTACCACATCTTTTTCTCCCCCCTCTCAGTATTCCCATCAGTGAAGCGATGGGTGGTATATGAGGGCCGTCTAAAAAGTAACAGGACTGAGCCTGATGTGTGCTCCACTTACAGAACTTGAATGAACGGGTTGTATCACAGTCTTTCACAACATTCCAGCAATATATATATATATATATATATATATATATATATATATATATATATATATATATATATATATATATATATATATATATATATATATATATGATTGGTGATGGTTGATTGCGCTCATTGTGTGATTTTTTACAGGTCGGGCTTTACACGTTGTCTAGTCTGAGCCGTTGTGCTACGAGTCGTGAGCAGAGAGCCAATCTGAAGTTTCTTGTCAAGATTGGCAAAACACCTTCCGAATCGTTCGCAATGCTGCAGCAAGTCTACGGGGAAGAAACGATGTCACGTACACATGCAGTTCAATTGCACAAGAGGTTCAAAGAGGGACGGGAGGAGGTTGAAGACTATCCACGGTCTGGAAGACCTTCAACGAGCAGAACGGCGGACAACATCGAGCGTGTGAAGCAGATGGTGCGCGCAGATAGTCGACTCGCGGTGCGGATGATTGCTGAGGAACTTTCCATCAGCAAGGACACTGTCTGGAGCATCATCACTGAAAATCGCGAAATGCGCAAGGTGTGTGCAAAGATGGTCCCCAACCTGTTGGCCGAGGGCCAGAAACAGAAAGAGTCACTGTCTGTCAAGACATTATCGAGTGCCTTGAGGACGATCCAGACCTGCTCAGGAGAGTCATTACTGGCGTAATGACTCTGGATGATGCTCTTAGGGGGCCTGTTCACTGGATGATGCTCGTGGGGGGCCTCCCCAGCCAAATCGTGGATATTCGAATACGATCTTGAGACCAAACGGCAGAGTCAGTGGAAAAGTCCGGCATCACCAAGATCAAAGAAAGCAAGGATGTCGAAGTCGAAAGTCAAGGTGATGCTCATCGCGTTTTTTGACATCAAGGACATCGTCCACTTCGAGTTTCTACCACAGGGTCAAACAGTGAATCAATACGTGTACAAGGAGATCTTCCGGCGCCTCATGAGATCAGTCCGGGACAAGAGGAGGGATCTGTGGGAGAACAACGCCTGGGTGCTCCACCATGACAACGCCCCTGCTCACAGTGCCCTGAGCATCCGACATTTTCTGGGGGAGAGGAACAAGACATCTCTGGAGCAACCCCCGTATTCGCCAGACTGTGATTTTTTTTTCCTATTCCCCAAGCTCAAGGGGGTGATCGAGGGGGACCCGATTTCCTGATGTGGAGGCCATCAAAAGCGCAGTGACGACGGAGCTCCGGAGGATTTCAGATGAAGCCTTCCGGGGGTGCATCGAAGTGTGGAAGAAGAGGATGGACAAGTGTGTGAGACTGGAGGGAAACTATTTTGAAGGGGACAAGCTGTGATTTCAATATATTTTTTGGAATAAAATTTCTGTAAAGTCAGTCACGTTACTTTTTCAGTGGATCTCGTATGTATATATGTATACAGTATATATGTATACAGTATATATATATATATATATATATATATATATATATATATATATATGATGTTGGAACGGAGACCAGAGCTGAGGGGACAGATAAGTGTGAATGGGTGGGGGTGTAGCAGAGTGTGGCGGGGAGGGGGGAGAGGAACAGGAACGAGAGAGAGAGGAACAGGAACGAGAGAGAGAGGAACAGGAACGAGAGAGAGAGGAACAGGAACGAGAGAGAGAGGAACAGGAACGAGAGAGAGAGGAACAGGAACGAGAGAGAGAGGAACAGGAACGAGAGAGAGAGAGGAACAGGAACGAGAGAGAGAGAGGAACAGGAACGAGAGAGAGAGAGGAACAGGAACGAGAGAGAGAGAGGAACAGGAACGAGGGAGAGAGAGGAACAGGAACGAGGGAGAGAGAGGAACAGGAACGAGGGAGAGAGGGAGAGAGGGAGAGAGGGAGAGAGGGAGAGAGGGAGAGAGGGAGAGAGGGAGAGAGGGAGAGAGGGAGAGAGGGAGAGAGGGAGAGAGGGAGAGAGGGAGAGAGGGAGAGAGGGAGAGAGGGAGAGAGGGAGAGAGGGAGAGAGGGAGAGAGGGAGAGAGGGAGAGAGGGAGAGAGGGAGAGAGGGAGAGAGGGAGAGAGAGAGAGAGAGAGAGAGAGAGAGAGAGAGAGAGAGAGAGAGAGAGAGAGAGAGAGAGAGAGAGAGAGAGAGAGAGAGAGAGGTCAGGGACTGCAGGCATGTTGGGGTTAATTGTCATGCACCTACACTTAATGTGTGTCAGGTTCCTTTTCAGAATACCAAGTTCAGCACTATGTAAGCACTCATCACACTGAGGGTGGAAGGAGAGATGATTAAAAGCCTGAAAAATGTAGTGCTCCTCCTCCTCCTCCTCCTCCTTCATATGCAGCACAAGGCTGCAGGTAGCATCATTGGCTGAGGGCACGGCTGTGCCGGTGATGCAGTGCTCCGATTACCAGTACACTGGTACTTATTTCGCCGACCTCAGAAGGATGACAGTCTGAGTCAACCCCACCTAGTGTTAATTCAATGAACAACAGGGGCTCAATCTCAGGACCCTAAGATCCCAAGCCAGCCACCCTAACCACAAAGCCAACACGAGGCTGAAAGCATTGCTGTATAAACTGGGATGGGATAATTACGTCCACCACCGAAGGTGGATGGAGGTTTTGTTTTCTCCCCTGTCTGTCTGTTTGTTTGTTTGTTTGTTTGTTTGTTTGTGAACAAAATATCTGAAAAAGTTGTGCACGGTTTCGGATGAAATTTTGGGGAGAGCTTCGGTGTGTGACAAGGACGAAATGATAAGATTTTTGGGAAGATACGAATCCGGATCTGGATTCGAGAATATTTTTTTTAGTGATTTTTCACCATTGAGAGATCAGGCCAAAAACGATATATAGCAGGATATCTCAAAAAGTTGTGGACGGATTCGGACGAAACTAGGCGGATGAGTTGGGTAGATGACGAGAACAAGCCAATTAAATTTTAATTCAGGTCCGAATCCAGATCGGGCCTATTAATGGGATACAAAACATAAACTAATAATATACCAGGTGGAGATTTGTGATCTACCGAGTTCAGTCATAGTTTGGATGTGATTTTCGGAGCAGACCAGGAAAAAAAAGAGGACTGATAAGAGGTGAGGCTTGAGAATACAGGGTGAATGTAGAGAGGGGAAAGGAACATTTTGACATCATTTATACCTGATGTCACTTGGACCTGACATTACCTGGAGACCTGTGACGTCACTTTGGACCACCTGTGTAGTAAGTTTGTGGTTATACATGGACAAAGGCAGGCAGACACACACACACACACACACACACCAACAGAAAATTAAATAAAAAGATTTTGACATCTGGTGTGTTCAAGCCTCAATCTGTGATTTCGCCAAAGAATAAAGGTCCATTTCCCTCCAGAGCATCTGCTGGTGCGCAGCGTCTTGTTTGTACATTTAATGGATTGAATATTGAATTGTGCTTTACAATTCGACTCACGCCGATGACAAACCTGTTTTCACTCTTCTTCTTTTCCTGCTCTTCCAAAATCGACTCCTGCAATGAAGACAAATCACCGTACAATGATGCCACTGACAAGTAAAACTGGATTACCCGACATGATACAAGTTCTGGAGATAAAGGGTTTTCAGATTTCAGGTTCCAAATTTAGAATCCCATCCCACTCCAAGGGGAACAAAGATCAGTATCAGCCACATAAATATTATTGAAAAACTTCTCTTAACACCAAAGTTTACTGATATCGAAAGATATATTTAGTGAACTTCGCTCAGATCACATGACTGAACTTGTCCCTGGATGTACGGGACATCTCGGTTCACTTCTCCTGGGCTCAACGATCTCCGATGACCTTAAACTTGAACAATGCAGCTAAATGTAAACTACGGCAATATATTCAATTCATCATCAGGATAACTAAAAGGCATGGTCGGTATTTCATGAACCTTGTGCCATGTATCATTTACCCTGATAGTGGTGGCAATCGCAGCAACCTTGCTCTCTGCCGCCTCACTGCTCCCGATGAGATAATCCCAAGCGCAGAAAACCTTCCAGCAAAAGGTGAAGTTCTCCTCAGACGTGCTGCTGAGGCTTAAACGAGAATTCTTGGCCATCCTCGAGTGGGAATGGAAAAAACAAGAGTTAGAATAACGTCCATCATGTCGAGGTATACCAACTAAGGTTCGGGGAATCCCTCAATTCAGTTATTGGTTTCTGCTCCTGAATGTTATATCAACCGATTTTAGTTCCGCCGATGAAGCTGCATCAAGGCAAAACAGTACTGCTGAGGCCTAGTGTTGAACTTGTGACAATCCGCGTGACCATTGCGTACTGCCCCCTGTTTGGGTTGTCCCAACATACTTGCGAAGAAGGGCAATGAAGCTGTAAGCAAATCCAGCCATGCCAACCAGGAAGTAGGCAAGAGGGAGACGGTAGCCAAAGCTGCCAAGCTTTCTTTCACTGCCGTAGTAGCCATAGAACAGCACTGAGTACTGCAGGTAACCCTGTGAGGGGGAAAACATAAAATAAACTGGAAAGCAACTCAAAATGCAAAACCACTTTTATACTCAAACTAAACTTGACGAAAATAGCAGCTTAAGAAAAAGTAAATTTTATTGATCAAGATTCTCCATATTCTTGAGATAAATGTCTTTTTTTGAAGATTTTGATGACAAAAACTGAAACGGCACACTGCCCCTCTTGGTAGAATGGATACTCTCTCTCTCTCTCTTCCATGAGCCTTGGCCTTGTATCCAAAAAAGGTAAAAAGATTCAAACACACACACACACACACACACACACACACACACACACACACACACACACACACACACACACACACACACACACACACACACACACACACACACACACACACACACACACACACACACCTCCATATTGAAAAACCCCCATTAACCGCTGCACCGGCTGACAGGCTAAATAGAGTCGCAGACTTTCACGGGGTCACAATACGTCTTCCTTCCCTTTGGGAAATCTGGAAATCACAGTTCACAGTGGAATGTGTTTCCATGGGCCACTGTTAAGCTAGTTCACTAATGGGATGGTCCCTGTGAAACCAATAAACTACGGAGGCACGCTGCGTGAGTGCACCGGTGGTAAACACCCAGCCCTCCCTCCCAACCCCACCTTCACTCCTTGCCCTCCCAGAACCTTCATACCAAAAGACAAAAACAATGGACGTTGACTAATTTGGAGAATCCTGGCAAGTCTGGTGAGGTCATTTTTCACTTTGTGGCCAAGGACCCACCCCAAGAGACCATATGGTGTCCAGGTCTTGCGCTTCTTCCATCTTATCTGAAGGTATTTGTTTTCGGGAAGTACTGCCAAAGGGAGCTCCAGCCAGGACCTGCGAAGGTGGAGGGGAATTTGGGATCAAGGAATATTGTCATTCACAACTTCATGCTGTACGAGGATAATTCTTACACGGACACATGCAGCTGGGTGTACTTGGACACAACGATCACCTCTGGAATGATGATGAAAGCCATCGTCATGGCCATCAGCACAATGTTGATGCCAAAAAGCCAGCGTAGGAAGATGAAGTAGGAAGCAACACCAGAACCAAAATGACCTGCAGGAGACAGGTGCTGACGGGAGAGGAACTGCGCATCGGCCGGACGAGGAAACATCAGTCATTTGCGATCGCTCAGCCAACGACAAAAGATGGTAAACATTGGATATTTAACACAACGATGTACAAATTCTCAAAGATTAGCACCATCTTTCTGGACATCTCCTGAGCTTACAATGGTGTCTGGCAGCCAGCCATTAATTAACAAGATGTTTGCTGATGGTGTTCAGAGGGTCCTCATTGAATGGTTTTTCAGATTTTCTGAATTCTGAAAGCTTGGAAAATGAGGAAACAATGAGTTGCTCTTCATGGCATTCCATCTCGTCTACATCTTGAAGTTGCTGTCCTGAGAGGCAGTGTTTTAGGATCGATCCTGTTCTTGGTTAACATCAATGATCTCCCCACTTCCCAAGGTAATTCTCTATACCAATTGAGGAATGACTCGGCTCTGTGTGGAGCAGTATACCAGATGTCAGAGGTCAGTGACTGCAGCCTCCATCTCTGCAGAAATGGAGAAAAATCAAATAATCGCTCCGACCACCCTTTTGCCCACCTATCCTCTTCAACCCATCCAAGTCACACGAGTCCTTCCAAAATCCCACGCCCGATTACCCTCACCAATTATAAGCTGAGCAATTACTTAGTTCCTTACTCTGTAGTCCATCCTCTCATGTGTGGAACCGATTCCTCCCTCTCATCTATCAAGAGTGCTGCCCATAGTAACGAATAATTCATCTAGTACCCACCACTGCTTATTTATGCTCTCGCTGACCTCATCCACCTCATTAATTCCCTTCTGCCACTCATCCACTCATGTGCGATGTCTTTACCTCCCTGTCCCACTTTTGATCCCATATCAGTCAGTGACGGTGCCACGCCCTCTTTAGTTTAGCTCTTCCATGAGCCGAGATTTTTCGAAATAAAAAATGCTCCCCATATATTTGCTTGTCTTGACTTGTCAAAGGGCGGAGGAGCTCCTTGTGAGCCAACGGCCATCCATATCTAGTGCCCAACTGTGTCTGCGGACGTCCTCCTGCAGTCGGGTTACTTTTTTATGAGGAGGTTGGTGGCAGGATTTGCACTCCGGCCACCGTAAAACCCTTCATTCCGCAAAACACAAAAAAATCTGAAAACCCACTCCGTGGGAGTACCTCCTGTGCAGCTTCCCTTCGCAGGGCAGCTCACCGGATGACGGGATTTGGGCAAAGCCTTCGGGACCCCCAATCTTTGATGAAAGGAGGGAAAACACGGGGTAACCTCCCTGGGTCAGATTGCGGGAGAGTGTGTCGGAGTGGTGCTGAGGTGTCGTCCACCAGACGGCGGTCTCCTTGGGTTAACCTGAGGTGGTCCCTTTGGGTGGGTGCCTGGAATGTCCTATCCCTAAGAGAGGATGACTACCTGTCTCTGTTATCATCTGAGCTCAAGCGTTTGGACATCGGGATTGCAGCTCTCTCTGAGGTTCGGAGACCGGATTGCGGCGAGATAATGGTGGGTGGTTACACCTACTATTGGTCTGGTCGCTCCGATGGTTACCATACTCAAGGAGTTGCTGCAGCTGTGTCCAATAAGCTGAGCCCAATGATAATTGAGGTAACACCGGTCAACGAGCGTATTATGAGATTAAGGATTCGTCACTCCTTGGGTGTCATTTCCCTGGTCTCTGTTTATACTCCGACTGAGGCGAGTGATCTCACCGTGAAGGATGCATTCTACGCCACACTCGAGTCTGTGGTTGATCAGTGCCCCAGACGAGATACACTTCTACTCTTGGGGGATTTCAATGCATCGACTGGAACTGATAGGGATGGTTATGAGGTGTGTGTTGGTCCCCATGGGTCAGGAACTATGAACCAGAATAGCACTAAGTTCCTTGACTTTGCAAGAAGTCATGGACATAGGGTGGCCGGTTCATGGTTTCAGCGGCCACAAGCTCATCACTGGACTTGGTATTCCAACGCTGGCGGTGTGGCAAAGGAGATTGACCATGTCCTCATTGACGGTCGTTGGAGGATGATCCAGAACTGCAGGGTCTACCGGAGTGCTCAGTTCCTCAATACTGACCACAGGCTTTTTGTAGCAACTCTAAAGCTGCACCTTAAATCATGGAGAATGGTACCATCCCAGCCTCGGCTGGATGTTGGCAAGCTCAAGGATGGGAGAGTAGCTGAGGAGTTTGCGAACAGGCTGAGTGGACATTTGGGGTGTCTGTGTGCTTTGGGGGGTCCTGAAGAGTTATGGATTACCTTCAAGACCACCGTCCTTGATGTTGCCAGTGGATGTCTTGGAGCTCACCGCAGGGCAAAGAAGAATTTTGCCACTCAAAGGACACTGGATACCATTGACCAGAGTCGCAGGGCCAGGCTGAATGGCAGAGCTGAGCTGTTCAGAGAGCTGAGGCGTAAAACTGTACGTGCACTGAGGGTGGACAAGGAGGCCTATGTGCGAGGAATCTGTGACGGGGTAGAGCATCACCTGTGGACAGGTGATTCTCGTCCTGCTTACAGGGGAATTCGCGCATTGCGTTCATCCAAGCCCATCCCTCGGAGCACTGCAGTTCGAGCAGAGAGTGGTAGGCTCTTGACAGAGGAGTCTGAAGTGAAGGCCCGCTGGGCCGGTTGCTTTGAGCGGTTGTACCAGGCTGATCCCCCAGCTGTCGAGTTGGACGTCAAGGGTGTTACAATCCCTGTTGCTGACCCTCGAATCAACTGTGGTCCACCTTCGCTTGTGGAAACACAGGCTGTGGTGAACCGGTTGAAACGGGGCAAAGCTCCAGGGATCTGTGGCATCCATGCCGAACTTCTCAAGGCTGGTGGAAATGCTGCACTCGTGTCGTTGCATGCAGTTTTGTGCTTTGTCTGGAACACAGGCATCATCCCAACTGATTGGAAGAGGGGCCTTGTTGTTCCTCTCTGGAAAGGGAAGCGTGATCGCCAAGACTGCAACAACTACCGAGGGGTGACGCTGCTCTCAGTGCTGGGCAAGGTCTTTGCTCGGATAATTCTTCATAGGGTTCGCCACCATCTGCTTGAGCACCAGCATCCAGAGCAGTCAGGCTTTACACCAAAGAGGTCAACGATTGACCGTATCCTTGCCCTTCGTGTCCTCACCGAACGCAGACGAGAGTTTCGGCAGGGGCTGCTTGCAGCCTATGTTGATCTCTGTAAATCGTTCGATTCAGTGAATCGGGATGTCCTCTGGAGGATTCTTGGTCTTCGTGGGGTGCCACCAAAACTGATCGATCTGATGTCTGAACTCCACTCTGGTACTGAGAGTGCTGTGAAGTGTGGTGGTACCATCTCTGACTTATTTCCAGTTGTTACTGGAGTTCGTCAGGGATGTGTACTTGCCCCCACACTTTTCAGCACTTGTATGGACTGGATTTTAGGGAGGATGTCGGAGAGATCAAGTTGCGGTGCGTCATTTGGGAATGTCAAGATCTCGGACCTTGATTTCGCAGATGATGCAGTCATCTTTGCGGAGACTTTAGATATCCTTTTGGGGGCCCTCGAGGTGCTGAATGAGGAGTCAGAGCCCCTGGGATTATGAGTTTCCTGGGTCAAAACTAAGGTCCAGGATTTCAATGACATCTTGGATGCTGCTGTCCTGTCTGTACCCGTTTGTGGTGAGGATGTTGAGGTCGTGGAGAGATTCACTTACCTTGGCAGTGATATTCATGTCTCTGCTGGCTGTGAGTGAGAGGTCAATAGATGTTTGGGTTGGGCCAAGGAAGTAAAGGATTCACTGGATCATGGGGTGTGGCACTGCTGGTACTTGTGCAGGAGGACGAAAGTCCAAGTCTTCAGGTCTTGGTGCTTCCAGTCTTGCTCTATGGATGCGAGACTTGGACTCTGACCAAGGATCTGAAACGGAGACTCAATTCCTTTGGTACCAGGTCTCTTCGGAGAATCCTTGGCTTTCGCTGGTCAGATTTTGTGTCCAACGAGCAGTTGCTGAGAGAGACTCGGATGAGATTTGTTACCTGCATGGTCTGTGAGCGTCAGTTGCGGCTGTATGGACATGTGGCTCGTTTTCCTGATGCTGATCCTGCTCACCAGATTCTCTCAGCGAGGGAGTCTCGTGAGTGGAGGAGGCCAGTGGGCTGACCACGTGCCTCGTGGTTGCAGCAGGTTGACCAGCATCTCAAGGAGATGAGGATGGGCCAGGCATCTGCCTGGGGGAAGGCCAGACGGAGTCCCGTGGTGTACCGGCAGAAAGTGGACGCAGCGACGCGCTGTTCTGGCACATGCTCCCATACCTGACCTGACCTTGACTTGACTTGACTCGTCCATTTCAGTCCATTGCAGGAGGAAGGCCTCAATTAACATGGTGTCGTGGTCCATTATTTCCTACCAGCAGAGTATCCGCCTGACGGACGATCTTCTTCCGAGCATGCAACACCTTCTTGTGATGCATACCTTTATTTGAGCGGTGTTTCGGCAACTGACAGCTTTGTATAGGAAAAATAAAGAACCCAGGTTACGTGCATGAAGCAAAAACATACCGACTCCTTATAATTCAAACTCCTCACCGCATGGGAAAACGTGGCCGGAAAGGAGTACTGCTCTGCAAATGGTGGGGACTTGTAATACCCTCCACCACCTGGAGGGGGTGCTACACGATACACATCGACATAGAGAATTTGAGTCCCCCCCCTCCCCAAGACCATCGGCAAAGATACAAACACCCCGATTCACTAATTGGGGTCATGCTGATCATATATAGCAAGTCTGGGTGTAATCGGCCCAGAACTGTAGGAGGAGCAGCGCGCCAAACACACAAACACCGGTCCGTGAATTGTAGTAAGGATTCCCTGCATGGCAGACCCATTGTGATATGCAGTGAATTTTTCAATCTAATCGTCAGTCTTCCTCGACTCTTTCCAGGTCCTTCTGGAAGTTGCCAGTTTGTCATTCTTGCCCTTCAGCTGCCCGTCCTTATTGCTGTGTGCCCAGCCCATTCCATTGCAGTTTTACATTGTGACCATCAGGTAACTCAGTTTTCTGTCTGATCCACCGGCTTCCCTTCTTGTCTCTTTATATTTAACCAAGACTATCATTTGATGGCTTTGTGCATGGTGATAATTTTTTTTTCTCCATCTCCTCTCATTGGTTGTAATCTCCTATCATGGATGCCAAAAGGTGTAATGGAATCCACCTAGGACCCAAAGTATCGACCTTTAAAAAAAACAAAAAACAATCAAGATCACCTTTTTATGACCAAGTTCTGATGTT
>NC_140972.1:11082883-11092883 GCF_056783735.1 Eptatretus burgeri
TGTTTAACGACCGCCCGGACTTATGACCAGCTCTCCGACCAGTCGGCAGCGGCAGCGCATGACCTTTTTTATTTTTTTATTTTTTTATTTTATTTTTTCTCAGTCTCAGTCTCGTTCCCGCAGTCGGTCGGTATTCACTACACTAGCGTTCACAATCTCCAAGACTACATATTTCGTCTATAAATTTGTACTTTATTGTGCACCCCATAGTACAAGATGTCGGCGAAAAGGAAGTGTCGGCGGCATCAGTCATAAATAAAAAAAAAATTGTTGAACTTGCTAACGTGCTTAATTTAGATGTTGAAGTGGAAGATATTGAAGAATTAGTGGAATATGTCAAGGGAGAGCTAACCAACGAAGATTTAATAGAGTTGGAAGCGCAAAATCACTTGGAAGAGGAATAAGAAGAGGAAAGAATGGAAGAAGTACAAAAGAAGTTTCACTGTAAAGGGGTTAGCTGGTGTGTTCTCGAAAGTGAATGCGGCTATATTAGAACTAGAGGGTATGGACCCGAATGTTGAACGGTTCACGAAAGTGGAACGGCAAATGAATGAACTTTTACGATGCTATCGTGAAATTTATGAAGAAAAAAAGAAAATTACAACGCAGACACTAACGGGATTCTTCTCGAAAGCTACACCCAGGACCCGGACCCCTACCCCTACAAGTCCTTCCATTTCCTCGCCGTCATCGCCCTTACCCGGGTCCTCTACAGCTCCTGATAACCCTGCTGATAACTCCGATGATGACGCTGATGACCCAAAACCACTACCACACTTTGAAGGATTCAATGACTAAAATGTTAATCTGAATGTCTTTTTTTATAACATTAATGTTTTTTGGTACATCATTTTTATAATTTTTGCTGATTGTATCTTTATGTTCTGTAATATGTTAGAGTTATGCAAATTAAAACAAAGTTATCAAGTTGGAGTTTCCTTTAGACCTTTTCTTTTTTCAGAATAAATAAAAACGATTGCCTGTATTTACAGTATGCAAACCTAAGTAATGTATATTAGAGCTGATTTCCTCTATTCTGTTGATTACAGTATACAGTACACTACTGTATTAACATTTTAAAATAAATCCTCGCTTATCGACCAATTCGCTCAACGACGTCGTCGTAGGAACGGAACTCTGTCGTTAAGTGAGGAATGCCGGTATTGATAAGCACGTATGTACAGCAAGGCACTTAACAATCCATTACTTACTAAACTGGTGACACACACACACACACACACACACACACACACACACACACACACACACACACACACACACACACACACACACACACACACACACACACACACACACACACACAGTCGGACCAAAGCGGTCTTTATTAAAGCCTCCAGCTCGGATGGAGAGGCGAGCTGCAGACCAGAACCTGCCTCGGACCTGTCCACCTCGTGTGGTCTTCGAGCGGATTTGCACCGGGCACCAGCGAGAGGCGAGCCGCGATCAGCCTCCCAAGCTCCGGCGGATCCTCTCACGCTCCAGAACACGCGCTGGTGAAGATGAGGTGCCGATCCTTCACAATCCGCTGAGTCGATTCAACCGAAGAACCACCAACCACCTTCCGTGCTCTCCGAACAACCACCAACCAAGAACCAAGAACAAGAACCCAGAAGAGCCCACTTCTGTCTCTCCATTCCCTTCTTATCCCTCTCGGGCACGCTCGCTTCCGGTGTGACTCGTTCGCCGTCGGTGGGGGCTGTCGCTTCCCATTTCTTGGAGTGCCCCAGCGAGCCGATTCATGTCCATATTAGGGAATGGAATTCAGTTCGCTCATCGTTGGGTGGGGGCTGTCGCATCCCATTTCTTGGAGTGCCCCAACGAATCGAATGCCGGGAGCAGAGGGTTTTTGTTGGTATTGTTGTCATCGTTGGTGTTGTTATCGTTGGTGTTGTCATCGTTGGTGGTGTAAAAAAAATAAAAAAGGAAAACCTGACTATTAAAATAACTCCACAGCGCAGGAACATTTAATTACCCATTAGAAAAGGGAACAGGGAGCTATCTATCCACATTTACTTATCGATATAACTGAGCTATAGGACCTGTATGTTGAGTGTAGTAAACTTCCAAATCCATAACAATATATCCAGTAATCCCTCATCCAATGTGGGTTTTTGCAACGTGGATTCGTTTAGACACATGGGAATAAATGCGATGCTTATTTCCTGAACACGCATAATACTTGATTCTCCGCAGGTTTTAATGTGGCGCTGTGATCACGTTGTGTGCAGAGATGTCTCCTGCCATCTTCTAACACCTGTTGACACCCATGGACCCTTAAATACGGGATGGCACCGAAACGTCAAGCCTCTCCAAGTGGGAGTGGAGTGAAGAAATCCCGCAAGGTGATGAGAGCAAAGAAAATCACAATGTTCAACAAGTTGTGTGGCAGGATGAATGTCACGTCGGTCGGCTATGAGTATTATAAGAACGAGTCCACTATACACATCATTCGTTCAAGCCCAAATTACTGGAGTTTATAACAGAAAAAGGCTATGCCCCTGAACAGGTGTTCAACGCTGATGAAACATGGCTTTTCTCCAAGAAAAGTGGGTTGGACGTGCTGGGTGGTGGTAAGTTGGTTGGACGTGCTGGGTGGTGGTAAGTTGGTTGGACGTGCTGGTTGGTGGTAAGTTGGTTGGACGTGCTGGTTGGTGGTAAGTGGGTTGGACGTGCTGGGTGGTGGTAAGTGGGTGGACGTGCTGGGTGGTGGTAAGTGGGTGGACGTGCTGGGTGGTGGTAAGCGAGTTGGACATGCTGGGTGGTGGTAAGCGAGTTGGACATGCTGGGTGGTGGTAAGTGGGTTGACCGTGCTGGGAGGTGGTAAGTGGGTTGGTCGTGCTGGGTGGTGGTAAGTGGGTGGACGTGCTGGGTTGTGGTAAGTGGGTTGGACGTGCTGGGTGGTGGTAAGTGGGTTGGACGTGCTGGTTGGCGGTAAGTGGGTTGGACGTGCTGGGTGATGGTAAGTGGGTGGACGTGCTGGGTGGTGGTAAGTGGGTTGGACGTGCTGGGTGGTGGTAAGTGGGTTGGACGTGCTGGGTGGTAACTGGTAGCTGGTTGGACGTACTGGTAACTCTGTGATAATACATTAAATCCTCCATGGAGTAAAGTCTGATTAGTGATGTTGCATTGATGGGTTGACTGACTGCACGGATGCAACTGAGGTTGTGGATCTACTGATGTAGGTAATCCACTGACGTGGATACGTGACCGAGGTTGTGGATCTGCTGTTTGGAGAGGTCCTGGACTGAAAGGATCAAAACCTTGAGTGAGAACAGTGCTCAGGGGATGATTGGGGAGGGTGTGTGGGTGGAGGGGGGGTCCAGAAACCACTCAATTGCTTTCAGGTAAATGTTCTTACTTTCGATAATGGAACTATATTTTGAAGTTTACAATTTCAATATAATTAAATATAGGGTTTTGTAAAATTCACATCATTTACAGAAACAGCTGTCATCACAGTGCGTGCGTGTTTTACTGCCCTGGCGTTCAACGTGTGCTACATACACCAGCATTCTGGAACACGCGCCAAATTCTCCCATTCCCCTTTATTGTTTAAAGCCCCACAAAGTCTTTGTTTGTCTGTTCGTCTGTATGGACGTCTCCCCTGTAATGTAATTTTCCATCTTCCCCTGTACTGTATTTTGTTTCTCTAATCCCCCGTTTCTTCCCCTCCACACAAAATGACTGGCAAACGGACCAAGAGACGACCGAGCCTCCCTGAAATGATTGCCCTATTACCTGGATTTGTACCATGAACATTGCTGGACGTTTGGGGTTCATCCCAGGAGCATGGGGGTAGAAGGGATTACTCCCATGTTAAGGGTGGAGCTCTGTTCATGACAACACCCGGCTGGTGGCAGAATGGGCGGGGCTGCGGGGATACCCTCCATTGGCTGGCATGGGGCTGGCTCGTCGGGTCTGACGTGGCCCAAAGGCTGGTCCCAGACTGCCTCGGGTGATCTGACGTGAGGCTGTTTGGACCCCACCTGCCACCAGGGCTATAAAGCTGCATTTGGCGTGCTGATTCTCTCTGATTTTTCTTTGTCTCCGTGTCTCTCCATCTGTCTGTGTCTCACACACACACACACACACACACACACATACACACACACACACACACACACACACACACACACACACACACACACACACACACACACACCGCTCTCAAGCTCTCCTGTTCCTGCATTACCCCTGTTTCTTCCCTGCTTCTGGACTCTTTGGTTCGTGCTCCCGATGGAGCTGGTGGACCGTCGTTGATGGAGAGCATTGTCCGGGCCATTTTGGAGAGCGGTATCAACTTGTGGAGGGTGACGTACATACCAGTCCCAGTTTGTCCCCCCATGTGTGTGAAGGGAACCTGTTTTGTTAGCCGGTAGGTAGGTTAAGTCTGCAACTTGTACATTTGCTTTCCCTTTTTATTAAATACACACCTTGATCACACTCTTTTTATTGCATTTCCCCTTTTCCTGCCCCAGTTTCCCTGCTACGCCATTGAAGCCCTTAAGTTTCCCTCCCTCCTTCCCATACTCCTCATCGCTCATTGTAAAAAAATTATTATTGTTATATATTTCCAATCTGCCCGTGGTTATCCTTTCGTCCATTGGTCCAGAAATGTCCGTATGTAGATTAGTCAGGAGGTTATAATTCCCCAACTCATTGGCTCTCATATCAGTCTGACATTATACTAGCGGAAAGCTCGGCCGCATTAATCATGATCCAATAAAGATAACAATTGCATAATTGCCGAGGGTGCAATTCCCCAATAAGGAGACCATGTGTTCTTAGGTAAACGGTGTCAGATGGAGGACCCTAAATCACGTGGTCAAGCTATTGGTGTTCGTGGTCATTTAATGACACTGCGACACAAAGTTATTCGTGTGCGATGGCCTGCGATTCCTGGCGAGTCCAGGGAGAAGCAGGGATAGTACCCCCAAGACCCCGGGTCCACAACAATATTATAATATTGTTATGGTCATACAATTCTTACTGGTTGCACGGTTTGAATCCGGAAAGTTGCTTCAGTACAATCGGAGCAGTCAACCATTCTCGGGATGTTCCTTCCAGATCACGTGTCTAAACGCCACGATACCATGCAGATTGGAGGTACTGAATCGGTCCAGTTTGACGCCAATTTAGGTGTCGTACTGTTGTGGGCTGGGGTTCGGTGGCGATAAACGACCACGAGGTGGAGCAGTGGAGTCGTCTCCCACCGAACACCCGGAATTTAGGTCGTGACTCTCGGATAAGTCCGAGAGTTCAAGGGTCCCTTAGTGGATCGTAGTCGCCAATATTTCGACGGTGGGGTAGGGTTAATTGCCTAATTTAAATATACCTAAATACCCATGTCATCCAACTATTGGGGAAAAACACACCCTCGACCGACTTTGTCCGAATTGAGTCCCTATCACCGACTCGGATCCGGCGTAACCGAGCAGAAGTTACCAAAGCCGTGCCGGACCAAATGAGCAATCCACGGCATGAGCGGCCTTACCAATTCGCAACACGCACCATGCTAGCCCAATGGAGGAAAGCACAGAAAACGAGCTGGTACATTTAACAGGTGATTTATTTTACAATAATAATCAGGGAGGGGAGTACACAAAGAGCAGAGTTATCCGAATAAGAAATGTAATGTACAAGGAATGAAACCACTTAACAGCTCTACTTAACAGACTGGGCCCACGGACACACACACACACACACACACACACACACACACACACACACACACACACACACACACACACACACACACACACACACACACACACACACAGAAACTGGACCCCGTGGGTCTATTTCGGTCCTCAGCCGGACCAGGGTACCTGTCCCGCCTCGTGCGGTCTATTCGAGCTTGTCTGGTGGCGGGACTCGAACCCACCGCCAACAACGCCGCACCAAGCTCCAGGGACCAAGAACGGCACCATGGATGCCAGCCAGCACGGCCGCAGACGAAGCAAATCGCCACCGGACTGTAGACCCTCCGCAGTCGCCACGAAGACACCGGTCTGCCAAAAACCTGCTCCTCACGACCACTCTGCAGTCGCCACGATCACTCTGCAGAACCCTCGTCGACAAAGCCAATCGCCCCCAATCACTCCAGAACACACTTTTGTCTGCCCAACCCCTCGTCCTAACAACCACTCTGCTCTTGAGGTGGGAGGGGTCTCTTCTCCTCGCCACTCGCCTCCAGATTGGATGAGGGGTTGTCGGATGACTCGTGGTCACCTCTCGATTGGCTAGGGCGTGCGTGTCATGCTCGCCCTTCGCTCATTCGCTGGAGGAAACGGCCATGCCCTGCCTTGGGGCGGAGCCTCGATCTGAGGCGATGGAGGCTCCGCCCACGCCTTCAGCCAAAAACACGTGGGCAATGGCGACCGGGAAGAATGAGGGACGGTGGCGTTGTTGTAGTGGATGTAGTAAAGGATGTCGTTGTTGTAGATGTAAAAAAAAAACTAACTGGAAAATAACCCGTAGCGCACACACGGAATTCTCATAAGACAGAAGGAAGGATTCTAACTATTAACACATACTTATCAAAATAACTGAACTCCGGGGACTCTGGCTCCTTGTGTACACAAGGTTTCCAAATCCGTAACAGTACGACTTGATTCGGAATTAGGCCAAACGAGCCTGATGTGTGACAGACAGTCTGGATATGCGGCGTTATTTTCTGCAACCAATCAATCCCTCAATGGGCCTTTCCTAATCACCAGAGAGAACCACGACAGCCAGAATTCAACACAAGAACCGGTATATTTAATGGAGATCATGCACGGGGGAAGGAAACAGGAGGATGCAATACAAATAAATGAGGCAACCAATAACAGAAAAAAACCCTTACCCAACTACCAATACGCGCCCACGATACCAACAAATGAACGGAAGACCCTTAAATATCCTCAGCCTTATCGGGACCAATAATTCCACGCTAGATCAACAACAGATAGAGGAATGAGAGAGGAAATTCCTGATGTGTGCCATGAGAGACAGCTTGGAACTGAAGCAAGTGGCAGGTCTGACACATCATTGTAGCAGCTCTGGTCCACCCATGAGGGGGAAGAGAAGTGGGGCTAGTGGCGTAGCTCTCCTTTTGCAGCCCTGCAGAATGACACAGCTTTCTCCTCGGTGACACTCAGTTATCTCCTCCCCTCCCCTCAGCGTACCCGTCTTCATCACCTCGGGCAGGTATGTCATGAATGACACACCATGCCATGTGCCCCTCCCCTCTCACTTACCATTGGATGAGCGTCCCGGCCTGGGGGCAGGGCGACACCTCCGCAACCCTTCACCCTGATCTCCTGAGGTGATGGGGATGGCTGAAGGCACCCATATCATTCTCCGACCAAAACTCACGCTACAAGTCCTCGGGAGCACTTTACAAGAACATAAAGACAGATTGCAGGGGTAGAGCGCACACCTCCGCCAGGCTGAACAGTTTACATTTTGTTTCCCACTGATAGGCCAAATCTGGATCCGTACCTGAACCAAAATCGAATTGGCCTGTTCTTGTCACCAACTCATCCACCACGCTCACTCTCGACATTCATTTCAAGGAAATAACTGAACTACACGAAGCATTATTAACCCGTCGGAGCCATTTCTACAACAATATTATATTTGAAGGAATAGACAATACTGTACAATTAATGAATATAATTATAGAATTGTGAGGAAATATAATTGTGTGTGTGTGTGTGTGTGTGTGTGTGTGTGTGTGTGTGTGTGTTTTTGTGCGTGTTGTCTCCTGAATAGCAGAACAAAGGGTAATGGATCAACAGACAAAATGTGGAAAAGGGTAAGCGGTGTGACAACAAGAAAGGATCCGTGAAGCACAAGGAGAGGAATAGCAGCAGCAAAGAAGGAGCTGGATCTCAGCATGGAGAGCTGCAGAGCTCATTCATTAGATCACTGATGGAGTTGTGGTGTGCAGCAGACTTGTGATCATGCAGGCGTCAGGACACACCGCAGTCGACCGTATCTAGGTGCAGAAGCACATACCCGCCATCTGCACCATATGCCGCCAGCAAGCGCAGATTGACGGATTTCCGTCGCATGGACTTCGCTCTCCGCGTGCTTCGAGAATCCATCAGAAATCAACGCTCGTCACTCTTCTTGAAGAACCTGAACGGACGATAACACAGGCTGTTAGAGCAGCGGTTTGAATGAAGGTGAATCGGTGAGGCAACCACGGGTCGATTCAAACAGTGAAGAGTTGCCGTGATGACATCGCCGCAGACACCTGCTTGGTGAACAGCCTTGGAGACACAATGTTGATGGAGGTGTTGTGGCACACATTTCCACACTTTGCTGTACACTTTTCAATAAGGGAACATCATCGGGCATTTGGAAGTGGAATTCTGCTGACAAAATACGAGTTGGAAAGAGAAAGAAATGATGGCCATGGAGAGCAATGTCCTTTCACGCCCTGCAACAAAAGCCACTTGGTGTGACGCAGTGTGCTGCAGGACATAAATCAGGATCCATTGAGCCTCCACTTCACCACCGACCTTCATTCACACTCTCACCTCGACGCACGAGACTCCACGGATCCCTCCAGTGCACGGTACCGCGAGCTCACGATCACACCTGTAAGGCTCTGGGACGCTTGATGATGGTGGGATCGTGGAACGGGAGATGAAGGGAGGATCATGGACGTTCAGATAGTGGAATGAGGGAAAAGGAGGACGGACTGGACCATGAGGCATGTGCGTCTCGCTCCTCCCATCGTGAGGTTCTCACCAATGGCAATTGCGGCGTTTGTCCCTCGTTCTGGATGCAACACCTACAAAACATTGTATCGATCTGACATTGATAGCGGAGTAATTTAATGGTGCTAATATGTAAATAAATAAATAAATAAATAAATAGTATTTTATTGAGGTGCCTTCATAAGTTTTGAAAATTGTAAGGACTTCAACATTGGCAGCTACTGCATCTGTAATGGGGAACAAGTAGTCGAGGCATCGTAATTACCCAAGGTATGAGTGCGGTAGTGAACCACAAGTAGTCCAGAAAAGGTGACTTCCAAGAAGGCAACGAATGAGAATGAAGAAGCAGAGGTTTGCACTACCATACATATATGTTGTCCTGTCCATGATTATATCACTGAGCAAAACAGAAATATTTGGAGATGGTTATGCCTATTCCTGCGTGTCCCGATCGTGTTCAATTTGCTTTTAAAAACAATCAGAGATTTATCAGAAAAACTAGCTGGAGGTGGGAATATCCACATTGAAAAAGGAAGGCACCACACCAACTGGTGGAGCAAGCCGGCGGGCTCAGGTCCCACCGAGCTCTTCATGCGAGACTGGGCAGGCATCATGTGCCCAATGTTCGGTGTATCCTTCCCAAGTGGAATGGGGTTGGACGAGGTGGGGGATTCACGTGACGCAAAAATGCAGATGGTGAGACCGAACGTGGTTTTCATTCATCATCACCTTCAGATCAGAAAGTCTCTTCACTCAAAATCTTTGAGCAAGAAGTGCACCGCCATCTAATGTTGTACTCTAACCTTACCCACCATCCTCATTACCCACATTTACCCCTCCTAATCCAACCATCTTACTCACATGTTTCAGCGTCTCTCTCTCTCTGAGAAAAGAGATAGAGATAGTGAGAACGAGAGGGAGACAGAGACAGAGAGACAGAGACAGACAAGCCGGTAGGCAGACATGGGTAGTCGACTACCCAATAGAGCCTGACGCGATGGGCCCGTTCGATGGGGAATGACCTGAGGATTAAGCACAAGAAAATTCATGATTCTAGCTTCAAGGGTTAATGCTGCAGATTGTTTTTTCGTTAAAATACCCCCACATTTGGAGGTTTTTCGGCCGTTGCTAGGCAACGGAGGGGTCCATAGCAACGGTTCTCTCACACATAACTAGGACATACCATGAACCTACCATACCAGTTTCATGTATATCTGACTCAGTCTCTGAGATATAACGAACTTCGTTTTTTTATTGTTTTCGAC
>NC_140972.1:11097883-11232883 GCF_056783735.1 Eptatretus burgeri
ATATATATATATATATATATATATATATATATATATATATATATATATATATATATATATATATATATATATATATATATATATATATATATATCTTCTTTTCGCTGCTCCCAGAAGGGGTCGCCACAGCAGATCATTCGTTATGATCCGCATAACGAGTTGCAACAGGTTTTACGCCGGATACCCTTTCTGACGCAACCCTGGTCGCCTCTTACGACACAGGGATATGGTACACCTATTCTAACCGGGGTATACACCGGGCCCAGAACACTGGTACTCACTTCGCCGACCTCGGAAGGATAACAGGCTGAGTCAACCACCTGGTGGGTATCAATTCAAGCAGCCAACGGGGCTTGAACTCAGGACCTTTTGGATCCCAAGCCGCGACCCTAACCAATACGCCAACACCAGGCTATATATATATATATATATATATATATATATATATATATATATATATATATATATATATATATATATATATATATATATATATATATATATTTATTGTTGTGGTTGATGAAATTCGCAAACCACCATTCAGGTCCCGTAGGTGAGATATCTCTGTAAGTATATGTGTAGTTAGGCCCAAACCCGTTGTTTAGAGGGAATAAATGTCATTCATTCGGACTGCGACCCTTTTAGATAGCCGTTTTTCTTTTACTATCTTTATTTTGGACCAGCCGCCATTACTACCACCACAACCACCACCAACCACGTCTCAACAGCCATCACACAACAACCACCAACCGCAACGCCGCTTCACAACCACAGCCACGACCCTTGCCGTCACATCTCGCTCTCGCAACCATCGCATCGCCGCCATTCCCGCGCCGCTTGTGGGCGCCGATCCTGGACTCGTGCAGGGCGCGCACCGAGCAGCGGGTGCAAAAACACCAGCCTTTCCGAGAAATTGGATCAAAAACGATTCACGCCCACTTCTGTTCCGTCCTATCAGCGAGCGTGGGGCGATTTGGCCCCGCCTCCAGGTGCGTCGGAGTACAATCGCTATATGCAGATTCGCGGATCAAAAATCATTCACGCCCACTTTTCCTCTGTCCAATGGGGAGCCAGCCAGAGGTGAAGGGTCGAAGGTGAAGGAGCGAAGCCCCGGGGGCTATAAAGGGCCGAGTTCGCTCGCCAAAGAGTCGTTGAGTCAGTCAAGGAGAGTTGAGAAGAGAAGAGTCAGAGAAAGCAGTTGGACGGAGTTGAGAAGAGTGGGAGAGTTGGAGAGGTGGCGGCGGCGAAGGCAGTCGAGAGGGCGCTCGTGTCAGAGTCGGGGAGCTGCGGAGAGGGGAGGCCGGTAACGCGACCGAGGTCGCGGTGGAGACGCTCGTCGCGGGACCCAAGCCAGCGAGATATCCTCATTCCCCCGAGCATCAACAACCCCCCTCCTGTTCCCCCCCCGTGCTGAGATAGTGTGAGAAGGGGGCCCCGTTCCCACCCCATTCCAGGCAGTGCCAGCGAGGCCCGCGGAGTCGGGGCGCCACCGCCATCTTGCGGCTCATCACCAGACGGTTAGGCTCGACGCGGTCTCGGCCCCAGGCCCGTCTGCCCCCTTGTAGTTGAGGGTGGTCCCTTTTTTCTTTTGCTTTGAGTATATGTGTTGTCGGCGCCGTCTGTGAAGTAAAACTGTATAAGTGTTGCCGTGTGCTCGGTAGTCGGTAGTAGATCTGCATTGTTACATTTGCTTTTTGTGCAGAATTGTTGTGCTTCTTCTACTTTTACATTTGCTTTTGGTGTATAATTGTATATGTGTGCTTTCCGTTTGCCGCGGAATAAATGTGCTTTATGTTGAACTGTTTTTCCCGTTTCGCTTCGTCTTTTCCTTTATTGAATCTCCATCTTACTTCACGTGAAGGGTTGGTCGTGGGCTAAATACGCCCAATAATTAATCGAACCGTCGAGGTTGACGATAACACCGCTCGGTTATCCCGATAGTACGGAACGGGTCGCTTAAAGTGGCCCGTGTCCGAAGTCGACCTGCGGCGAGGTGCGATCGCCCGGTCTACCCTCCGTGTGGGTACTTAGGTAGGTCGAATTTGGCGAGCAACCCTATCCCACGCGGGGGGCCGATTGGCACGATCGTGGTGAGGCCGAAAGGCCCACCCGTGACTAGTTCCCGGCGTTAGTCCGAGAGGGTCACGACGGGATTGTCCGTCCGGTGGGCGACGTGCCGCGATTCGAGTTACGTGGCCGCTCGCACGCCGGCGGGCGCGAATACCGCAACACTGGTGTCAGGAGTGGGATACAAACTCATCCCCCTCCTCGCGACACTGGTGTCGGAGAACGGGACAACGGGCTCTCCTGTCTCCAGCTAAATTCACGGGAATCGGTCCAGGGGTGAGAGGAGCGACCCCCGGTTCCCTCCAAATTACGAGCGATTTAAATTAACCCTTTACGAGAAATAAGATGGCGTCTCAAGGCGAGCGGGAGCCGGGGGTATTAGAAATGTATATGTGTAGTAATGTAGGATCCATGGTCCAGGATGAAAACCCCGTGCAGGAAATGTTGGTTGTGTAGGAACACGAACTCCCCCAACTGAACCCAGAGGCCGAAATAGGTGCGGCGGCGGCCGCGGTGTATGACACCTCCCCTCCCCCTCTCCGCCAAAACCCCCCGATCCTTGCCGAATCCGCTCAGCTGAATGCGCCCGACATGGCCCAGCTATACGCCATGCTGGCAGGAATCAGTGGGGACATGCACGAAATGAAAACGAATATGGAAACAAACGCACTCAAAATGAAGGAAGAAATGAAAGAGCTGCGGGGTGAGATGCAGAAAATAGGCCGAAGCCTGCAGGCGGGCATGGAGGCGACGACAGTGGAGCTCAAAATGGCGACTCCACGTGTGGGAGCGAACGAGCTGGGAGGGAGTGCAACGGCTGTCGGGCCCGCGGTGGAGGCAGGTAAGGAGAAAATAATTCGGGAGACAAGAGACGAGGTGAAAGTAATTGGGAGGGAGAGAAAATAACAATTAAGACGGAAAGCAAGGACGAGGTACGCGGAGATCGTGAAAGAGCAAGGAGTGAAAAACAGGGAAGGACGGGAGCGACTTAAGGAGAAAGCAAGGTTGACCTACATAAAGAGAAAGACGCCAGAAAGAAGCAGAGACCAATAGACACGAGGAGACGACAGAAAGAATAAAATGTATAGAGACACGGGAGATAGAGGGTGAATTGGACAAGGTTAGTGACGCACACACACACACACACAGAGGTAGTGGAGGACCATGAGGGGGAGCTGGCGGACCGTGCAGGGACCCGGTGCGAGCAGTTGGATGGCCTCCTCCAGGAACGAGGGGAGGGAGTATGCCCCCTTGAGGCGAGTCACGACCAGGTGGGTTCGGTCGTGCTTTGCGAGGTCGAGGGGAGGAGTGCTGTGGACAGGTGCACGGAGAGCTTGGGGGTATAGAGGCCCCGGAGACCCTTGTGGGGACACGAATCCCCAGTGTGGTTGTTCCGGTGTGTGTGGTGCCGAGGTGTGTGTTCACGAGTGTGGCGAAATGCGTGCTGCAACGCACGCATAGCGCGGGTCCAAGGGCGTGTGTGAGAGCGACTGGGTGGGTGACAAAGACCCCGTGTGTGGAAGCGACCCTGTGTGTGAGTGGTGTGGTGGTAAGTGTGCAGGAGGGCGTGCTTCCCAGCGCGCCGTGTGTGAGTGAAACACCGCGGGTGAGTTCCCCCGCGTGTGTGAGTGAGGCACGGTGTGTGGATGAGGCACCGTGGGCGAGTGCCCCCGCGTGTGTGAGTGAGACACCGCGGGCGAGTGCCCCCGCGTGTGTGAGTGGTATGGTTTGTGAGGGAAATGGCGCGAGTGAGTGGAGCCAGGTGTGCAAGGGTAATGGCATGCGTGAGTGAGCGGCCGAGTGTGAGAGAGACAGCGTGTGCAAGGTCGTTGTGTGTAAGGGAGATGTCGGTCGGCATGTGTGAACATGCAGCCGCGTCTCCCGGTGTGAGTTTAATGGTGAGGTGTGTTAGCGGCGTAACACGCGGGAGTGCGTGTGTGGAATGGAGACGGAGACTGCGACAGAGGAAAGAAAGCCGAGTAGCGGCTGTAGTTGTTTCGGGGACCGTGCCGGGTTCACCCAGCAGCGAGCATGAGGTCCGTGCTGTGCAACGCACGAGGCCCCCACATGCTCGCTTGCGAGAGTGAAGTCCCGGTCCGGAAACGCCAGCGGTGGATTTGCCGATCCCGCGGACGGACAAAGTTTAGGCAGGATTACGGATTTGGACCGGATGGGTTCTCTACGCGGGCGTGTGTGTGAAGCTCCAACGGGCAGAGCACGTGTTCGCGTGGGGAACCCCTCGAGATGTGGGGCTTGTGTTTTTTTTATGCGCACGGTGACGTCATGGCTGCACGTGGGGTTGGAATCCGGCAGGAGGGGTATCCCTGCCGGATGGCACCGTCCAAGGAGGGACGAGGTACACGTGCAGCTGCATGACGTCACGGGCAGGTGCAAAGTGCGTGAGCTGTGAGTTGCCGCGCTGGTGCTGCGCATGTGAATAAAAAAAAAAAGCAAGCCTCACTTTCGGGTGCACAGGATTCCTGGACAAGGGGTGGAAGACCCCCTTACCAGGGCACAGGGTGAAACTAGTTAGGGGGAAGGGTTAGCTTAGTTAGACCGACTTCATGGGGCAGGGGTAAGTCCTCATGGAGTCCGTGGAATGGATTAGTTAGAGGGATTGTAGCCAGATTTAGGTTGGGAAAGTGATTTTTGGGACATATGAGGACATGGACAGACTTGTGAGTGTGTAGAGGGGACGTAGTTTAGCTACGTGGTGTTAAAAGGAACGTGCTACTAGTTAAAGGGACGACGTGGGAGCACGAGTTAGTTAGGGGAGGTAGTTAGAAGGATGGCAGAGTTCAGCGGTGTGTGTGTTGAAGAGTTATGAGGTGGAGACATGTTGAGTGAGTGAGGCCAGCGGGTCTGTGTGTGTGGAGTGAATGGGGAATGCATGGTGCGATGAGTGATTGGGGGGAGGAGTGACTCCCGCCCAAGGGACCCCGGGGTCAGTGTAGAGTGAGTTAGCTGGGTTAGTCAAATTAACAAAAATGGAGGTTGTTTTGTTGTTGGTGTGAATGTAGGCTCGAAACCCGTTTGGAGGGGTGCAGGAGCCCTGTTGACGGGCTGGGAGCGTGGCTGCGAAAGGTGAGTATCGCTGAGTGGGTACCCCAGGCACCAGGCTAGTCGGCCGTGGTAGGCCAAGGGCCCATGGGGGGCCGGAATAGCGTAGTGGGCATGGGTGCGCCTGCTTGGTGCGGGGGCCCGGGGCGCCAGTAGCCGCGTGGGCAGTGTTGTGGGCACGGGTGACCCTCGGAAAGGGGCCTGGGAAGCCAGCCTGCCACGTGTGCGTTTCAGGGGAGGTGCCATGGGGGGGCACTCCCCGGTGTTTAGGGAGCTGGTAGGCTCGGAGGCAGTGTAGTGCCCGGGGGTGCCATAGCTGGAGATTCGGCAGAGGGTCGTGCCTGCCAAAGGGAGCCACGCGTCCCAGCCATGAGACCGTGTGAGGGCACGGGAAGAAAATTGGGGGGCGAGGCCCGAAATTGTGAGGACACCAACACAGGCGACGGGAATCTGGGTTGTTAGAACCAATAGTTTAAGCGAGAGGCGCTTGTTGAAAGCCCCGGGGTAGTTTAACAGTTAAATGGATAGGGTAGATTAGGAAGTGTACCCCTCCGCACCATCCATCCCCTCGCTCTCGTTGTGGGCCGCTGGACCCACTTTGGGTTAGATCGCTGAACTCTGTGGAGGCCATTCTGAGGCTTGGATTGGGCCTCGGCACAGGACGCTAGCTCTCCCTTGTTCCCCTCCGGGAAGGGAACGTAGGGGTTGGGAGTAGGCTCGGTGACAGGATAGGTTAGCCGAACAAGGACAGTACAGGGGGTTAGGGGGCGATTTATAGTGGGGAAGTAAAAAAAAAAAAAAATGTTTGGGTTTGACAAATTAAGGGAGTGGGTATAGACAGTGACAGGCAAAGGCGATAGGTTGGGATGGAGACAGTAGGCAGGTCCAAGCCCGCCTTCTGAGTGGCCAGCACCACCGCACCCCCTCCACCAACCTCCACTGAACGGCAAAGACTGGCCAGCTTCATCTGCTGGCTGCGTTGCTGCAAGGCCTGTGCCGGCCCACTTCATCGGCAGCTGTTGTTTTGCTGCAAGGCCTGTGCCGGCTGGATCGGCTGCAGCTGCTGTGCTGCAAGGCCTGTACCGGCCGGATCGTCTGCAGCTGTTTTCTGCAAGGCCTGTGCCGGCCAGTTCATCTGCCGGCTGTGTTTGCCTGCAGCGGCCTTGTTCTGCAGGCTTTGTTTGCCTGATCACCTTTGCCATGCCATGCCCACTGCCCCTGTTCACCCGCCCCGTTCAATTTTTGCTTTGCCCCCCCCCCCCTGTTCATTGCCATGTGCGCCAGGATCAGAGAGCAACAGTTTGCAAGTTTCGAGAACTGCCCTGTTGGCAGCCACAACACGGGCCTGCAGTGGCGGCCTGTGCACCGTGTTTGCGTCCATCCATTCATCCATTCATTGTGTTCATTGCGTGTGCCACTTGAGCTGGCACGGAGACTGCGTTTGTGCAGCCTATGCACCGTTGTGGTTCACTGCGTTCAGTTAAAAAGGGAAGGCCTTGGACTGCGAGTGAGCAGCCGGCCACGTTCCCTGTCACCTGCATTGTTTGAGCCAGAGACTGCATGCGAGCAGCCTGGCTCCCTGCTAACTGCTTTCTTTGTGCAGAGGTCAGTGATCCTGGGCCATGGTTTAGTGTAAAATTTGTAAGTTAAGGTTAAGATGTACTGTACATATGAGTGTGCCCCCGGCATGTCTGTCTTAGCGCCGGCAATTTTATTTAAGTCGTCCGTGTGAGTGGGTTTATTTAGGTAGTTACTCAGCCCTCAGGTTATTTATTTTGGGGACACGAATACCATGAATGTCGCACTCAGGGATCCGTAGGTAAAATGTACTAGGGGAAAACTACACATGATGGCACACGAAAATTTGATGACTCGGGACGAGTCTGTAAAAAGGGGAGGGGGTAGTGTTGTGGTTGACGAAATTCGCAAACCACCATTCAGGTCCCGTAGGTGAGATATCTCTATAAGTATATGTGTAGTTAGGCCAAACCCGTTGTTTAGAGGGAATAAATGTCATTCATTCAGGCTGCGACCCTTTTAGATAGCCGTTTTTCTTTTACTATCTTTATTTTGGACCAGCCGCCATTACTACCACCACAACCACCACCAACCACGTCTCAACAGCCATCACACAACAACCACCAACCATAACGCCGCTTCACAACCACAGCCACGACCCTTGCCGTCACATCTCGCTCTCGCAACCATCGCATCGCCGCCATTCCCGCGCCGCTTGTGGGCGCCGATCCTGGACTCGTGCAGGGCGCGCACCGAGCAGCGGGTGCAAAAACACCAGCCTTTCCGAGAAATTGGATCAAAAACGATTCACGCCCACTTCTGTTCCGTCCTATCAGCGAGCGTGGGGCAATTTGGCCCCGCCTCCAGGTGCGTCGGAGTATAATTGCTATATGCAGATTCGCGGATCAAAAATCATTCACGCCCACTTTTCCTCTCTCCAATGGGGAGCCAGCCAGAAGTGAAGGAGCGAAGCCCCGGGGGCAATAAAGGGCCGCGTTCGCTCGCCAAAGAGTAGTTGAGTCAGTCAAGGAGAGTTGAGAAGAGAAGAGTCAGAGAAAGCAGTTGGACGGAGTTGAGAAGAGTGGGAGAGTTGGAGAGGTGGCGGCGGCGAAGGCAGTCGAGAGGGCGCTCGTGTCAGAGTCAGGGAGCTGCGGAGAGGGGAGGCCGGTAACGCGACCGAGGTCGCGGTGGAGACGCTCGTCGCGGGACCCAAGCCAGTGAGATATCCTCATTCCCCCGAGCATCAACAACCCCCGTCCTGTTTCCCCCCCGTGCTGAGATAGTGTGAGAAGGGGGCCCCGTTCCCACCCCATTCCAGGCAGTGCCAGCGAGGCCCGCGGAGTCGGGGCGCCACCGCCATCTTGCGGCTCATCACCAGACGGGTAGGCTCGACGTGGTCTCGGCCCCAGGCCCGTCTGCCCCCTTGTAGTTGAGGGTGGTCCCTTTTTTCTTTTGCTTTGAGTATATGTGTTGTCGGCGCCGTCTGTGAAGTAAAACTGTATAAGTGTTGCCGTGTGCTCGGTAGTCGGTAGTAGATCTGCATTGTTACATTTGCTTTTTGTGCAGAATTGTTGTGCTTCTTCTACTTTTACATTTGCTTTTGGTGTATAATTGTATATGTGTGCTTTCCGTTTGCCGCGGAATAAATGTGCTTTATGTTGAACTGTTTTTCCCGTTTCGCTTCGTCTTTTCCTTTATTGAATCTCCATCTTACTTCACGTAAAGGGTTGGTCGTGGGCTAAATACGCCCAATAATTAATCGAACCGTCGAGGTTGACGATAACAACGCTCGGTTATCCCGATAGTACGGAACGGGTCGCTTAAAGTGGCCCGTGTCCGAAGTCGACCTGCGGCGAGGTGCGATCGCCCGGTCTACCCTCCGTGTGGGTACTTAGGTAGGTCGAATTTGGCGAGCAACCCTATCCCACACGGGGGGCCGATTGGCACGATCATGGTGAGGCCGAAAGGCCCACCCATGACTAGTTCCCGGCGTTAGTCGGAGAGGGTCACGACGGGATTGTCCGTCCGGTGGGCGACGTGCCACGATTCGAGTTACGTGGCCGCTCGCATGCCGGCGGGCGCGAATCCGCAACAATATATATTGTTACGAATTCTGGCTCGCTTGGCGTGCGATCAGCCGCGTAACTCCAATCGCAACCACGTAGCCCACCGGACGGACAATTCAGTCGTGACCCTCCTGGAACTACTGCCAGGAGCCAGTCACGGGTGGGGGTTTTAACCTCACCACAACCCAGTCTGCACGAAATAGGGTGAATCGCCAAATGTCGATATACCTAAATACCCGCGCGGATAACCTACCGGGGGGTTGCACCACGCCGCAGGTCGGCTTAGGACACGAACCGCTTTAGCGGTTCGTTCCGTACTACAGGGATAACCGAGCGGTGTTATCGCCGAACTCGACGGTTCAGATTATTTATCGGGTGTTTAGAACCCACGACCAATCATTGCACAATTCAAGCTGGCACTTTAAAAAGAGGGGAAGGACGCAACGAACAGAAAACATTTCACAAGCACATTTATTACACATATAACACAAACAAGCAAGGGCAATCATGCAATATGTACAGCAAGAAATGAAAGACGTTGCGACTGACCATAGCATTAAATGTACAGGCACTTAAACAGGTTTACTTCACGGACTGGCGCCACAAACACACATACAAAAGCCCAAAGAAAAGAAAACCTCCCTTCTGCGGCCGGTGAACCCTCTCCGGCACTCTCCTCGTCCGCACGCGCAGGTCCACCACAGACCGCCTGTGGCGCCTCCCGTCCGCGTCTCCGAGGTGTCGCCCGGACTCGCCACCGGCCCGCGCCTTCACCGACAGGTCGCTCAACGCCATGACGAGAGAGGGGGAGAGACAACTCGACGACAAAGAAAGAGAGAGATCCAGCACGACCCGAACAGAGAGGATGACGTCGACAACTCAGACAAAAAAAAAGGACTTGACCTCGACCACCAAGAGAGAGCGAGCCCCACGTGCGGTCCTCCTTAAATATCGCGCGGGGCTCCGCCCTTCGCTCCTCCCCGTTTTCGGCTCCGCCTCCCTTCGAGAAGCTTCCCGAGAAGGGGCGTTCCCTCACCCCGACCCCCTCACGCCGTGCATCCACCAATCGGCGGCGAGCTGCCCTCCCCCTTCCGTGGTCCACGGAGGATGGCGTTCGTAAGCGGGTGTAGTGGCGAAGATGGTGGTGATTGTTGTGGGGGTGGTGTGAGCGTGGTGGGCATTGTAGCTTAGTTGGTGGTGGTTGTTGTTTGCGTGGAGGTTTTTGCAATGGTGGCTCAAAATAACGATAGATAAAGAAAAACGGCTATCTCAAAGAGTCGCAGCTCGGTGAACACAAAGAAATCCCTTTAAACAACGGTGGGGACCTATCTGCACATAAACTTAGCATCATAACTCATCTCAGGACCCTTTATGGTGTATTGCGAATTTCCACAGCCGTAACACTACCCACTCCCTTTTTTACAGAATCGTCCCGAGTCGTCGAATTTTCGTGTGCCATCATGTGTAAGTTCTCCCCCCAGTACGATTTACCTTCGGATCCCTGAGTGCGACATTCAGTGTATTCGTGTCCCCAAAATAAATAACCTACGGGCTGAGTAACGAACTAAACAAACCCACTCATACAGATGACTTAAATAAATTGCCGGCGCTAAGACATACATGCCGGGGGTGCAAAACGCATTTACAATTACAACTTAACTTACAAAATTTACACTAACCATGGCCCATGATCGATGGACTCTGTGGAGAAAACAAGAGTTAGCAGCAGGGAGCCAGGCTGCTCACACGCAGTCTCTGGCTCATGAAACCACGCAGGTGACAGGGAATGTGGCCGGCTGCTCATACGCAGTCCAAGGCCTCCCCCTTTTGAAATGGGCGCAGTGAACACAAACGGTGCACGGGCTGCACAAACGCAGTCTCTGTGTGCGGCTGCCTACTGGGCAGTCCCTGCGGACTCAAGCCGACACACGCAATGAACGGTGGATGGACGGATGGATGGAAACAAACACGGTGCACGGGCTGCTGGTACCTAAATCTCAACTGGATCCCTCTAACTAATCCATTCCCCAGGCCCCATGAGGACTTACCCCTGCCCCATGAAGCCGGTCCAGCTGAGCTAACCCTTCCCCCTAGCTAGTGCTATCCTGTGGGTCTTCAACCCCTTGCCCAGGGAATCCTGTTCACCCGAAGCAAGGCTTGCTATTTCTTTTTTTTAATGCACATGCACCAGCGCGGCAACTCGCAACCTGCGCTTTCTTTTACTCCCGTGACGTCATGGCAGCTGTTCGCGTACCTCGTCCCTCTTGGACGGTACCATCCGGCAGGGATCTCTCCTCCTGCCGGATTCCAACCCTACGTGCAGCCATGACGTCACCCTGCACATAGAAAACAAGCCTCGCGTTTTGAGGGGTTCCCCACACGAACACATGTGCTCTGCCCGTCGGAGCTTTACACACGCTCGCGTGGAGAACCCATCCGGTCCAAATCCGTTTATCCAGCCTAACCTTTGTCCGACCGCGGGATCGGCAACATCCACCGCTGGCGTTTACGGACCAGGTTTCACTCCCGCAAGCGCGCACGTGGCGGTCTCGTGCGAAGCACGGCCCGAACCTCGCGCTCGCTGCTGGGTAAACCCGGCGCGGTCCTCAATCCAGCTACGGCCGCTACCCAGCCTCTGTCCCTCTGTCGCCGTCGTCATCTCCATTCCATCCACGCACACCTGCGTGTCATGACGCTCATACACCACTCCATGACATTCACACCGGGATACGCGGCTGCGTGATCCTGCATGCCCACCGTCATCTCCCTTGCATACCGCTCTCTCACACACACTGTCTCTCTTGCACTCGGCCGTTCGCTCCCGCATGCCATTTCCCTCGCACACGTGGTTCCATTCACACACGGTGCCTCATCCAGACATGGCGTGCTGGGAGGCCCGCACCTCGGCTCACTCGCAACCACGCACACCCTATTACTCACGCAACGCCTTTCACCCACGCCATGCGTGCTTTTCAGCACGCATTTCGCCACACTCGTAAAGACACACACAGGAACAATCACGCTGGGGATTTGTGCCACCACAAGGGGTTCCGAGGCCTCTCTGCCACCCAAGCTCTCCGTGCACCCACCAACAGCACTCGCCCCCTCAACTCCGCGAAGCTCGACCGGACCCACCTGGTCGTGAACCGCTTCAAGGGGGCATATTCCCTCCCCTCGTTCCTGGAGGAGGTTATCCAGCTGCTCGCACCAGGTCTTGAGACATTCCGCGAGCTTGCCCCCAATTATCCTCCACTACCTTCGTGTGTGTGTGCAAGTCTTTCACTCCGTCTTTATCGTGTAATCTCTCCTCTATTTTTTCTATTTCCCGAGTCTCGATACATTTTATTTCTTTTATCTCTTCGTGTTTATTAGTTTCTTCCTGGATCTTCGTCTCTTTTGATTTTTCGGACGTCGTCACGTCGTGTCTCGTCTTTCACATTTCAGTCACCTGGGCTCCTGTTATTTCCACCGTCTCCATTTTCAGGGTTTGCCCTAATTGTTGTTTCATCCGACGAGTGATGTCAATCAAGTCCCGCACCACTAACATTATTCCCTGTGGTGCTGTCACAAATCCCACCTCATTGTGCTGTTCTACTTCCTGGCTCCTTTTGAGTCGTTCATCCTCTCGGAGCTTTTTGAGTGGTTCGTTCTCTTTCCGGAGTTTTTCCATCTCTGTGGACTCAAATTTTGCTCTCCCCTCGAGCTGGTTAATTTCAAACTCATATAGTTTTTGTTTTCTCTCCCACTGTTCCTCATGCTTTTCAGCCTCCAATCTTATCGTTTCTTTCAATTGGCTCATTTCCTTCTTGTGTTTCATTCGCTGCTCTTTCACCCCGACCGTCTCACGCTGTGCATCCACCAATCGGCGGCGAGCTGCCCTCCCCCTTCCCGTTAACCACGGAGGATGGCGTTCGTAAGCGGGCGTAGTGGCGAAGATGGTGGTGATTGTTGTGGGAGTGGTGTGAACATGGTGGGCGCTGTGGCGTAGTTGGTGGCGGTTGTTATTTGTGTGGTTTGTTGCAATGGTGGCTCAAAATAACGATAGATAAAGAAAAACGGCTATCTCAAAGAGTCTCAGCCTGGTGAACAAGAAGAATCCCCTTTAAACAACGGTGGGGAACTATCTGCACATAAACTTAGCGTCATAACTGATCTAAGGACCCTTTCTGGTGTATTGCGAATTTCCACTATACATATATACATATACATATACATATATATATATATATATATATATATATATATATCTTCTTCTTCTTCTTTTGGCTGCTCCTGTTAGGGGTCGCCACAGCGGATCATCCGTATGATCCGCATAGTGATTTGGCACATGTTTTACGCCGGATGCCCTTCCTGACACAACCCTGGTCGCCTCTTACGACACAGGGATATGGTACACCTATTTTAACCGGGGTATACACCGGCCCAGTACACTGGTACACTGGTACTCATTTCGCCGACCTCGGAAGGATGACAGGCTGAGTCAACCCCCCTGGTGTATTAATTCAGTGGCCCAACGGGGCTTGAACTCAGGACCTCTTGGATCCCAAGCCGCTGCCCAAACCACTGCGCCAACACCAGGCTTATATATATATATATATATATATATGTATGTATATATATATATATATATATATATATATATATATATATATATATATATATATATATATATATATATATATATATATATATATATATATATATATATATATATATATATAGTGTTGCGGTTCAGGAAATTCGCAAACCACCATTCAGGTCCTGTAGGTGAGATATCTCTAAGTACATGTGTAGTTAGCCCCAAACCCGTTGTTTAGAGGGAGTAAATGTGATTCATTCGGGCTGCGACCCTTTGAGATAGCCGTTTTTCTGTTCTATCTTTATTTTGAACTAACCACGTCTCAACTGCCATCACACAACAACCACCAACCACAACGCCGCTTCACAACAACAACAACGCCAACAGCCACGATCTTTACCTTCACAACTCGCTCCCGCAAACATCGCATCACCGCCATTCCAAACGTCGCCATGGCCATAAACCACCACCATAAACCCTCCACCACCTTCACCTCTCTCCTTCTGTGGCCATTCCCGCACCACTTGTGAGCACCGAGCGCCAGGCTGTCCTGGGCTCGTACGGGACGCGCGCCGAGCCGCGAGTGCAAAATGCGGCCTTTGAGGAGAATTCGGATCAGGAATGCTACACGCCCACTTCTGATCCGTCTAATCAGCAAGCGCGGGGCAATTTGGCCCTGCCTCCAGGCTAGTCGGTGTAGAATCGAGATATGCAAATTCTAGGATCAGGGGAGACTCACGCCCCTTTTCCTCCGTCCAATGGGCGAGCGTGGCTCCACCCCCGAGCTCGTTCTGATCCAGGAATTTGCATATGGGTTCTCCTGCCGGCCTATAAAGTGCCGAGCGCGGGGCGAATTTGGGCAGTTTGTCGGGGTTCGGAGTCTGTCGGGGAGCTGCAGAGAGAGGAAGCCTGGAGCTTGGAGCGCGGAAAAGAGTCGGTTTGAGAGAGTCGGTTTGGGCAGGGTCGGTTTGAGCGGAGTCGGCCTTGGAGGAGCGAAGAGAGTTTTGGGGCAGAGTCGGGTTGGAGCGCGGAGTGGAGTCGGGAGGCGAGGGCATACAGGTGGTTTGCTGCAGTCGGCTGAAGAGAATTGGGGAAGAGACCGAAGAGCTCGGGTCCGAGGCAAGGAAGACGGCGGTCGGCGACGAGGTCGCGGTGGAATCGCTCGTCGCGGGACCCAAGCAAGCCAGCTAAACTCTTTCCCCAGAGAATCAACAATTCCCCCCCCCCTTTTTTCCCCCGCGCTGAGATAGTGCGAAAAGGGGGCGCCGTTCGCACCCCACTCCAAGCAGTGCCAACGAAACCCGCGAAGGAGCACGAAGTCGGGGCACCGCCACGCCGCCACATTTGCGGCTCATCACAAAGACACGGGTAGGATCCACCCGGTGTCACGGACCTGACTGCTCTTTCAGGTCCCGCGCAAATATTGGCCCACAGGCCCCGTCTGCCCCCTTGTCTTTGAGGGTGGCCTTTTCTTTTACTTTTGAGTAAATGTGTTGTTGGCGTCGTCTGTAAAGTAAAACTGTAAAGCCCCCGGCTACGGACTGGATTTGTCAGAGACCGAGCGGAGTCTCCCTGTCCGTAGCCCGTTTTGGTTTTTTATACCAATCGAACGAATTGTTTTTTCAGCACAGCACGAACAAACCCAAAGCGGCAACTTCATACGAATCAGCCAGATTTATTGGGGACACATCAGTGAACACAACACAAGCAAGCACGCACGACAATGTTATAATCAATCTATAACCCGTTCTTAACTTGGGAACTACGGATTACGGGTTTCGAAGGGGACCCTAGCGAGATAAACCTTAGACAACATGCAGACAAGACACAGAGTACTTGGTGATGCTTCATGGATGAGAGGAACATTGTCAAGGCCCGAATGCAGCTCGTGACAAGCCGATGTCGACGGAGTTGAGCACCAGGCTCGAGCACGCCGCGTGGAAAGATGGCGGCGTCGTCCTCCTTTTGTCACACCGCCCACGCACGCAGCCTCAGCGCATTCAGCCCCCTTTAAGGTCGACGGCCCAAGACGAAATATCTATGGTATGCTCCAGCTGGCTTTCCCCAAGGTCCAGTATACAAGTCCAGGCCTGCCCTGTACACCAAGTTAGGCCAAATCGGGGTGTTGGTCTCCGCAGGCGGATCGATGGGACCACAAGACGTGTCGGGCCGTGTCATGAGTAAGGACAGAGGCTCCGTGGTGAGACGCAGGTTGAACCTGTCGATGACCTCCTCATAAAGTCGATCGTCGACTCACACAGCAGCCAGTTCCTCTTGAAGGAGATTGCCGACTAACCCTCAGGTTCAGTTCCTCCTACTGCCTATCACCCGGTTCGACACTCGTCGTTTCTCTGTTGCCTTCCCGGCACTCGCTCGCCTCCCAGCCGACAGCAGACAGACCTCATGCAGTCCTTTCCTTCGGCTCGGTCTTTACGAAAAACCTACCGCGCCACCTCGGCGCTCAGTTTCACCACCGCCTTCCCGGCGCGAGCTCGCCTCCCAGCCGATGGCAGACATACCTCATGCAGTCCCTTCCCTGCCTTTCTTTTGGCTCGCTCTTTACGAAAAACCGATCGCGCCACCTCGGCGCTCAGTTTCACCACCGCCTTTCCGGCGCTCGCTCGCCTCTGTTTCACCACCGCCTTCCCGGCGCTCTTGCAATTTCACTTTGTCTTTCTTTTGGGCACGCCCCTTTACGAAGCCGACAAACCCCTCCCCCTCCCCCAGCACTGGGCGGAGACTCTTTCGGAGAGGGGGACGAAGAAGAAGAACCTCTCGGTACACCACCAGTGCACGAACAATCAACAGCCTCATACACCTCCCGACACACATGTAACGTCCAATTACCGAACAACCTGGCCGAACATGCATTTAATGGGGGAGTTGGGTTAATCTTATATTTAATAACACACTAAGGGCCATTTCCACAACAATATGTATATATTGACCGTTTTTACAGCCATTTTTCCCAGCTGTGCAGGGGTTGGGCTTTTTCTTGAGGCAATATTTTATGGCCGGATGCCCTTCCTGACGCCAACCCTGGTCGCCTCTTACGACACACAGGGATATGGTACACCTATTCTAACCGGGGCATACACCGGGACCAGTACACTGGTACTCATTTTGACGACCTCGGAAGGATGACAGGCTGAGTCAACCCCCTGGTGTTAATTCAGCAGCCAACGGGGCTTGAACTCAGGACCCTGGGATCCCAAGCCACCACCCTAACCACTAAGCCAACACCAGGCTTAACAATATGTATATATATATATATATATATATATATATATATATATATATATATATATATATATATATATATATATATAGTCATGCGCCACTTAACGACGTTCCAGGCAACGACGGATCGCATATACGACGGGTCTGCCAGCTCTGAAAAAAACACGTCACTGAAAAATTCCTATCGCCGAGTGATGTAGCCTCGTATAAAAATAGCACATACAATTATGTACACTACAGACCATAATACCTCATAATGATAATAAACAACGACAGTGTGGACCTGTTATAATGCGATCGTTGAGGTCCATAAAATGTCATCGCTAAAAAAACAGGGTCATGCTAAATCGGGATTCAAGGAAATCGGCTTTCAAACTGAACCAATGTTTGCACGTTTACCTTCTAGCAAGTAAATTACCTTTGAATTGAAGAATTCCACGAATAAATCGTTTTTGTTCGTCAACTGAAACACAAATTTATTCTTAGTGAAGCTTTTTATGTTGTTAAAACAATCGCACTGTTCCGAAAATATATCAAAATTGACAGGTGCTCGTTTTAGTCCATGAGCCAGACCAAAATTTGGTACCAAATTGCGAGATAAAACGAGACACCATTTTTTGAGTTGGTTATGACCGCCAGTTTAAGAATCCACTTGCTTGCCATTTCAAAAGCGTAGCTTTCTTGGGGAAATCCGCTCGGGGGCGCTTTGAGGGGACAAAAAACTGATTTTCTTTTTTATTGCAGATTTTGCAACTAGATGCAATGGACATTCATCCTAAATCAAGTTGGAGGCTATATATGTAATGTAAAAGGTAAAATTTTGACAAATTGTTTCAATTTCTTCGCTTAAATGAAGAGAAATTACAAATTTCAAATGCGATTTTCTAAAAAAATTCTATTTTTTCCAACATAATCAAAACCTGACGGATGTTGACCCATGCTATGGATACTGGTCGTCTGTGAGAGTCGTGAAACATTGTATAGGTGTCGTTGCTGATCATCAAAATCAGTTGGAAATCCAAAATGGCGTCCAAGATGGCAACCAGAACTACATCATTGAGGTATGGATAATCTTCTTTTGTGTTTCGTCTCCAATGAATTTGGGTTCGAAGACGAGTATGGAATTTTTTCGAATTATGTGTCCATCTTACTTTTTTCTCAAGACTAAATTTGGCATTATTTTTCAGGTGAACGCAGAGTATGAACAGCATAAAAATGGACCCGACAAGCTCCCAACCTGCAAAGAGGCACAAGCCTGATTGTGGTGTTTGCATTCTTTGTGAAAAGGAAATTGCAGTAGAAAAATTAACTGGACCAAAAGACTTATCTTCATGGTTAACATTGCTTAATGCTGCAAAAATACGTAATTATGAACCTGTTTTGCAGTTTTCCGATTCTATAGAACAAGTACCAGAATCTATCAGATACGAAACACCTTGCCGAAATCGTTTTACTAACAAAAAAGACCTTGAAGCTCAACGTGCAGGTCAATGTAGAAGTGTTTTGCCGCAGTCCACGATAACAGAACCAACTCGAGCTTGAAGACAATCTACGGATGTTTCTGAACGGGTTTACCCCATCAAATGTATATTTTGCGACCGGGAGTCAAAATATGCAAAGGGGCGCTCACGTGAAAAACTCGTTAAATGCAGCGAATTGCGGGTGGATGAAACATTGTGGTCAGTTGCGGTGCGAAATATTGCAATGCCCGGCAGAACAGGAAAAAGTTGCGAAATCGACAATAGAATTTTGGCCTTGACATCCAGGGAAATAGTCGCTGCGGAGGCTCACTTCCACCATTCCTGTTATAAAGACTACACAAGGATGAGACCTGAAAAAACAACTCAGGAGACGGACGATGCTGAGGAGGCAGCATACAAGGCTGCAGAGTCAGATGGTTATGAACAATTGTTTGATTATATCCGAACATCGCTTATTGATAATCCCTCCATTGTGCCCTTATCTCAACTCACCTTAAAACTTGAAGAATGCATGCATACCCTCGGTATAGCCATAATGAAGCCATCGACAAAAAAAGCACATACGCCGTGTCCTTGAGACAAAGTTCGGGTGTACTCTTCAGTTCATAGTGAACTACAATAACAGGGTACTGGTGACGTCCAATGCCCTTACCAAGGAAACACTTGCCAAGGAAAATTTTGCCATGAAAGAACAGTTGCGGTTACTTTTAGCTGATCCTTCTGATTCCAAGGGGGACATTTCAAGAATTGCTGCAAGTCTCCAGAATCGTATCAAAGATGCACAGACCCCGCAGCAATGGCCCATGTATCCACAAAAACTGACACAGGACTCAATTCTGATACCCCAGTCACTTGAACCCTTCCTCACCGTCTTGCTAACTGGGCATTCAGACAGCCAAAAATGTAGTTCCCGTAGCTATAGGATTACACACTCCCTTGCTCAGGATATAGTTTATCATGTGAGCACTGGCCGAAACAAGCAACCAAAACACATTCTCTTGCCATGGGCTGTAAAGTCCATTACAGGAAATACAGAAACAATTCGATTGCTAAATTGTCTGGGACATGGTATATCATATACAAAACTTGAAGAATTGGAGACTGCCTTGTGTTTGGAGAAGCTATGGATGGAGGAACACAGTGGCACAGCCTTGCCGTCCGGTATTTTCCCCCACGTCCCGACAGTCCTTGCTTTTGATAATATCGATCGGTTGGAAGAGACCTTAAGCGGAGCTGGAACATCTCATCGCGTAAATGGTATCATTGTGCAGCCTAGAGTGATTGGACCTCTACCTCCTCCAAGACGAGAAAACCTTCCCAGAGAGAGGAAGAGAACTTTGCCACCACAGAACGTTGTCATGCCACCTTACTACACGAGCCAGAGAAAGAGTCCACCAGCAGTGTCCCTAGGAGAGCCGATAGTTCTTGAAGATAGTGCTTCAGAGTTGGCTCGGGAAAAAAACCTAGTTTGGTCGCTTTTGCGACAACAACAATCTTCAGGCCAAACGATAAGTGCCTGGACCGGCTTCAATATTGTGACTCGACAGGACATCCCTTCAATCACAAAGGATACGATCGGGTACCTCCCAACAATTAATGCACCTGCTACTAATATGTCTACGGTGCATCAAGTACTGGTTAAAGCCATGAGTTACATGAATTCATTGCAACTCTCCGAGATAGTTTGTGTTTTTGATCAGGCACTCTACGCCAAAGCGGCCGAGATTGTGTGGAATGACCAGGCTCGATTCAGTCCAATCATTCTTCGGATGGGAACATTGCATACTATGTGTAACCTGCTTTCAATACTCGGCAAGCGCTTTGGAGATGCAGGGCTTCGTGATCTAGCTGTAGAAAACAACATTATCGCGGAAGGTTCAATATCGAAAGTTCTTGATGGTAGACACTACAACAGAGGAGTCCGTCTTCATAAGATTGTGTATGAGGGTCTACTCAGGTTGTTATGGCAGGGTTTCTTCTCAGAGATAGAATCCCGACAAAGCCTCAGAGATGTTCTTGACGTCGCACTCCAAGAGTTGGGCGCCATTTCCAGTAATCCAGATAGTGAAACAATGCAAAAATTGCTGTCACATCAACCAACAATTCGCATTCTGAACCTGTTTTCTCAGTATTGTGACGAAATGCGGAACGAGAGAGGACCAATGGCTGCGTTCTGGATGACATATGTTGACATTGTTGAAATCCTGCTAGCCATGATTCGCGCTTCACGCGAGGGCAACTGGTCCCTCCACCTTCATTCAGTAAGGTCACTGCTAACCTGGTGTTTCGCTTATGATAGTGAATTCTGTGAGGTATTTGTCAGTGTATCTCGCACAGATGTCGAGGCTGGTGTATGACCATCCAGAGATATACAAACAGATGATGGATGGAGGATTCTCTGTGCAGCTGAGTGACAATAACCCTTTTGGTCGTGTACCAGTGGATCAGACGCTTGAGGAGACCATAAATAAGGACACTCAGACGGCACGGGGAACCAAGGGATTCAGTTTGAATACATCTGCAGTGGCAAGATATTACCTTAGCGCAGAGTTCCGTAGCGTGGTGTTAAGGCAAATCTGACAGTTGACAGACGGGGATGAAGGAGAAAGAAAAGTGAGCCTCCCAGACCTTGGAAATCGTAGAATGCAAAAGGATGAGAGGGATGTCCAGGCAGTTTCACAATTGCTGCAAACAAGCTGGGTTCACCCGTTTGCCAGAGAAGATACGCAAATCTCCAGCCTTTCGACTGGAATCATAGTTCCAGATGGTGTTAAAAAGGATTTGATAAGAGCAGAGCAGGTCGGTCGAAGTGCTGCAAAGCAATTTGTGGATGAAAGACTTAGTAAAGGAGAAAAGTTATATGACCCTTTAACAAAGCTGAAGCTCAAAACGTTTTCCTCAATGCAAGTGACGAAGAAAACAGCTGCTGGCAATCGAGAAATCATGCTGAAGGCCGACAACCGCTTGTTCGGAAGGATGCTCCTCATTGGTTGCAGTAGGCAACTGGACATGCAGGAAGTGTTGAGGCACCCTTTGGGAACAATACCCTGGGCACTGGCCAACCACGATGGATCTCTGAAAAAGACCGCCAAGGCAGCACTTGCTAACCATCTTGAAAGTGGTGTGCTTCCAGAGGAAACTACACCTCGACCTTCCGCAGCAATCATCGACGGTATGGGACTTGTTCAGAAACTTGATGGAAATAAATTAACAACATTTGTGGAAATATCTGAGAGGCTGCTAAAGATGGCTCTCACAAGTCACCCAGACAGTAAAAGAGTAGATGTGGTGTTTGACATATACTTAGACTCATCAATCAAGGATGCGGAAAGGGTCAATCGTGGTGCTAACCAGGGCATCTGATTTTCACAGATAGTGCCCACTCACACGGTCAGAAACTGGAGAGGAATACTCTCTAGCCTAGCAAGCAAGCGTCAACTCACGCGATTCGTTGCCAATCACTGGCAGCAGAGACAATCATTGATCAGTGAGAAAGAACTCTACGTAACAGCTGATTCGAAATGCCTCTGAATTACGCAGGATACTGTGATGGAAGTGCATGAACTTGATTCGTACCATGAGGAAGCGGACACTAGGGTTTTGCTACATGCATCACACGCTGCTCGATAGGGTTTCAAATCAGTCGTCATTGTTGCCAAAGACACTGATATTCTTGTGCTTCTCTTGGCATTCAATGCTCATATCAACACCCGCTTATGTATGCGACTTTCGTCTAAGGGAAGGATTCGACTCTTTAGCATTGACACGATTGAAGCGAGAATAGGACTTGATGGCAATTCGTAGCTGGGTCTACACGCATTCACAGGGTGCGATCCGGTCAGTGCATTCTCAGGTATGGGCAAGATCAAGGGACTGAAGTTGATGCGAGGAAATAAGGAATTCTTGGATGCATTGTCTAAGCTGGGGAGTGAATGGACATTAAATAGGGATGTTGTTGATACTCTGCAGGCATTTACATGCCAGCTGTATGCGTCCCGAACCCATGATACAGAAGTGAACGCTCTACGCTTCAATCTATGGCGCGCTAAAAAGGGTGTTGTAGAATCCGGGCAACTACCACCGTGTGCAGACACCCTGAACCAACACATGCTAAGAGCAAATTATCAGGCCGCTGTATGGAGACGATCCCTTGATCCAAAGCCTTATGTGTCTGCTCCAGAAAACCATGGCTGGCGCACAACTGACGTTGGTCGACTTGAAATATGTTGGATGACAGGACTGCCAGCACCCCAGGTAGTTTTGGACTTCATGTTCTGTGAGTGCCGCAAAGCGTGCGAACCTGGTGATTGCGTTTGCTAAGACAATAACCTTCCATGTGCGGACGAACGCCGATTAAAGGATTGCAGCAACACGAAGGACAGTGACTTAGTTCTGGACGTTTCTGATGATGTCTTTCGATAACAATGAAAGTGATGATGAAGATTAAGGACTTCAGTGATTTATACAGTGATGGCAAGGATGTCTGTGATGCACAGTCAGTTACAAGTACAAATTTAATGTCGATATCACATCAAACTTCTACGGTGTAAAAGTCTGTGCAAACTTCTTCCAAAACATCCCCTCCCCCCCCGGCCAGTTAATTTTTGACGCTATCACATGTCTCAAATTTTAACTAACAGGTGTAGTATTAAACCAAACAAAACCTCAGTATATTCTGCACACCAATATTTTAGGAATTGGTCTATGAAGTTACTGGTTTCAAGAAAACAAAAACTGGAGAAAATTGCATTTAAAATTTGAAATTTCTCCTCATTTCAGCTAAAAAAATTCAAATAAATTTCCCTTTCCTTACCCTTTTCAGTACAGTTTCAGCTTGACACTGAAGTTAGAACAATTTCACATGGCATCTCGTTAACAAACATGCAAAAAAATAAAATAAAATAAAAAAATAAAATAAAATAAAAAACGGTATTTTACCCCCCTTGAAGCGCCCCCTAGCGGATTCCTCCAAGAAAGCTACGCGTTTGAGCTGGCAAGCAAATAAATTCTCAAACTATAGGTCATGACCTATCCAAAAAGCAGTGTCTCGTTTTATCCCGCAATTTGGTACCAATTCATGAAAATACTGGGCTCAGCTCATGGACTATTTATTAATTTGTAAATTATAACATCGATGCAATGATTACGGATTTATAAAATCCAAACTCTATTTATTCACCTTTCTATAATCAATGCGAGAGGAGGTTGTAAGTGTGGTGTAGTCTGCGGGCCTACGGGGAGGGGCATGATGATGATGCATGATGGGCGTGATGATGGGAGGAGGGGTCGTGGTGGTCATCGTATCTGCGAGGGATATAAGGTGTGCGCGCCGTCTGAGGCGTCGTAGTAATACTGGAGTCGCCCGGCTCATGAGTGTGCCGAATACGGAATAAAGGGGAGCCGCCGGGCAGAGTACGCCCGCGCTCGCACTTGTACAACACAGCCCGGCTCGACTGTCCTCCCGCTCGTGTCTGCCTGCTAAGCATCTCCCATTTCAGTACAGTACAGTTGGCGAACGAGGATCTTCGGATCGGCGTGTGTAAGGGCGGCAAATGACCCGTGCGGTTCCAAGCTACGGAGCCAAAGGTCTCGCCAGCACAAACATGGCAGAGGGTCGGTGCACGGCAAACGTACGCGTGCCCGCCTTCGTCGGAATCGACTTCGGCCACGTCGAGTGGGCAACGGCCGCGCTCACTGTTCGTTTTGTCAAGGACACGCGTTTCGGCTCGAACGCGGCGTGGGACGTCGCGCAAGCTCTGGAGAATGTCCGAGGTCTCGATGGTCGGGGCACAGCAGATGGTCTAGGAGTCATCGCGATGGGCCAGGCACGCACGGCCATGCGCACGGTCGGCGGCGCGGGTCGTGGGCGAACATGGCAATGCAATCACTGGGACGGCGGTCTGAGCTCTCGAGGTCGTCTACGGTGTGTGGGCCGAGGGTCATCGCCCATTGTTACGGTCATAGATGGTGGTGTGCGAAGCGATCCTTCCGTCCCGGGTCGAAACCTGCTTGCAATTGATCCGGAGATGACAAGATCAGTGGCAGGGGGGGGGGGGAAGTGAGCGAGGCACGGATCGGGTGTCGAATTGAGTCCACTCGTGCTGGCCGCGCATCGCATTCGGCTGTGCCGTGCAAATTCACGACAGAGGAGCGTCCGGCACGGCTCAGAGATAGTTTTATTTCTGGTCTGCGAGCAGCCATCCTACGGTTGACCGCCATCACATTCGACTCGGTGGTCGTGACTGCTTCATCTGTCGAGCAGACACTCACGGATGTCCGCGCCATTGCTGGCCGGGACGTAATGAGTAGCTCCAGCTGGAGCATGGCGGCTAATCCCGAGGGCCACGCGGTGACCGCACAAGTGCCGCAGGTCGCGCAGCCCGGAGTCCGCGCGATGGCACAAGTGCCGCAGGGTGCTCGCGCGCCTAGCGGTGCGGGACGAGGGCGCGCACCGCAGCACGGTCGCACCGGGAGCGAAGGGGCACCGCAGCACGGTCGCACCGGGAGCGAAGGGGCACCGCAGCAGGACCCCAGTGCCCTGGAGATCAGCCTGCAGCCGGGGCATGACGATGCCGGCGAGCCGGAGCAGGAGCCGGACCCGGCGAGCCGGACCCTTTTGGGTCGGAACGGGTTCCGGTTCGTACCTCCAGATGTGCCAGTGCTCTCTTCGAGACCTTCGTCGAGTACCGAGGGCGAGGCTCTGGCGGCGGGGGCCGCGTCGATGCAGCGGGAGCGATCGTTCGTTGCTGCCTGCGGCGGTGATGTGCGGGTCGGAAGCGGCGAGAGCCATATCAGCTCTCGCGCTTCGCTCGCGATGAGTTCCCGCGCTTCGGCAGTGTTCGTGAAGCAATGCGCGTCGGTGTTGTTCAGGCAGCTTCAACAGGTGGCGGGGAGCCCGTGGCGTTAAAGGGAGTCGCGAGTCACGACATTGAGTCGACAACCAAGAAGCGGACTCGTGATGTGGGTTGTGGGTTGTTGGTCATGGCATATGTGTTTTTCCTTGCTCTAGTGATGCAGTTTAATGTTGTTGAAATAAATGCCAGCAGTTCTCGGGTGAAAGTGGATTTGGCGAAGATCAGTCAATGGAGTTGGGAATATGATCAATGTGATGTGGGGGCGAATAAAGAAGGTTTATTGGCCTTCAGTTGCCCCAGGCCGCAGGTAGTTGCTTTGTCATGTGCTGGGGGTTTATCAAAAGACCGCGCTGTACGGAAGAATGAGTTTGCAATGCTTCGAGTGATGTTCGTAGTGATTTATAACGAGCCTATGATTGCAGTGTGGTTTAAATGGAGTTGTTCCCGTCGAGCTGCCGTGTGGGTCTCGGAGGTCGACTCGGAACCAAGACTAGTGCCCTGGTCGGCGTTACCCCCACCTCTGGTTGCGAGCGCAGCTCTCTGTGTTCGCTCAAGGCCGTTTAGACGGGCGTTGGCGTCTCAACTGATTGTGGTGCGCGAGTTGTTTTGGAGCATTAAATGCGTACAGCCAGCGGCGCTGTTCAGTGCCCCCGGCCAAGGTCGATAAAGGCTGGCGCCACGGCTTCCAGATGGCGGGCTTCCGGCCTCGGAATGTTTATCTACGTCGGGTCTGCCTGGGGGGAGTGGGCCGGAGGCGTCTGATGGTGCCGGGGGAGGTTGGCTCGAAAGGTCGTCACGACCTCGGCGAGGGCCATGTCAGTATGGGCCGCCTGGGGGCGTTTTTGCTGCGTAGTGCTGCTGTGCTTCTCATTTTGCTGCTTCATATCGGTAACGCGGTCAGAATTTGGTGGGTGCTTTGTGCACCTCCATCTTTGGAACCTGGCCTTTGCTGCTCCACTCGCTCGCATCGACACATTATATGATGTGGTGTGCTATTATACTTCGCTATTGGTCATTTTATTTTCATGATTATTATACCGAAGTCCTTATAATGCTTCTTATATTGGTGGTCATTTAATAATCATAGTTTTAGGAGGGAGGAGTGTGGTGTAGTCTGCGGGCCTACGGGGAGGGGCATGATGATGATGCATGATGGGCGTGATGATGGGAGGAGGGGTCGTGGTGGTCATCGTATCTGCGAGGGATATAAGGTGTGCGCGCCGTCTGAGGCGTCGTAGTAATACTGGAGTCGCCCGGCTCGTGAGTGTGCCGAATACGGAATAAAGGGGAGCCGCCGGGCAGAGTACGCCCGCGCTCGCACTTGTACAACACAGCCCGGCTCGACTGTCCTCCCGCTCGTGTCTGCCTGCTAAGCATCTCCCATTTCAGTACAGTACAGTAAGCTGCTGCTAACAACAATAATGGCCGTCATGAACTGCACAAAGGTAAATCTAACGTCTCTCTTGGATGCGTGTTACAATTGCCGACAGTATTCAGTACAGTAAAATGCTGTACAGGTTTGTATCCGAGGAGCAATAGGCGAAACCATATAGCTTAGGTGTCTAGGTTTGTGTAAGTACGATGTTCGAAAACGAAAATGAAAAAAAAAAATGATGCTCGCACAACCATGTCGCTTGACACGTTTCTCAGAACGTAACCCAGTCGTTAAGTGGCGCATGACGTATATATATATATATAGACGTATATATATATATATATAGACGTATATATATATATATATAGACGTATATATATATATATATATAGACGTATATATATATATATATATAGACGTATATATATATATATATATATATATATATATATATATATATATATATATATATATATATATATATATATATATATATATATATATATTACACATATATATATATATATATATATATATTACACATATATATATATATATATATATATATATATACATATACACACACACACACACAACATAGTTATACTAGCGATACCCGTGCACACGCACGGGATAGCAGTACAACATAGCTAGTAGCAGACGACAGACCGTACACGGGGAATGACAAAAACACGCATTGTGCAAAATGCAAGTGGTACTATGGAACGCCAAGACTTCCCAAACATTGTCGGCATGTCCGCTAAGTGCCACAGCCATTTCATAGGGATCGTGTGAGGGCGAGCCGAGTTTTTTAGTGTGCAAGCTTGGTATTATAAGAGAGATATAATTATCCGAGAAGAACATTTATTTATCTTCTTCAGCCACTCCAGTGTGGCTTTGTGCTTCAGATGATTGTCCTGCTGAAATGTGAATCTCCAACCCAGTTTCAGATCCATGGCTGACTCAAGCAGGTTTTCATCAAGAATTCTCCTGTACTTTGAACCATCCATTATCCCTTATATCCTGACAAGCTCGCCAGTCGCTGCTGATGAAAAGCAGCCCGAAACCATGATGCTTGACAGTAGGGATGGTGTTGACTGGATGTTGTGTAGTGTTCGGCTTACGTCAGACATATCGCTTTGAAATTATTCAAAAATGTTCAATTTTTGTCTTGTCTGATCACGAAACCTTTCTCCACATGCCTGCATTATCATCAAGATGATTTTTTCACAAACTCCATATGAGCTTTTAGATGTCTTTTTCAATAATGGCTCCTTTCCTGCCTCCTGTCCATGGAGGCCAACTTTGTGAAGGGAATATGATATTGTCGATCGATGAACACTGACCCCCAGCTCGGACGTAAAGCCTTGCAGATCTTTCAAAGCCATTGTTGGATTTACAGTGATATCCCGAACCAGTTTCCTTAATTGTAACCTTTCAAACAAATAATTTACTCCTAAAGTGATTTCAGGTTAATTACACAAAGGATTAAATACTTAAGCAACTGAGAATCATCTGATTTTCTCTGTTATTCTAATTTATTCACATTGTATCTGCATTTTCTTTATCACTTTGGATTGGCTTGTGAAGGCTCTTTATATTAAATTTGATTTGAAAGCATCATGAAGTAAGCTCAGGCTTCAAAATGTGAAAACTTTGGAAGGGAGTGAAACTTTTTTTGAGAACTTGTAAAACTGTTACCCCGGCGTTTCACAAGAACAGCGATTCATCAATGTGTGTGCCGTCCCGCATGCCAGCATCAGTCAGTGGACATTAAAGATCCCATGGTGTCCTTCACGAAGAGTTGGCGAGTATTCACTGCCACCATGAACAAATTACAATTCCGTGTCCGAACCAGCAGGGTGCCCTAACCTAACCAACTGTATCAGCGGCACTGCTGCGCTCCCAGTAATGATGCAAACCAACAGCCACAGAATGTACACTAAATTATGAAAAGCCGACTTGTAATACCCTCTCCCATCATCACCACCCAGCAGTTACCACAAAAAAAAAATTCCAAGATTTTTCAAACTTATCTCGATCATTACACATCTATTCGTAACTCAATAATTTGCATCAAACTATCAAGAAATCAAACTCTTGGTAAATGGGTCTCAATTTTCCAAGGTCCTTGTAAATCTCCCAACCAGTGGCAACACAGGTACAATAGGTACACATTTTTATGGATAATTTGCATCGTCCTCTCCCCACACCTACAATTTTTTTAACGCCAAAAAAATTACCAGGTAAACCCCAAGTACAATCACCAACAATAAACTCATTCGGTCCAGTGGATTTTGGAAGTTGACCCTGGATGTGGTTTACTGAAAGAACAGGTGCATCCTGGATGAGCTTGGAATGATCAGAGGGCTGAGAGCGCATGGAAACAAGACAGAAGAAGGAAGAGAACATAAAAGGGTCGCTTATTTGTCAGGGAGTTTTCTGTTTTCGACTCACTTGGTGGTGGAATGATTGGGGGCTTGGAAAAAACAACCAGAGTTGGTGTCAAAGCCACTCAATGCACGCCTGTTTATACATTTATAGTTTTTAAAAGACTCGTCTAATAATTAATATTTTTTATAAAGCATTGCAGTGAAGTCCGTAGTGAAGTGAAGTGAAGTTCAAAAGTGAAGCTTTTGTCCGTAGCTTGATGGAGTACTGCTCTCCCCTCTGGGCTGGTGCTCCTGCCTCCCACCTTTCTCGGCTTAACGCTGTCGAAACCAGGGCATTTAAGATCATCGGCATCTCCCGCAATGAAGCTGAGTCTTTGGGCCTCTCACTCAATCACCGCAGGTTGGTCGGTGGTCTTTCTCTCTTCTACCGACTCCTCTCCAGCCTTGCCCCCCCTGTTCACTCTGCGATTTGTCCCCACCACATTTCCACAGGGCGCTCAAGGTCCCCCAACAACCCCCTTCTGGTAAAACTACCAAAATCACGAATCGCTGCTCATCTTCACTCTTTCATTCCTCTTTTTTCCCGCCTTTGGAATAAACTTCCTCACTCTATTCTTTCCCATTCTTCCCTCCAGGCTTTCAAAACAGCTGTTCACCACCACCTCTTATCTTCCCCCATCCAAATCCTCGATCTTTTCTACCCCCGATAATCCACCCAAGCCCACTTCCTTCATTTCTCCTGCTTTCCTTCCTGAAAGTCCCTGAAATGTCCATCTTCTCTTCGCCATGTTCCCCGTCCCATCCCCATCCCTCTCCCTTCCACAGTTCACCTAATGTGTCTGTTCCCCACTGTTTTGTCCCTTCCACTCCCGCCCCTCTTGTCTCATGCCTCCTTGCTGCGAGTTGTGTGTTTGCTCTCATACGAGCCTCGACCAAGGTATACAAAAAAAAAAAAAGTCTGATCCAAATAATTTTAAAGCAATATATGTATTTGTATATTGTAATCAGTAACAAGAGTGCAAGTGAGCACAATATACGCCCGAACAAGAAGGTATATACAGAATTGTGCTACTACATGGAAAACAGCATCGTGGTTGCCATGGCAACCACTTTAGATGACAAACGTGTCGCGACACACTGTCTCGACAGTCTGTACCTATGTACCATATATGAAACGTGAAAGTTGAAAACTTTGGGAGTTACAGTGCGGACAGGAACGGACGAGCGGTATCACATAATACGCCCCGATATAATATATATATATATATATATATATATATATATATATATATATATATATATATATATATATATATATATATATATATATATATATATATATATATATATATATATATATATATATATATATATATATATATATATATATATATATATATATATATATATTGTTACGGATTCGCGCCCGCCGACGTGCTGACGGCCACGTAACTCGAATCGCGGCACGTCGCCCACCGGACGGACAATCCAGTCGTGACCCTCTCGGACTAACGCCGGGAACCAGTCACGGGTGGACCTTTCGGTCTCACCGCGATCGAGCCAATCAGCCCCCGCGTGGGATAGGGTTGCTCACCAAATTCGACCAACCTAAGTACCCACATGGAGGGTAGACCGGGCGAATCGCACCTCGCCGCAGGTCGACTTCGGACACGGGCCACTTAAGCGACCCGTTCCGTACTATCGGGATAACCGAGCGGTGTTATCGTCGGCCTCGACGGTTCGATTAATTATCGGGCGTATTCAGCCCACTACCAACCCTTTACGTGAAGCAAGATGAGGATTCAATGAAAGAAATGACGAAGCGAAGCGGGAAACAGTTCAACACAAAACACATTTATTCGCGATGAACGGAAAGCGCACATATACAATTCCACCAAAAGCACATAGAAAAGAAGAGAAACACAATGCAATTCCACCAAAAGCACATAGAAGGAAAAGAAACACAATGCAGAGCTAATACCGACTACGCGAGCACACGGCAACACATACAATTTTACTTCACAGACGGCGCCGACAACACACACACTCAAAGCAAAGAAAAAGAACACCCTCAAGGATGAGGCGGGCCTGAGGCCGAGACCGGGTCGGGCCTACCCGTCTGGTGATGAGACGCGGAGCGGCGATGGTGCCTCAACTCCGCGGGCCTCGCGGGCAGTGTCTGGTAGGGGGTGGGAAAGGGGCCCCCTTGGTCGCACAATCTCAGCGCGGGGGGGAAACAGGAGGGGGTTGCTGATGCTCGGGGGAAAGGAGGATTTTTACTCTGCCTCGAGTCCCGCGACGAGCGTCTCCACCTCGACCAGGTCGCGCCGTCGGCCTCCCTGGTGTGCAGCTCCCGGCACGACGCAAGCACCCCCTCGACTGCCCTCGCCGCCTCTCCACAGCTCCGTCCTCTTCGCTCCGACTCCAACGCACACGACGACGACGACGACCAACTCCTTCTTGCTTCTTCTTCCCAACTCCACCGACTGCGAAGTCTTAACTCTCTTGACTTGACGAATGCGGTCGCTTATATAAGCCCCGTGGCCTCGCTCTCTCATCTTTGACCCCCTGCCTTCGACCTTTCACCTCGCTCCCCATTGGCCCGAGAAAAAGTGGGCGTGAATGCTTTTTGATCCATAAATTTGCATATAGCGACCGCCCTCCAACGCGCTGGAGGCGGGGCCAAATCGCCCCTCGCTCACCGATTGGACGGAACAAAAGTGGGCGTGTGTCGTTTTTGATCCGTTTTTGGAGCTGAAAATCCGTGGTTTTGTACACGCTGTTCGGCACGCGCCCTGCACGAGTCCAACACCGGTACCCACAAGCGGCGCAAGAACAGTGGCGATGCGACGGTTGCGAGGTGTGACGTGAAGCGGCCCCGCGGTGGGTGGTTGATGTTGTGGTTGGTGGTGGTAACAATGGCGGTTGGTCCAAAATAAAGATAGTAAAAGAAAACGGCTATCCTGATGAGTCGCAGCACGCATAAATGACATGTATTCCCACTAGACAACGGGTTTGGGCCTAACTACACATATACTTACCGAGATATCTCACCGAAGGGACCTGAATGGTGGTTTGCGAATTTGGTAACCACAACACTATATATATATGTATATATATATATATATATATATATATATATATATATATATATATATATATATATATATATATATATATATATATATATATATATATATATATATATATATATATATATGTATATATATATTTCTTCTTCTTCTTCTTCTTCTCCTTTCGGCTGCTCCCGTTAGGGGTCGCCACAGCGGATCATCCGATCCGCATAGTGATTTGGCACATGTTTTACGCCGGATGCCCTTCCTGACGCAACCCTGGTCGCCTCTTACGACACACAGGGATATGGTACACCTATTTAACCGGGGTATACACCGGCCCAGTACACTGGTACTCATTTCGCCGACCTCGGAAGGATGACAGGCTGAGTCAACCCCCTGGTGTATTAATTCAGTGGCCCAACGGGGCTTGAACTCAGGACCTTTTGGATCCCAAGCCGCTGCCCTAACCACTGCGCCAACACACCAACACACAACACTATATATATATATATATATATATATATATATATATATATATATATATATATATATATATATATATATATATATATATATATATATATATATATATATATATCGGGCGTATAAAAAAATAGTGTGGTAGATAAAAACATTAGAAAGGAAAAATAACTTGCACCAAAAATTTTAACATTTTCACGCTGACGCTGACACTCACGCCGGGGGTATCGCTATAGCTCTCTGTTCTTTGAACAGGCGAGCTAAAAAAAGAAGTCACAAATGGATACAGTAACTCCGCTCAGGCCTCAATTTCAGGTATGATTAAAATCCTTTAATTCATGTACTTGTTACAGAACCTGAAGTTTCCAGTCATTCCAATAGCATTTACAATGTATATCCTATCCATGTGCAGTAGATGTACAAATATGAAGAGGGAAGTTTTTTTTTTAATCAAAATAACATTTCAAATGCTTCACTCAATTATTCTCAAAAAACCGACTGTTAAACAGAACTGAAACAAGAAAAAAAAACAATCAGAGATTGCAGACCCTCGCCAGGATTTGTTTTGTGTGGTATTTATGTGCTGATGTGTTACATAATTAATGAGACATAACTAGAAGTCACTTTATAACTGCTGGCAGTGATGATCGGGTACGAAGATGTTCCGCTTTGAACCCTGACCCATGACGTTGATTATTATTATTCAATTTAATCTGGAATGGGATTAAAATATATTCAATTCAAATCAAATGGAAGACCGAATAGGTAAATAGTCCTGCATTGAAGTAATCAGAAGGAACCCCAACAAGCAAAAAGCAAAGATGAAGTCATCAGGAGGAATCTGTATAGGATTCAGCTGCTGCTCCTCTACCCTCAAACTCATCCAGGCACAGCCAAGCGAGCATTATTAAAAATAAAAAGAAGAAAAAAAAAAAAAAAGAACCCAGATCAAAAAAATTAAATAACTCTTGGCCAGACCATGTGTCTGATCAAGTTGCAATTTAAAATATATTCCCCATCACTGTTGGATCATAATTGTGAAGTTTCATGTCGATCGATGAAGCGGTTCAACAGAAATAATTTTTTTTAAAGATTTTTTGCTTAAAAAAAAAAAAATCCAACATGGTTGCCAGACCACATGACATCAATTCTTCGTGAATACCCTGGTCTCCTCAAGGCTTGGGAAACATTTGTGTGACGTTTCCCCACGATCTGTCCAGCCGTTCTGGAGAAGATTTTTTATAGGTTTTTGGGTAAATCCAATATGGCTGCCAAACCATGTGACCTACAATATTGTTACGGTTGTGGGGGTAGATGGAGGAATTTCAAAGCAAGTTAGGATTGTGTAGAGTGCCTTGGTCCATGGACGTGTAGGAGACATCTTGATGTAAATCAAGTAAGGAAACTGAGCTCAAGTGTTACTCGTCACCACATGGGGGGGGGGGGGGTGGTGCTGTGTTAATTAGATAAGGATTAAGGCCAATTTCCCCCAGTATGTAATTGCCCCCTGTGACCTTTTCAGTTTTTGCATTTACAAGCTAGCAATAAAATTACGTTTTATTACAACAACCATAACATGCAGTGGGTAAGCCCTGGTGTTGAATACCGCCTCACAAATTACCTCACATACGTTTCCTGCCCAGAGCGGCTCGGCGGCATTTTTGGGTACATCTTCCCACGCAGGATGAAACGGCTCGACCCCAAAGTTCAATAAAGACGATGTCTGGACAAAGCGAAGTTCCAGAACAAAGGGAGGATTTGCTTTTCTTTTGTTTTCCCCTTGTCTGTATTAAACTCGGTGTGTCAAAGCACCTCAACTTTAGGCTTTAATTTACCTCACGTTTTCTTATTACATTTTTAATCATTACCCTTGTAAATATTTGATCTATTTTCATTAAATCTCCTTGTTTATTTTAAGTCGCTGGTAGCTGTGTATCTGTCGTGGGCTCAAATATAAACCCCTTGCGCTGTGCTTCCGCCGTGCCACCCTTTTCTTCCTGCGTGCGCCATAATCTCAGAGGATCACGTGTTCGCCCCTCAGGAAAACTACTCGGTGATCCGGCTGAGTCGGTGTTAACCGCCCGTCCACAAAAATTGGGTCGGGGGGGGGGGATTAACTTAACTGCTACGACAATATCATATATATGAATGTTTTGTCCCTCATTGACAGTGGGCGCCTATACGTGTAAGGTTTCGCCTCGATCTATTCAGACATTTCAGAGAAGATTTTTGAAAAAAAACAAAACAAAACAATATGGCTGCCAAATGGCGTGACAGATGACAGCAATTATTTTTTTTCTGTGGACCAATTTATCCATAGATGACCCTCAAAATTTTTCATACTGATCGGATTTGGCGTTCTCCATATGCAATTATGATGTCATAACGAAGACACCATACGACGTCATGAAAAAACAACAGCACTTATTCCCCATGAGGAGTACTTGCCATGTGCCAAGTTTCAATTTTTTCCTTGGTGTGGTTTCAGATATAGAGGTCCAAAGTTTTTTCCATTTTTCCAACAAGGCTACCACACCACGTGACCTATGACATCACAATTCTAACATTCTACATGAGTAGTCACTCCTTTGGTGAAAATTGTCTCAATCTGACAAGCGGTTGTGGACAAACAGATGCAAATGCATTACCCTCTCCTCTTGTGAGGATAATTACATTTTATCAAGTGTGGACCTGCCCATTGCATTCTGGGAAGGAAGGTTTATTTCTGCTATTTCCCCAAGTGCAGGAAACAAGACGATTCAAAACTACCGCCGGAGAGAGAGAGAGCCCGTTCTCACCTTCTCCTGCAGTTCCTCTCCTTGTGCTGTGGTGCTTCTGTTTGCAGTCCGCCCAGTGTATTCCATTTGCCCCCATCGTCTGTTAATCCCATTTCCCTCCCCTCATCTGCTCTTCCAAGAGCCTCAATAACTCTACGAACCAAAACAAAACAATAAACTCCATTATTTTATAATGACAATTTGTAAAATTGTCGAGAAGCAGTTGGAAGCACATGACAGATTCTTAACCAATTGAGTCGTAGGAAAGTCCTCGATCGCACTGCACACCTCATTACACAACAATTAACACAAGATTTGCTATGCCGATAAGGCAATGATGACAAGTGAGCATCACCTCTTTCTTGGCAATTTTCAAACTCAAAAAATGAACACTTTTCAATACAGTATTGATATTTAGAATTTTGACTGATTCGCTCCAAGCACATTTCAACAACAGCTTTTGGAGATATATCTTGCACGTCGATGACCTACCTTTACATGAAAAAAAAAAATCAATAAACACTCCAATACAATCCTTCAACACAATCGGCTCTGCATCAGGGTCCAGCCAACCAACCACTGAATGATGACCTCCACGTTTTCATCGAGATCATTCAGCGTGTTACTGGGCAGCTCCTTCACAATCTCAAATCGATAAGAACTATGCGCCTCCTCAAAGATCGTTCCGAATATCTCACATTGCACATTCTCCTGCACCTTGCGTAGCTCGTAGCCTCTGCCATGCCACATGAGAAAAAAAACAAACAAAAAAAACGGTTTCATGTTGAGTCTCATGGACTTTTACAAAAACATCCTCAAGTTACCACTCGTCATGTTTTTCCATTCAACCCTTTGTAAATGACTACATGGTATGATACCATTTACAAGGTTAAAATGGTAAGCAACCTTTCCATGTCCTTAAGAGTCAGCGGTACCTGTGCTGTAAGCGATTGTACAATACAGATGTGTCTGCACGTAGCACATACACCGCCTGGAACCAGCGCTCGGGGAAGAAATCACAACCATGATAATCCACAATCACGCCACCAGCAGACATCTTTTCTTCCAACTCATCCAAAACCTACCCACACAACCAAGAGGAACAAGCATTTTTCCTGTCATATAAATCTCATCATATAACACCAACACAAACACACAGTCTCAACATCCCCTCCCCCCCACAGATACTTTTATATAATATGCTATATATAAATATGGTCTTGTCACCACCACATATTTAAGAGCAAAAAATGAAATAAGTTTTTTTTTTTTTTTAAACAAGCAAACAAAAAACAACAAACAGCATCACAATATCTTTTGACATTTTACTTTTTCTGTGGGATTGTGGTGTCATGTTGTAGCATCATAATGTGGTATTGTAATGTGGTATCATTCCAACCTTGTGTGGTTGTTTTTTTTTTGAGATTTCATCCCTCTATTTTTACTTCTTTTATTATTTTTTTTTTTAGGGGGGCGGGGGGAGGGAATATATATATATAAAAGTTTATAAAGAAAGCAAAATACACGTATACAGATCAGTGAGATAATATCCAGACATCAGTGCATATCACTCACTGAGCTGTGTATACAAAACCGGAGGGAACCTGCAGCACACATTCCCGGGGCCAAGCAGCCACCATGTTGGAACACCCTGAACTCACTAAAACGTGAGAGATACAGGCATAGCTGAGTGTGATGAGCGCTGGGTTCCATTGACATCGATTCACATTTGTTTCCACCTTTCCACTTTTGTTTGTTTTTCTTCGGAGCCTTGTAATAGTTACGAATGTGACTGACAAAACTGAGACTGATTTTAGTAAGGCAGAAGTGTCAAGTTGAGTTGCTTTCAGTGTGAGAACAATTGAATTTCAGATCCTCAATAAAATGGAATGAAAGTGTTGGGGGGGGGGGTGTTGTTTCAAGAACAATGCTCCTCACAGACAGAGCCTTGGAAGAAAACAACAAAACAGAACACATGCACACAAACACAATGGGTCGATATCACTGTGAATCACTTAACATGATAAGTTAAACAGATCAGTATAAACAAACTTAATAGGCAACTCTGATCAGGCAAATACTACAGAGTTGAAACTTCTTCTCCAAGAGCCAAACAACAAGAAAATAATAATAATAATAATAATAATAATAATAATAATAATAATAATAATAATAATAATACCATGGTTAAACATTTCAAAATGTTATTTAATATAAAATAAAGTTCCTTACTTGTGACAAGTGATGCTTTTGACAGTAAATCCAACAGTCAACAGGGGCCCCAACTTGGGACCACAAGGTCCCAAGCCAGCCACCCTAACCACGAAGCCAACACCACGCTTATCAATGTCATTAAATTGTTTTAATTATTGTTCCACTTGATTTGGATGGGGGATGGTTTATATATATATATATATATATATATATATATATATATATATATATATATATATATATATATATATATATATATATATATATATATATATATATATATATATATGTTGTTGTTCATCTTTCGGCTGCTCCCGTTAGGGGTCGCCACAGCGGATCATCCGTTATGATCCGCATACTGATTTGGCACAGGTTTTACGCCGGATGCCCTTCCTGACGCAACCCTGGTCGCCTCTTACGACACAGGGATCAGGATTGGGTTTCGCCATGATTCCGGGCTGCTCTACACCCTGCCCAGTGCAGAGCCCCCGTCCTCAAGCGATCCTCCAACCCAAGCCTCCGAGTAGCCGGATTACAGGCGCACGCCACTACGCCCGGTATATATATATATATATATATATATATATATATATATATATATATATATATATATATATATATATATATATATATATATATATATATATATATATATATATGTGTTGCTTTTGGAATAGTTTTGTCCACTGTCCAGTCCCCTGACCCCCCACACCCTCACGATCTCTCTATAATCTATATGGAGTACTACCGTACTCTGATACAACCAGTTGTGAGGTCTCTCGGAAGGGAATGACTCTTAGGGGTTAATAAATTCCTCGTATGTTAAGTTATCTCATTAAGTGTTTTAGAATAAGTATAATGCAATTGTGTGTTGCTATTATAACATGTCGACAGACTTTGTCTCCCTGCCATCATTGTTGTTGTTTCTGCCCCCACCAAACCTTTGGCTCCATTTTATGTTATTTTTTTCTTTGTTTTCTGTCCATTTTGCTATTTTAATGCTCACACCAAGCCTTGCAGCTCGAGGCAAGTGGGAAAGTAAACAGCTGCCATTTTTAACGGCACTCAAATCAACACAAGGGCGAATGGGAAAAATAAATAAAACAACCCGCGAAGCACGTGGCTTTTAGCTGTTCGTCACATGCTGAGCCGGTCGACGCTCGAATGAGTTTCACACCAGTCTGAAGGAGGACAAAGGCAGTATACTGTGAGAGACAGTTGCACTTTGTGAAGAAGAGGTGGAGTTGAGTTTTACTTCCCACTCTGTCCATGGAACTCTCGCCCTGCAAGGGGATTCACCTGTCAACCGACTGAGTAGTCAACAACTCCGTTTGTGTCTGCTTCTGCCTGTTCACGGAATGACCTTGGGTGGGAGTTGAACTGCCCGGACTCCTGCACATCTCTCTCCACCTCGTTTGCCCGACCAAATCTCTTAATCGTCTAGTAAAAAAACAAACAAAAAAAACCGACGACTCTCGAGCCTGTTGCGTGATTGATTGGGCCCGAAGATTAGCATAATTAAGGAACCCACCGATCTCTTGGTTTGTTCGAAGGCATGTATCGAAATAGAGGTTAAGGGGTGTTTACTTATTACATTTAAGGATTTATAGCTGTTTTGCTTGTGAATTCCCATTACTTTTGTTGTTACACAAATACATTTTACAAACCTGACTTGGTCTCAGGTTGGATTCTGTTTGTTTTGGCTGCTTCGTTTGGTAGTTTCGGGGGTTGCAGAAGAGTTGGAGTGTGGTGGAACCCGCATTAAATTGCGCTTATGACCAATGCTTTGCTCAGCTGAATTAAATCTGTCACGGGTGTCTATCGGAACTTCACCAGGCCAATTCCATGGTCCCACGGGTATTGTAACGTGGCAAACATGCCCAGGACCATGGTTGGCAGTTGCGGTCGTTTAGACATGACCAGCGGGACAAACCGGGCAACTTGAATGGACCCGTGACTGCAATTATACATGTACATTATTATTTATAGCTTTGGAGGAAACCTGGGAAGGGTTTGAAACAGCAAAGCGCTTACCTTGCGTCGGCCTTCTTAGGTTGCTTTATGCAGCTTCTTCGGCTGGAGGAGTGTGGGAGGTGTCAATTCGTTATATAATCTTACCAGGGTTTAGTTGATTAGGTGAGAGCCGATTGGCTATTCTCACCGCCCCCCCCCCCCCATTATGTTATCTCCATTAGATTTTAATTAGGGCGGCCGAGCATTTTAACCGCCAGTGCATGCTGCCTATTTTTGGTCAAATCTGTGTTATTACCTCCCAGTCTATCTCGGTTCGGACAATGCTAGACCAATGGAAGGAAAGGACAAACACGGACAGGTTGGAAGTCAATAAATAATTTATTAATCTCCCTCTATCGAGTGCAGCCTGTGACTGCTGGTTGCATCATTGGTTGGAACGTGGCTAAGCCGCTGATGCAGTGTCCCCCTTACCAGTACACTGGTACTCATTTTGCCGATCTCGGAAGGATGACAGGCTGAGTCAACCTCCTGGTGTATTAATTCAGCGGCCAACAGGGCTTGAACTCAGGACCCAAGGATCCCAAGCCGCCACCCTAACCACGAAGCCAACACCAGGCTTAATTTATCAATAATAAAATTAACAAATGAAAAGAACTTTTATTTTCTGAGGTAAATAAAGAATGAATTTCAAAGCAATCAAAATTAATAATTACTCAGGCAAAATCAATCAAAGAAACAGGACAGAGACAGAGAGCAGATGCTTATCAGGAGGTTGACTTACAGTGAAACACAGACAAGGGTACCCAGCAGATCATTCGGGGGGGGGTCGTCTCGCTCACCAGAGAGTAGTCGTCCGTGAAGTGAAAACGTCCTGAAATGTGTGCGTGCGTGTCACGTCAGTCGTCAGCACCCAGCCTTGCCGTACACCCTCTCGCTAACAGCCTTGAACACCAGTCGACGTCTGGGAGGGCACCGAGATCATCTGTCACAGGTTTAGACCCTGGTGCTGTGACACGGGCAGTTCCTCACACTTCATGAAACTGGTGACGTCTAGTGACCCACACGGTCTGTCGGTGACTGACCCGTGCCTCACACGTTGGTGACTGACTCGTGCTTCACTCATTGTTCACACTGCTCACACACATATGCACACCAGACGCTCACTTACTCAAGCACTGGGAAGGACGAATTGTCTCGTTGGCGCTGGTCAGACACCCACACGCGCATCACACGCTCGCTTGCTCACTTGCGGGCCTGCACACTTCCTCTCTGGCTCGCTTCAACTCTCGCTTCTCTCCTCCTTTTCCTCTCTAGCTTTCTCTCATTCTGTTCTCCCTCCTCTTACTTTTATCTCGCCCCAGAACGGACCTCCAATTCGTTTTATATCTGCGGCCATCCCTACGGGCGCAGTCCCCCCAAAGCTCACCCCGCCCCACTCGCGCACAGTTACCATGACGACCCGTGCGCTCTCAAAAAAGGACCCGTGCGCTCTCTTTCGCGCTCGTGAAAGAACGTTGCTGAGGAAAAATAAGGGAGCCCGTCAAAGCTCGCGAAAGAAATGTGTGTAAACGTGTCTGTCCTAAAGAAAAAAAAAAACTTCCCATAAGAGAGGGGATCTATTCTTTACCCTTCTCAACACATCACAATTAAAATCACATTAGACATAGGGATGGGGCTAATCTGAACATGCATTTAAGGAAATAACTGTCCGAGGACCTGGATGTGTGGATGCATTCATCAGACCGGATTCTGAAATGCAGAACAGTACCATACACGCTTCTTCATCGCCTGGGACTTGTCTGTGGGGATTCAAGATTCAGTTTCCTATCAACAGCCAAATTATACCCCAAAAGGACCACATGGTCAAATACACAATGCTGAGGCACAAAAATAAATAAATAAATAATCAGAACCTTTCATTGTTTGAAAACCGAGAAAGGGTGAAAGAGGTGCTGAGAAGAACCCAGGCAAACATAAGCATTCTTTTCCTGAAGTAAATGCTCTGCAGACGACTGTAGTCGGTCCTGTTACCAACTATAGTATACAAGAGCACAACTCTCATATACTCGAGTTTTAACTGGAGCATTTTTGCCTGGGAAATGTTCTTACCCTATCCTCATCCAAAATGTGACATTTGTGTTCATCATCGTAGCCCTCGTAGAGTTGCTCTGCAGACACAGACACAATAGATTTGCGTATTACAAAAGGGATGGCAGTAAAAGGTGCACCCCTGGTCCCACATAAAGCCTTTTAATTTAATTATTAATGAAGCTGCTAAAAATGGAAGGACTATTATTAAAGTTAAAAAAAAAATGTACCAATGGCACACTGATCTGTAAATTCAATCCATCACGAAATGTTCAATTCACCCTCACCCTAACATTCCATTCAAACTAAATGAAGGTTTGTATGAATACAGTTTCCTTCACAGACTGAGTCAGTTACGAATGTGGACGAGGCTTCCAAACTCAAACATCACAATTTGCATCCAAAGGGAAGGGCCATTGTGTAATGTGTATTTAGTCAAGTCTGTAAGTGGTTCAGTTGACGATCCGAGTTTGAGGATATGCACTGCTCGTTATCAGCCGGATTAGTTTCCACCGACTTGTACCGTTTCATTACATCATCATAATCCTCCATCTTCATATTGTCATGGGGTAAAATGGGTAAAAGTGATTTTTATGGCATCGCAAGTAAGTTTGTAAATTGCAATTTAGAGTATCCAATGAGACCACGTGACACTGCCTTCATCCTGCTGTTCCGCTATTTTGTGTGAAATGCTGGTGCGGCCGACTTGTCCTTTATTCTGCTCTCGCGATGGTGTGGAACCTTTTTGTATCATGAGAAATTTCTTATGACCCTTGCCAGAAGAGAGGGTATTGCATTGGGGGTCCACTTGTTTGTTTTTGTCTGTCTGCACATAATGTGCTAACATAGGCCACAAACACCACCTGGTGGGAGCCAGTATTACATGATACCTTTTTTTTAGTTAACCGAGTTCCTCTATAATTATTATGAAGTATTGTCAGGTCAGAGGTGCAGCAAATGCAAATGCTCTGCCAGAGGTCAAAAGACTTCCACGAACGTAAATGTTCCGCCCTCAATCAGGGCTCCACAGCTCACGTCTCCATCTTGGCCAAACGACCCTGTTGTTGTCCATTAAAGTGCCGGGTGCCACAAGTTGTCTACCTTGCCGCCCCTGGACTTTAGTTCTTACACAATACTCCTTATCCTATTCAACCTGCCTTCGGATGACAATTGCCGCTCTCTTGATGCACATATTATGTACGACTTTTTTTTCTGACAGAGCCCTAATAAAAGAGTAATTCTACTCCACTCGAGCAAATGGACAAAGCTATTCTTTCCACACTTTATCGATGGATCCCTCCTCCCCCCCCTTTTGCACATAACAGTACGTACTATTACAATGCGAGCACGTCTGCAAAAGTACATACTATTGGAATGCAAGTACATCGACAATGTACATACTATGCAAATATGTCTATGTCAGTAAAATGCGTACATCCATAAAATATACAAAATAAAACCATACTTTTTAGGGGGATTCTCAGGGTATTTTGGGTCTTTACCTTAGCCCCTTAACTGGAATGGCTTCATGCCTTATGTGGGCCGATTTCCCTTTAAAAAAATAAAATAATAAATAAATAAACCGAAACTGTGAGTTTGTCCGCTGTGTGAATATAAACCTACGTAGTCAATGAATTGTCGACATTCCAAAAAAAATACGTGTTGACCTGTGTCTGAAATCTCCGAGTGCTGGATTTTAATGCAGTAATGAGTATCGACATGTAAAGGCAGCTCTTGTCATGGCCTAGGTGTTTGATCATCGTGGCCTTGGTGTCGTGCTGTACGATCTATGTTGCCATGTTACAGATTCCTCCGTACCAACCCTCCATGCTGTTGATCTTCACGTATCTTAAGAATCGGAGTGAAACTCGGAACTTATGGAGAGTACAAACAACCTCATGTGGCAGTTCGGGGGTAAGAACGAAACATTTTTGTATTTAAAGCATTTTGGAAGAAAACGAGTTCATGCTGCAGCCACAAATCAATACAATTCTGTTGTTCGTTAATGTCATCGATTATAATTAATCGATTGATTTAATTGCTCGTTAAATTTAACACTGTTCTTTGTTAATTGTAATGTAACAGGAGTTTGTCAGAAGTCATTTCACCTGATCATCAATATTGCTGAACACTGGTACACTGCTGAACGAGAGTACGCCGCAAAACAGGTGCATTCAAGTTCATCCTGACATACCAAACGTGGCTCTGTTGTAGAAGTCGTAGAGGCACTGCCATGTTGACACCGGTCACAGACTAAAGGTAGATTTATTCTGTGCATCGGTGTTTTTAATATCGTGTGTGTAATTGACCACTTTACCACTACTCAACGTGTATGAAGCGAACAATCACACTCCGAGTTTTGGTTCTGCTGGTTGTTCTATTTGGAGCGCTGGACTCAACGTTACATGGGTCTTCATTATGCAAACTCATAAATGTTCATGCAGATAACCTTGTTTGGGGATAAATGAGATTATAAATGTAACTTGGGCACTTTTTGAGATGCACAATAATCCAAACAAACACATATGAACATGCTCACCTATATCAGCCAGATCTCCCACACACACATGTTGCAGGCCGGTCCTGGTTGCCAGTTGAACCCCCAAAGTGCTTTTTCCTACACCAGGGGTTCCTATGGGTCAAAATACACAAATTCAATCTTGGGATGAGGTTGGATAGAGAGGGCCATGGAGATGAAGATTTTATTTAATTTTATTGGGGGGGGGGAAGGGGGGAAGAATAATTAAATACAGTGTTTACTGTTGTGACATGAATAAAAGAGGTAGTACTGTAGAACCCTGACATTCACTGACCCCAAGTTTTTGTGGTTCATAAAATGTGACCCATTTGCTTTTTTTTTTCTCCATTTGCTTTTTTTTTTTCTCCATTTCAGGTCTGGTCTCCAATATCCACCACCACTTATATTCATTCAGCCTGGGAATTCTTCCACAGAAACCTACTCCATCTTATGCACAGATCATCCCACCTCTTCTTCAATTATCTTAGCCATCCTCCCACTATTGGTACTATGAATCCTGTGCTGAGGTAGTTGCTTAAAAACAACTTGCATTCTCCTTCTGGAAGGCAAATCCGACTGAAGGCAACCACAGACCTTTCCAAAAAGTCCGCAAAAAGTGTGTCTACTCTTAGGAGAGCCAGAAATCAACATCTGTCCAATTTCAAGAATGAGCTTTACAACGTGTCTCCCTTCTATAAAATCTGGTGGCCTTTGTCAAGTCTGTCTCTGGGGTATGCTCACCTTCCATCCCTTCCCACATTTCAAGTGGCATCACAGCCGACTCTGCTCGTGAGAAGACCGAATGCCTCAATTCTGTATTTGCTTCCAAATATTGTGTCCCTAACCCCTCTCACTGTACAGCCATCCATCCCAGTTGTACCTAACTGCTCCTGAATTTTGTCTTTTGCACCTGATAAGGTGGAAAAAGTTTCTGGCAACCTTCGACTGTGACTCTGGAACTGGACCAGATGGCATCAACTCATGTGCCCCAAAAACTTGCTCTGCTGCTTCTGCACTTCCTCTCTCTGCCCTTTTCACCTTGTCACTTACCATAGGTCATCTTCCATCTATGCCTGGTGTTGGCTCGATGGTTAGAGTGGCGGGCGTTGGATCCTCAGGTCCTGAGTTCAAATTCCGCTCAGATGTTGAATCGATTTGCTACTACACCATCGTCAAACTAACAAACAACTCATTTGGTGTTTCATTGATGCCTGGCATTGGCTTAATGGTGCGGGCTTTGGATCCGAGGGTCCTGAGTTCAAATTCCGCTCAGATGTTGAATTAATACCAGGTGGGGTTAACTCAGCCTGTCATCCTTCCGAGGTCGGCAAAATGAGTGCCAGCTTGCTGGTATACTGTGTCGGAGTGGCGACAAGTCCAGGATTGTGCCAAATAGCCAAGGAGACTGCTTAAGCAGCACCAACGCTCTGCACAGAGCATGGTCCTAATGTCCTCCTCCTCCTCCTCCTCTTACTCTTCCATCTGCTTGGAAATCAGCCAACATCACAGCACTACATTAAAAAAAGGTGCAAAAACAGCTCCCCTGAACTACAGACCAATCAGCTTGCTACAAATCATCAGCAAGGTCATGGAATGAATCATCGCAATTGACATAAAATCATTCATTTTCTCCAACAGCCTCATCTCAGATCAACAATTTAGATTCAGACCTGGCCACTCCACCATGGACATGCTGCTTCTACTCTCCCAACAATGGATGGAGGCCCTCAATATCAGACGTGAAATATCTCGAGCATTTGATACAGTCTGGCATCCTGCCTTGCTCTCCAAACTGTCTACCTGTGGAATCAAAGGCTAACTCCACTCTTGGATTACCGACCTCACCCCCTCTCGTAGCCAACGTGTGGCTCTCAAAGGAACCCTTTCATCTCCTCTCGCCATGTTCTCTCTTGGGCAAGCAACATTTCAAAGTTGGTCTCTGAAGCCAGACGCCGACTGGGCGTCCTCCATGTGGTGCCATTTGAAGTGAGGGAAGGGGAGCATACACCACAGATGGACGTGACAAGGCACCACCAGGTTTTAGAAGAGGGAGACAAGTTTGAAAGCTCATTCTTGAGATTGGACAGATGTTGCTTTGTGGCTCTTCTGAGTGTAGACCCACACTTGTTGCAGGCTTTGTGGAATGATCTGAAGTTGCCTTCGGTCGGATTTGCCTTCCAGGAGGAGAATGCAAGTTGTTTCAAAGCAACTGCCTCACCACAGGATTCAGTGTACCAAGAGTGGGAAGATGGGTAAGATAACTGAAGATGAGGTGGGATGAATCTGTGCAATAAGAGAGAGCAGGTTTCTGTGGAAGAATTCCCAGGCTAAATTACTATCAGTGGTGGTGGATAAATGAGACCAATCTTGAAGAGATTAATTAAAAAAATAAAAAAATAAAAAAAATATCCCTCTTTTTCGTATTCAAACCATGCCCCAACATTCACGGCATTTTCCAGGAGCGAATCCTCCGCGAATGTCGGGTTCTTACAGTATATCGTCACGTCAGACAGCCTCCATTAATGTGGGCCGTCTGCGCTGGGTTCTTTTATCCCACAAACGGCCGAAAGGTCTCTAATTACCGTGTTGAGTGTAATTAAAACGACAATTTTACCGTTCCCCAGTGTCACCCCAAATGACTCTAATTTGATGGTAACCCACACAGGAGGCAGAAGGATGGAAAGCGTTTTACCTTCATAAGGGTTTATTACCTCCGCCACCGAAGGTGAAGGAGGTTTTCACTCCCGTCTGTGTACAGGATCTCAAAAAAGTTGTGGACGGATTCGTATGAAACTTGGTAGACAGGTTGGGTGTATGGCAAAGACGAACCGATTCGATTTTGGTGAAGATCCAAATCCGGATCTGGATACGAGAATTATTTAATTTTTAAAAGTGATTCTTCACCATTGAGAGATAGGGCCAAAAAATAAGATCGTACTGTGTAGTATGATATTTCATAAATGTATTGGGCCTGATACATTCTCATGGATCAGGCATTACGTTGCGGAGGTATGCGCTCTACCGAGTGCCCTTCTAGATCATAATGAGTATGGGGAGAAAGGTGGATGGGACGAGCAAAACAGAACAAACCATGCAAGTCAGACACAAAGATGAATGTGGGGATGCGCACACTTGTACACAAGGATGAATAAAAAGCATTCCTCACCCCACTAGGCGCCACAGACCACACTTTTAGTAAACATTGGGGTAAGCAGGTGAGGACTTCCCTGATGTGACGCCGAGTGGTGTGCATGGTGATACTGCAGCTCGTTATAGATGGAATGGAGGCAAGGAATGAGACACTGTCCACATTTCCAGAGCAGTACTGCCCGTCCCGATGGCGAAAGAAATCTGGAGATGAAGGGAGTCAGCGAGACGAAGAACGAGAGAAAAAGAAAGGGATGATGTTCTTCTTTACAAGGTGTCATAGCAACTCCATTTGCCTGTGCAGACTCGACCCTTATGAATTTGCTGTATTTCTCCATTAAGCTTCTGCACAGCGGGTCTTCTGGCTTATCCTCCGTACTCTGGGACCGCCATCGCCAAGTCCCGTCATTGGCGGCACGCTGCTTGTGGGAGGTGCCATTCTCCTGGCTGGACCGCCCACAAGGCAGCCCCAATCAAATAGTCTGACCCAACCTATTCCGGGCCCTACCGCACATCTCTCTGCCATGGCTTGTGGTGTACCGGAAGAACAGATCACGATTGGTCCTTTTGAAACATGAAGCGCTTCTGTTGTGCATCGTTGCACCTGGCCCCACCCGAGAGGAAGAGGTTTTAACGCATACAATCTTATCCGGACTATACTGTCAATAAATGACATAAACTGCCTCCTCAACGTCACGTGCAAGAAGATGACTTGTTCTGACATTTTCCCTGTTTATAAGAGTCAATCTATGCTATGCGAATCACATGGACCATACATACAACACTTAACTACATTCTAACAATTAATCACCCCCCACCTCCCTTCCATGTAACAATAATTTCAACAATTTGTACTGACTCGAGCGACAGGACCGATTCCAGCCTCTCATTGCAGCAACACCATTTACACTGAAAATAAATCGGTCTGTATGAGCTGACTCATTCAGCACGACTGTGATCCCCACTTTCAGGGCAGGGGATCTTGGTTATTGGACCCTCCAAATGTTTGATATACTCGTGGGTCCATTGGTCCATTGCAACACATTTCAGAGTCTTCATGGCCTTGTAGGTACCTGGTGGATTCGATGGGGATGGCAGGGGCGGTTGAGATGGGGATGGGGATATGGATGTGGATGGGGATATGGATGTGGATGGGGATGGGGATAGAGAGTGGGAATGTGGATGGGGATAGAGAGTGGGAATGTGGATGGGGATAGAGAGTGGGGATAGAGAGTGGGGATAGAGAGTGGGGATAGAGAGTGGGGATGTGGATGGGGATAGAGAGTGGGGATGGGGATGGGGATAGAGAGTGGGAATGTGGATGGGGATAGAGAGTGGGGATGTGGATGGGGATAGAGAGTGGGGATAGAGAGTGGGGATAGAGTGGGGATAGAGAGTGGGGATAGAGAGTGGGGATAGAGAGTGGGGATAGAGAGTGGGGATGTGGATGGGGATAGAGAGTGGGGATGAGGATGGGGATAGAGAGGGGGGATGTGGATGGGGAGAGAGAGTGGGGATGTGGATGGGGATAGAGAGTGGGGATGTGGATGGGGATAGAGAGTGGGGATGTGGATGGGGATAGAGAGTGGGGATGTGGATGGGGATAGAGAGTGGGGATGTGGATGGGGATAGAGAGTGGGGATGTGGATGGGGATAGAGAGTGGGGATGTGGATGGGGATAGAGAGTGGGGATGTGGATGGATAAGTTAACCACATGGATGTGGTTAGTGGGCGGAGTTTGATGATTTCCCCTCCCCAAGCTTTTACCACACCACGCGATCGTGATGTGCTCTTTCAGAAGTATATTTTACATCATATAATCAACAGTAAACACTTTGAGTTTCACGTCTCTGCAAAAAGATCACATTTACGATGTGTCGCTGAAAGATCACATCGAAGCTAAAACCAAATTAACCAGTTTAACAATAACAGCCGCAATAATAACACATAATCCGCAGTTACAAGGATCACTTTACTGACCTGTAATCAAAATGTTTGGCAGTTTTGTCATGGCTCCGTGTAGCACGTGTCTCGCCTTCCTCTCTCTGCGGAACTCTCCACACACGGCCTTCCGTCTGAGTTCCAAAACCTCTTCAGATCCCTGATTAAAAACAGCGTCACCTGAGCGGTCTCACGCGCTCAAAACACCGTCGGGAGTGATGATCAAAAACAAATAAAAGCACAAAAAATATTAAAAAAAAAAAAAAAACACTCACTTCGCTACGTCACACTCCACACAATCCTAAACAATGACGTCATCTTTCGAAAGCAAAATGCCTGTCCGTCCAATTACAATCGTAATATTTCTATTAAAACAAACATATTTTACCACAAATAATATTTTCACAAAATTAATGCGAGAGGAAAATCCAAACATAAAATTACATGTCCTTACCAATACACCGCTTATTCAATCTATCATCAAACTATAAAATTGCATTTCCTTACCAATACACCGCTTATTCAATCTATCATCAAACTTAAGGATCTGTTAGTTCCACCAGATAAACGTAAATGTGTGAACAAAAGAGAGAAAATTGCCGTAAGGAATGAATGCGATCGAGTCTCTCAAAACACGAGATGCACTGAACGGCGTTTCCTGGTGCTTGGTTTACACTGTGTAACTGTGTACACTGACATGAGAGACTTTTTGGGGGGGGGGGGTTCATGAACATCTTTATAAACTGTTGCATTAATCCAAATAAATTACCTCAAACTCCACGGATTACGACATGACGGTTTAACGTGATGTATATAGATGTGGGTAGATCTGTGTCTCCCTGGAGACTTCGTGCAGGTCGCACAAAATCATTAAGGGCACAGAGAATCTGCAGTCTCACTCGAGTGGATCAAGTAATAAAAACATTTTAAACAAGAAAACGAGCAATCACAGATTGCAGATCCTCGCCAGGACTTGCTTTGTGCGGTATATGTGTAGTGGTGTGTTATGCAATTAATAAGAGACATAATTAGAACCGCCACTTTATATAAGCCACGCCACTCATTTTAAAACAACAACAACTGGAGGGGGAGCACTCGGGAGAGTGAAAAACCTCCGCCGCCAATACTGCTGGGTCACTCAAGTGAACCTTATATCTTATTCATGAAATATGATGTCAACAGTGCTCACAGAGTTATAGTTCTTTTCTCCAACATTTTTTTTTTTTTGGGGGGGGGGGTTGGAAATCACTTAAAACATGTAGAAATGCAAAAAAAAAAAAACTTTTTTTTTGGGGGGGGGGTTGGAAATCACTTAAAACATGTAGAAATGCAAAAAAAAAAAATTTTGGGGGGGGGGTACAAATTTTTTGGGGGGGTTTGGAAATCACTTAAAACATGTAGAAATGCAAAAAAAAAATTTCTTTTTTGGGGGGGGTACAATTTTTTGGGGGGGGTTTGGAAATCACTCAAAACATGTAGAAATGCAAAAAAAAAAAAAATTTTCTCCAAGAAATTTTTTTTGGGGGGGGGGACCAAGTCCAAAATTTAATAGCATGATCCTTGTACCATACCTCACCCCCCCCCCCACCAAGTTTCGTCGAAATCCGTCGAGTTTTTCCGTAATTCACAATCAAACAAACAAACAAACAGACTGTAATGTCGTGGTAGAGGTGCGAACAGGCAGACACGAGCCAGGGGATAGCACAACCCTGCTTTATTGCCACGAGCGAGAGTATGGGCGTCGGATGCCCGGAGCTCCGCTTTATTACGTACTCGATGCACTCGACAGGCACACGACCCACAAGACACGACTAATGACAGTACATGCTAGTGTGTACTAGGTGCGGCACACATGCCGCTTCTAACGCTACTCGTGCTGCAAGTCCCCAGTGCGCGAGTCGTGGCATATGAAGCCCCAACCACGTGACCACCACCAACCGCGACTCGGGCTACGCCCATACAGCACACAGACACACAGACAGACAGACAAACAAACAAACAAACAAACAAACAAACAAACAAACAAACAAACAGAAAAACGGTGAAAACAGTAACCTCCGTCCATCTTCGAAGATGGCGGAGGTTAAAAACAGCCGTGAAGATAAACCCACTTTAAAACAACAACAACCGGGATGGTACTTATTTTAAAACAACAACAACAACCCGGAAGGCAAACCCACTTTAAAACAACACCAACCCGGAAGGTAAACCCACTTTAAAACAACAACAGCCGGAAGGTAAACCTACTTTAAAACAACACCAACCCGGAAGGTAAACCCACTTTAAAACAACAACAGCCGGGAAGGTAAACCTACTTTAAAACAACATCAACAGGAAGGTACTTATTTTAAAACAACAACAACCGGGAAGGCAAACCCACTCTAAAACAACAACAACAACAACACCCGGGAAGTGACCTTTTTCACACTTTTTTTTGCCCCCCCCCCCCCATGAATCCAACCAAAAATATTCCACCATAAAAAGTTTTCATCGATTCTCTATATAACACATAAATATTGTATAATTATTTTGTTCGATCAGCCGTTTGTGATAGTTCTTGTTATTTTCTGTTTAATCACTTCACAGCCTTGTCTGACGTGACCCTGTCCATTTCCCCGTCCCCGTCCCCTTGTCCCTCATGGAGTCTTTGTCCGCGGAGCTGCACAAAGACCTTCGGGCCTCTGAGCTCCGTTGGTGTTTGTTTGTTGCCGCCGCTTCGTCCTTCCGCAGGGACTCGCTTCTGCGGCCTTTCCCTCCAGGCCGTTGCGATTCCCCAGAACAGTCCAAAGACCCTTACGGACCCCACAAGGACTTCGAAAGTGTGGTGGGTCCCTTAAACTAGCTAAACGAGGGAGACGGGGAGGGTGGGACACGGGGTGGGGAGGGAGACGGGGAGGGTGGGACACGGGGTGAAGAGGGGGGAGGTTGGTTTGGGAGACGGGGTGGGGATGGAGGTGTGAGAGGGGGTGGGGAGGGGGGAGGTTGGTTTGGGAGACGGGGTGGAGAGGGGGAGGTTGGTTTGGGAGACGGGGAGGGTGGGAGACGGGGTGGAGAGGGGGAGGTTGGTTTGGGAGACGGAGTGGGGATGGAGGTGTGAGACGGGGTGGGGTGGGGAGGGGGTGGGAGACGGGGTGGGGTGGGGAGGGGTGGGAGACGGGGTGGGGTGGGGAGGGGGTGGGAGACGGGGTGGGGTGGGGAGGGGGTGGGAGACGGGGTGGGGTGGGGAGGGGTGGGAGACGGGGTGGGGTGGGGAGGGGGTGGGAGACGGGGTGGGGTGGGGAGGGGGTGGGAGACGGGGTGGGTGGGGAGGGGGTGGGGAGGGGGTGGGAGACGGGGTGGGGAGGGGTGGGAGACGGGGTGGGGAGGGGGTGGGAGACGGGGTGGGGAGGGGTGGGAGACGGGGTGGGGAGGGGTGGGAGACGGGTGGGGAGGGGTGGGAGACGGGGTGGGGAGGGGGTGGGAGACGGGGTGGGGAGGGGGTGGGAGACGGGGTGGGGAGGGGTGGGAGACGGGGTGGGTTGGGGATGGGAGACGGGGTGGGGTGGGGAGGGGATGGGAGACGGGGTGGGTTGGGGATGGGAGACGGGGTGGGGTGGGGAGGGGATGGGAGACGGGGTGGGTGGGGAGGGGTGGGGAGGGGGATGGGAGACGGGGTGGGTGGGGAGGGGGATGGGAGACGGGGTGGGGAGGGGGATGGGAGACGGGGTGGGGAGGTGTTGGAGGGGGATGGTAGGCGGGGTGGGGTGGGGAGGGGGATGGGAGACGGGGTGGGGTGGGGAGGGGAGGGAGACGGGGTGGGGTGGGGAGGGGCTGGGAGACGGGGTGGGGTGGGGAGACGGGGTGGGGTGGGGAGGGGGATGGGAGACGGGGTGGGGAGGTGTTGGAGGGGATGGTAGGCGGGGTGGGGTGGGGAGGGGGATGGTAGGCGGGGTGGGGTGGAGAGGGGGATGGGAGACGGGGTGGGTGGGGAGGGGGAGGGAGACGGGGTGGGGTGGGGAGGGGCTGGGAGACGGGGTGGGGTGGGGAGACGGGGTGGGGTGGGGAGGGGGATGGGAGACGGGGTGGGGAGGTGTTGGAGGGGGATGGTAGGCGGGGTGGGGTGGGGAGGGGGATGGTAGGCGGGGTGGGGTGGGGAGGGGGATGGGAGACGGGGTGGGTGGGGAGGGGGAGGGAGACGGGTGGGGTGGGGAGGGGGATGGGAGACGGGGTGGGGAGGTGTTGGAGGGGGATGGGAGACGGGGTGGGGTGGGGAGGGGCTGGGAGACGGGGTGGGGTGGGGAGGGGCTGGGAGACGGGGTGGGGTGGGGAGGGGATGGGAGACGGGGTGGGGAGGTGTTGGAGGGGATGGTAGGCGGAGTGGGGTGGGGAGGGGGATGGGAGACGGGGTGGGTGGGGAGGGGGAGGGAGACGGGTGGGGTGGGGAGGGGCTGGGAGACGGGGTGGGGTGGGGAGGGGGATGGGAGACGGGGTGGGGAGGGGGAGGGGAGACGGGGTGGGGTGGGGAGGGGGAGGGGAGACGGGGTGAGGTGGGGAGGGGCTGGGAGACGGGGTGGGGAGGGGAGGGGAGACGGGGTGGGGTGGGGAGGGGAGGGGAGACGGGGTGAGGTGGGGAGGGGAGGGGAGACGGGGTGAGGTGGGGAGGGGGATGGGAGACGGGGTGGGTGGGGAGGGGGATGGGAGACGGGGTGGGTGGGGAGGGGGATGGGAGACGGGGTGGGGTGGGGTGGGGAGGTGGGAGGCGGGGTGGGGTGGGGAGAAAGGTGAGAGGCACCCGCACCAAGGGATCGTCACACAATCACTCTAAAACCGCTTCAACACCACGGCGTGGGCATGGGGTAGGGAGGTCAACGATGTGGATAACAAACCAAGAACAAGGATTGGCCCTGACACGTGACCCACTTGTTCTTCCTCAACCTAAGACGTTCTCCGACCACCATAGTCTTGTTTGGGTGGTGGACACGTTTAGCTCTTCACTTCACAAACAACTCTAATGTTTATAGGAAAACCCGCCGACGTGTTTGGCATTAATCGAGCCGAGATTTCTCCTCGACTCGTCCGTCATCGATGGTGTTTGTGACGTAGTTTGAATATGCATGGTGGTTTATGACAAACAATCACATTTAATCACGGCAGTCATGGCTGATGATGCAGGGTGTCGAAGGAAGCGAGAGGTTATGTCCACTGGTGAAATAATATCCCACCGATTCGATTCTACCTTGATGATTACCTTTGGCTGTTCGCGTTCCCGTCGGCGCGTTGTTCGTGTGATACACGACACTTGCTGGTTTCAATTCACAGGCCATTCTTGTGTTGGGAAAGGGAGATGTTTGTGTTGTGCTGATGACTCCCAGTAAACCAAAGCGTGTTCACGTCTCGGCCCCTGCTCTCAAGCTCAAGCACTGACCTCACATCAATCTCTCTTCCTGATTGGATGATTTCGGGCATAACTCGGGTTGTGGACCTGCTGTTGAAAGATTCTCCAATTGAAGGGTCGAAACTGAAACCTCTATGATGCACAGTGTGCAGATGATGATCTGGATGTTCATTGAATTAGGCAATCGATTTTCAATTTCTCTTTCTCTTTCTCTCTTTCACTCTCTCTCTTTCACTCTCTCTTTCACTCTCTCTCTTTCACTCTCTCTCTTTCACTCTCTCTCTTTCACTCTCTCTCTTTCACTCTCTCTCTTTCACTCTCTCTCTTTCACTCTCTCTCTTTCACTCTCTCTCTTTCACTCTCTCTCTTTCACTCTCTCTCTTTCACTCTCTCTCTTTCACTCTCTCTCTTTCACTCTCTCTCTTTCACTCTCTCTCTTTCACTCTCTCTCTTTCACTCTCTCTCTTTCACTCTCTCTTTCACTCTCTCTTTCACTCTCTCATTCTCTCTCTCTTTCACTCTCTCATTCTCTCTCTTTCACTCTCTCATTCTCTCTCTTTCACTCTCTCATTCTCTCTCTTTCACTCTCTCATTCTCTCTCTTTCACTCTCTCATTCTCTCTCTTTCACTCTCTCATTCTCTCTCTTTCACTCTCTCATTCTCTCTCTCTTTCACTCTCTCATTCTCTCTCTTTCACTCTCTCTTTCACTCTCTCTCTTTCACTCTTTCATTCTCTCTCTTTCACTCTCTCATTCTCTCTCTTTCACTCTCTCATTCTCTCTCTTTCACTCTCTCATACTCTCTCTTTCACTCTCTCTTTCACTCTCTCATTCTCTCTCTTTCACTCTCTCATTCTCTCTCTTTCACTCTCTCATTCTCTCTCTTTCACTCTCTCATACTCTCTCTTTCACTCTCTCTTTCACTCTCTCTCTTTCACTCTCATTCTCTCTTTCACTCTCTCATTCTCTCTCTTTCACTCTCTCATTCTCTCTCTTTCACTCTCTCATTCTCTCTCTTTCACTCTCTCATACTCTCTCTTTCACTCTCTCTTTCACTCTCTCATTCTCTCTCTTTCACTCTCTCATTCTCTCTCTTTCACTCTCTCATACTCTCTCTTTCACTCTCTCTTTCACTCTCTTTCACTCTCTCATTCTCTCTCTTTCACTCTCTCATACTCTCTCTTTCACTCTCTCTTTCACTCTCTCTCTTTCACTCTCTCATTCACTCTCTCATTCTCTCTCTTTCACTCTCTCATTCTCTCTCTCTCTTTCTCTCATTCTCTCATTTTCTCTCATTCTCTCTCTCATTCTCTCATTCTCTCTCATTCACTCTCATTCATTCTCACCAAACATGTCAAGGTGATCATTTTGTTATTTTTTTTAAATCCAATGTCATCCTTGACAATGAGACTTAGGACATGTGTGTGCGTGTGCGTGTGCGTGTTTAAAAAAAGAAAACTACTCTTATCATTACAGTTGGCGGACATCAACACCTTGCCAAGCTTTCTCGAACTACTCAAGACCCCTTCAACGACATCATTATCAGCTTTGGATCTTGCAGAGTGGGTTCTGACCAATGGCCAGTTCAGTTTGACAACACTAACGAAGCGGGAGGTTTGTGGAATCTTTTTGTTTTTGAACCCAGGTATAAATTGCATGTCCCATATGTGTATGTCTATTGTCGACTAATTGTCCTTGTAATTCTTGTTAAATATACCAATTTTAAACCAATTTGAATTTTTGTAAAACTCGCCATAAGAAGAACAATAAAAACTTTTGAAAGACTTTTCTTCTGAACTGAAGGTCATGATGGGAAGGTGTTGGGATTTTGATATTGAAGAAATTTTAAGGGAATTCATGAAGTTCCCTTACCTCGTACCTCTTATTTTTTTTGACTAAATCCTTTTGGGATTCACATTGGAAGTTACCCCAAACTTTAACCCCCCCCACCCTTCTCCCATTGTAACCTTTGTGATCTTTTCACAGTTTGCACACATAGAGACTCTGACCGGCGAGCCAGGCTTCGCCGTATCTCCGCCAAACTTTGTATTTGGCGTTACGTATAGCCCGACGGCCGAACGTCGCTTTGCTGAGGCGCGCGGAGACCGTGCCGTCCTGCGGGCCTACCACGGGAGCCGTCTGGAGAACTTCCACTCTATCCTTCACAACGGCTTGCATTGCCACCTGAGCAAGGTCAGGACTGAGCTGGGAGGCCAATCTCATCACCGGCCAACCGTATCGAGTGTGGCTGAATTCTCGTTTTCCTGACCACGTTAGAGCGTGTGCTTCTGTACTTCATATCCTCATCGGGTTGAATTTTCAAAAATCCAGCAACCTTTCCTTTATCACAAGTTTAAACAATGTTATTTACAAAATGGAATCAGAAGCATTCCTGTTTTTATAAATTACTATCATTATACCTCAAAGATACAAATCATTACTTTATTACTTCTCATTTTCGACGATCGCCCAGAAAGCGATCGTAAATGGTGTTTTAACTCTTCAAATTGCGTTGAACATCAAAATGCTGAGTAAATGTGTTCCCTGAGTAACATTGACCAAAACATTATTTCCCGTCGAAAATCCAATTATTTGCAACGTCCCATCACAGGATGAAGGATATTAAATAATTGGCGTGAACATTGCGTTTCTGTCGATCCCAACCCGGATGCATGTCCAAGCACGTGATAACGATGGACGAATGTACCATGTCTTGTACATCCGATATGTTGGTGTCTTGTGGACTCGTCTTGCATTCCGGACTGCAGTTTCCCAATCTTTATTTGTCATAACCTCTGACGTGGAAATTTTGGATATCTATAAATCATAAAAGACTTTATAGTCCAACTATGATCATTTATTGGATAATGCACACGTGTGGAACGAGTGCTGGTTAAAAAATCTCCAAGCACTCTCTAACTATAGGCAAAGTATTCCTGAGTTTTATATTATGACTAACAAGGCGTAGTCGATACCATAAGCATCATTTCCAAAAAAACGAATTTATGTCAAACAATAAAGAGCTTTGTAAACCAAGAATTTATTAAAACAGAAAGGAAAAACAACCCAATATCTGGCCAGGTGTGGCCTGAGGCCGGATGTGGAGGTGTGGGATCGCAAACTCTTGGTCAGTACGTGCATGGGCCAGTGTAACTCCTTTTCATCTGTCTATAATTCCAGCTGTGTGTGTGTGTGTGTGTGTAGGTGTGTAGGTGTGTAGGTGTGTGTGTGTGTGTGTGTGTGTGTGTGTAGGTGTGTCTGCGACCGCTGTTTCTCGATAACCACTGGTCCGATCTAATTGAAACTTGCCAGGTATATTGCTGGGGCTCTGTGGATGTGCCTTTTCAAGGTTTGATATTAATCAGTCAAGTGGTTCCCAAGTTATGGCCATTTCTTTACCAAACCAATGATAGGACACGGTGCTATGACGTCATATTGACGTCAATTTTTCTTCTTCTTCGTTTGATATTATGTCACAATTGACGCTGGGGACCTGAGTATGTGCCTTTTCAAGGTTTGATATCGTTCGTCTTCATCCGTTTCAGCTGTTTCCCAAGTTATGGCCATTTATGATACGAGTACGTGCCCGTAAAAAAAATAATAATAATAAAAAAAAAATTAATACATAAACCAATGCCACCCGCAGGGTGACCCGTATCTTGCCAAAAGGTGGCCACGTGTGACTGCTTTAAGGTCACACTGAGGTGAACAGAGCTGCTATCCACCAGGAGCGACCCCTTGAGGAATATCTGCCTACGAGAGATTCCGATGAGAATCTTTCTACAGAGTAACCAAGAAAAATATGTGTTTGCCTCATAACGTCACCAAATGACGTCATAATGTGTCAAGCTTGACATATCTAGAAAGCACTCGTCGAGGTGTTCAATTTGAGGTACTACACGATATGGTTCCTAAAACTTGAAAATTTGACCTTGGGGTCAAACATGTTTGACCTCAGGCGCTAACCATGAAGGTCAAGGCCAATCGCCACCAAAAATTAATCAGCTGAGCGCCAGACCATATACTACATTCCCATAAAGTTTGGAGACGATTCCATTAAAATTACTCAAAAAATAAGGGTTTCGTCGACTCCCCTGATTTGCGACAAAGTGACCTTGACCTTCAAAATTGTATGCGCTGAAAGGGACCTCTATAGGTCTCTGATATGCGAAGTTACAAAAATTTCCAATGATAACTGTGCTCTGCAGAGTGATTTATACGTGATTACAGACAAAAAAAAACAAAAATAATAAAAAAAACATATGATGGTCAAGGCCAATCGCCACCAAAAATTAATCAGCTGAGCGCCAGACCATGAACTATATTCCCATGAAGTTTGAAGATGATCCGATCAAAATTACTCAAAAAATAAGGGTTTCGTCGACTCCCCTGATTTGCGACAAAGTGACCTTGACATTTGACCTTGACCTTCAAAATTTTGTGCGCTGAAAGGGACCTCTATAGGCCAATGATATGCGAAGTTACAAAAATTTCCAATGATAACTGTGCTCTGCAGAATTTTTTATACGTGATTACAGACAAAAAAAAAAAACACAAGCTGACTAACATATCTTGCAAAAACTTTGTTTTGGCAAGATAATAAATATTCAAACCGCGAGCAACAAACAACCACACAGGCCGTTTCTTCGCTCTCACGTGCCCGTACGTGCGTGGCGTGGAAGTTCGCATATCACAGTTACGATGATTCGCAATTTAGGTTTCAATGGCCAATTATTCAATTTGCGCCAACGTATTTTGCCTTTTCGCAATGTCATCGCAAGGAAAAACTAGAGGGGGAGCACTCGGGAGAGTGCAAAACCTCCGCCGCCAATACTGCTGGGTCACTCAAGTGAACCTTATATCTTATTCATTAAATATGATGTCAACAGTGCTGACAGTTATAGTTCTTTTCTCCATTTTTTTTGAGGGGGGGGGGGTTGGAAATCACTTAAAACATGTAGAAATGCAAAAAATAGAAATCGAAATTTTGTTGAAAAAAAAGTTGCAAAAAAATTTTTCTCTAACTTTTTTTTTGGGGGGGGGTGGAAATCACTTAAAACATGAAGAAATGCAAAAAAAAAAATTTTCTCTTAATTTTTTTTTGGGGGGGGTTGGAAATCACTTAAAACATGTAGAAATGCAATAAAAAAAATTTTTCTCTTAATTTTTTTTTGGGGGGGGTTGGAAATCACTTAAAACATGTATAAATGCAATAAAAAAAATTTCTCTAACAATTTTTTTTGGGGGGAGGGAGGACCAAGTCCAAAATGTAATGACATGATCCTTGGACCATACCTAACCCCCCACCAAGTTTCGTCGAAATCCGTCGAGTTTTTCCGTAATACTGTTCACAAACAAACAAACAAACAAACAAACAGAAAGGGGTGAAAACAGTAACCTCCGATCTTCGATGGCGGAGGTTAACAAAAAGAGAAGAGAAGAGAAAAAAAAAAAAACTTCCTGGTTCGGAGCATACCAGCTCACTCTGATGTTACCGAAATTTATGCACAGTCTCATATGAAAACGATCATAACTTGCAGCATTGTGTTGATCTATAAATGCGCATAAGAAATCGATAAATTATTAGAATACACGAAGTCATCAATCTCCGGAAGTCCGTACGTTGTAACCTGGAATGGGGAACGCGGCTGAGCTTCCCTTCCCCATCGGCCACGCCCACGCAACAACGTGTCTTGTCATTGGTTTGGAAAATAAATGGCCATAACTTTGGAAGCACTTGTCCGATTAATATCAAACCTTGAAAAGGCACATCCTCAGGTCCCCAGCAATATACCTGGCAAGTTTCAATTAGATCGGACCAGCGGTTGTCGAGAAACAGCGGTCACACACACACACACACACACACACACACACACACACACACACACACACACACACACACACACACACACACACACACACACACATTTCTGGAATTATAGATAGATGGTTGGTCCAATCTAATCTATCTATAATTCCAGCAGTGTGCGTGTGTGTGTGTGAGACCGCTGTTTCTCGACAACCGCTAGTCCGATCTAATTGAAACTTACCAGGTATATTGCTGGGGACCTGAGGATGTGCCTTTTCAAGGTTTGATATTGTTGCGAATTCGCACCCGCCGGCGTGCGAACGGCCACGTGACTCGAATCGCGGCACGTCGCCCACCGGACGGACAATTCTGTCATGACCCTCTCGAACTAACGCCGGGAACTAGTCACGGGTGGGCCTTTCGGCCTCACCACGATCGTGCCAATCGGCCCCCCACGTGGGATAGGGTTGTTCGCCAAATTCGACCTACCTAAGTACCCACGCTGAGGGTAGACCGGGCGATCGCACCTCGCCACAGGTCGACTCCGGACACGGGCCACTTTAAGCGACCCGTTCCGTACTATCGGGATAACCGAGCGGTGTTATCGTCAACCTCAACGGTTCCGATTAATTATCGGGCGTATTTAGCCCACTACCAACCCTTTACGTGAAGTAATATGGAGATTCAATTTAAGAAAAGACGAAGCGAAATGGGAAAAACAGTTCAACAGGAGGCACATTTATTCCGCGGCACACGGAAAGCACACATATACAATTACAACAATTATGCACCAAAAGCAGTTGCAACAAAAGAAACACAACAATGCAGAGATACTACCGACTACGCGAGCAAACGGCAACACTTACACAGTTTTACTTTACAGACGGCGCCGCCAACACATACTCAAAAGCAAAAGAAAAGGGGCCACCCTCAACGACTAGGGGACAGACGGGGCCTGTGGGCGCGAGACCGGGTGGAGCCTACCCGTCTTGTGATGAGCCGCAAATGTGGCGGCGGTGCCCCGACTCCGCGCTCCTCCGTGGGTTTCGTTGGCACTGCTTGGAATGGGGTGGGAACGGGGCCCCCTTTCCGCACTATCTCAGCACGGGGGGGGGGGAAGGGGGGAATTGTTGATGCTCTGGGGAAAGAGGATAGCTGGCTTGCTTGGGTCCCGTGACGAGCGACTCCACTGCGACCTCGACCGCGCTCCCGGCTTCCCCTCTCTGCAGCTCCCCGACAGACTCCGAACCCCGACAGACTGACTCTCCTCCAGACCCGTCTTGACTGCTGCTGCCACACTCTGCCGCTGCCACACTTCTCCAACTCGCCCGAGCCCAAAACTGACTAAATTCGCCCCGCGCTCGGCGCTTTATAGTGGTGTAGGAGAACCCATATGCAAATTTCTGGATCAGAACGAGCTCGGGGGTGGAGCCAGGCTCGCCCATTGGACGGAGAAAAATGGGCGTGAATCTCCCCTGTTCCTCGAATTTGCATATATCGATTCTACTCCAACGCGCCTGGAGGCGGGGCCAAATCGCCCCGCGCTTGCTGATTGGACGGATCGGAAGTGGGCGTGTATCATTCCTGATCCGACTTCTCCTCGGAAAGGCCGCTTTTTTCACCCGCGGCTCGGCACGCGTCCCGCACGAGGCCAGGACAGCCTGACGCTCGGCGTTCACAAGTGGTGCGGGAATGGCCGCAGGAGAGGTGAAGGTGGTGGAGGGTTTATTGTAGTGGTTTATGGCCACGGTGGCGCTTGGAATGGCGGTGATGCGATGTTTGCGGGAGCGAGCTGTGAAGGTAAAGGTCGTGGCTGTTGGCGTTGTTGTTGTGAAGCGGAGTTGCGGTTGGTGGTTGTTGTGTGATGGCGGTTGAGACGTGGTTGGTTCAAAATAAAGATAGAACAGAAAAACGGCTATCTTAAAGGGTCGCAGTCTGAATGAATCACATTTATTCTCTCTAAACAACAGGTTTGGGGCTAACTACACATGTACTTACAGAGATATCTCACCTACGGGACCTGAATGGTGGTTTGCGAATTTCCACAACCATAACAATATTAATCGGACAAGTGCTTCCAAAGTTATGGCCATTTATTTACCAAACCAATGACAAGACACGTTGCTGCGTCGGCGTGGCCGATGGGGAAAGGGCACCATTTAGTTACCGTGGCGTAGGAGTGGCAATGGTCAGAGGCAGCGAATGTCATGGCAAGCAAAGACAGGGAGGTAAACTTGATTTTAATTTGGATTTTAATTAACTCTGTGTGTACGTATCACAGCAGTTGTTACTTCAATGCAAGCGATAATTCGTGGAATGCATGTGAACATTCCGTATGGGCACGCACGCTTCCGGATAGTGATGACTTACTGTATTCTAATAATTTCTCAATTTCTTATGCGCACTTATTAGATAAACACAATGCCCCAAATCCAGTCGTCGTTTACGAGAGCGAATGAACGGCCTGTATGGTTGTTTTTTTTTGTTTTTGTTTTTGGTTTGCACGTACGGCCACGCACGTACGGCCACAAAAGCTTTTGGGGGGGGGGTTGCACGTACGGCCACGCATGTATGGGCACGCAAGAGCGAAGGAACGGCCTGTGTGGTTGTTTCTGGTACGCGGTTTGAAAGTTTTTAATTTTTTGCACATACGGCCACGCACGTATGGGCACGTACTAGTCTAGCCAAGACGATCAAACACATGCTGTATTTACCAGAGTCCTTGACTTTTGTGGACGAATCTCTTTGCCCAAGCATTTCTGAGCATTAATTTATTAAATCCACCAAGCACACAAATTTTATTTTATTTCATTTCCCACACCTCCTTTGGCCAAGCAAGTATCACAGCTTAGGTAACTGATGGAGTGAATGCCTCTCGTGTTGACCCAGATGCGGATGATCAACAGGTTGTCTGTCTCTCACATAAAACTCAGAGACAGAGACTTAATTGTTATTTGCACATTGAGCTCTTTGCAGTGATCCACTGTCATTGTTTTATTTTCATCAAAGGCACGACGTCATTTGCATCGTCATGTCCAGTGGTATTTTTGCAGGAGATTTTGATGTCCATCACCAAAAATAAATGGATATGCACATCATTTATAAATGAAGCTGATTGAGCTCATTCTCCAGCAAACACAGTCTCCACCAACTTGATGAACCAACCCCGATTAGCAGCATTTTTGGACCTGGACATTTTTTGACATTCAGTCTTCTCTTTATATGATTGCAGTAATGACATGAATCGCTTACTCAAACCACCATGTTTTCCTTTCGACATTTCTCAGAAAGCTAGCAGGAAATGTAGCTGCAGTGAAAAGGATGGCAGTCGTCCAGTTGCCTGAGTGTCTTGATGTAACAGGTCATGATAGAGTGGTATCCGTTTGTTTATCAGGGTGATACTTTTATATGGACTGTTACTACAACTATTGTGCATGTTCATTCACATTAAAACTGCCGCACCTGGAATAGTCAAACTAAACGGCTTCAAGAGCAGCAGTGCCATTGAATTGCCAGATATGATGTCACGCTGAGGCATTCGTTATGTCTGTACTCTGTACCCCCACACTCTCTTCCCACTCTTTCCCCCTCCAGCCAGGCTTATTTGGGGAGGGTGTATACCTGAGTAGTGACCTGAGCCTTGCCCTCCTGTACAGTCCACGCTGTACTGCTTGGGCCCGCTGTTCCTTGGGCACCTTTCTGAGCTGTGTGGCCGTCTGCGAGATAATTGATCACCCAGATGTCAAATGTCAAGTCAAAGGACAAGGTGAGTGGTGGAGGAGAACATGTTTTCCACTATAATATAAAACTGCAGTGAAATACAAAAGGACATCATTTAATCCCATGTTTCCAACATAAGGGCCAGCATTAAAGGTCTACCCATATGGGTCTTTCGAGGGTCGATGTCGATATGATAAATATAGCTGGGGCGGGAGGGGGGGGGTAATGACCGATATTTACATCTGATTAAACAATTTAATTAATTCAAGAAGAAAATTACGTACACATCACAGCACAATATAGGCTACTGCCAACATCATTATAGTCATCAACACGATGATGATGATGTCGAGCAAAGTACATACAGGAAGCCAGCCACAAATCCAGGATCCAAAAATCTGTTTTTTTAATCTGAAAACGGCCAATTTTTGAAGCAAAAACTATAATTGAGAGTTTTTATTCTTATTTTGTTAAAAAAATATCGGCCATATCTGCACCATCATCGGCCGATGCCAATAACCTCAAAATGCCATCAAAATCAGATGCATATATCGGTCACCCCCCCCACCCCCACCACTATATTTATCGGATCGACATCGACCCTTCACTAATGGTACTCCATCTCTTCTGGATCTGATTTTGACAAATTTCCCTGAAAATATCTGCTGTTCTTCCTTCGCTCCAATCGGTTCTTCTGACCACGTGCTTGTCAAAATGGACATCTCTGTCAGAGAACCACCTCACCGCCGTCGAGTCTGGCATTTCACTCAGACTGACTGGCAGGGTCTCCAAGCAGCCATCAAACTGGTCTCCTATCGCTACATTCTCCAACATCAACTCGTCCTGGGAATTCTTTCAAAGAAACTTGCTCTCCCTCATGCACAGATTTATCCACTCTCGTCTTCAGTTGTCCGACCCTTCCTCCCGCCGATGGTTCACTGAAGCTTGTGGTGAGGAAGTTGTCCTGAAACAACTTGCCTTTGCCTCATGGAAAGCAAACACAACTGAGGGCAATCTCAGTTCCTTCCACAAATCTCAGAACAAGTTTGTGTCTACCCTTAAGAGAGCCAGAAAACAACATCTTTCTAATCTCAAGTCTGAACTCTCAAACCTCTCTCCCTCCTCCAAATCCTGGTGGCATCAAATCAAATCTGTTTCTGGTGTATGTTCCCCCTCCATCCCCTCCCTTACCTCAAATGGCCGCACTGCTGATACCGCACGTGAAAAGGCTGAATGCCTAAACTTGGTGTTTACATCAAAATCTTGTGTCCGAAACCAATCGCTTTCTGTACCCACCTTACCCAGTCGCACCCAACTGTCCCTGGACTCTGTGTCCTTTTCTCCTGACAAGGTGGAAAACTTGCTGTCAAACCTCGACTCAGATTCTGCAACCGGTCCAGACGGCATCAGCCCACGTGTCCTCAAAGCCTGCTCTTCTGTTCTTGCTCACTCTCTCTCTGTTCTATTCTCCCTCTCATTTGCTCAAGGTCATCTGCCATCTGCTTGGAAATCAGCAATCACCGCTCTGCATAAATAAGGTACAAAAACAGATCCCTGCAACTGCAGACCAATCAGCCTTCTCCTAATCATCAGCAAGGTTATGGAATCCATCATCACTTCAGACATTAAATCCTTCCTCTTCTCCAATGGCCTGATTTCCGATCATTAATTTGGTTTCAGACCAGGTCACTCTACCCTGGATGTGCTGCTTCTGCTCTCCCAACAATGGATGCCAGTACTCGATGCCGGACATGAAATCAGAGCCATATCCCTCAACATATCGCGTGTTTGACACGGTCTGGCACCCTGTCCAGCTCACCAAACTCTCTGCCAATGGTATTCAAGACCATCTCCACTCATGGCTCGTAGACTTCCTCTCCTGTCGCAGCCAAAGTGTGGCCCTAAATGGAGTTTTTTTCATCCCCTCTTCCTGTCCAGGCTGGAGTGCCTCAAGGCAGTGTTCTGAGCCCTGTTATTTTTTTGTGTTTCATCAATGATCTCTCCGACTGGGAAAATCCTCTTTTTCTCTTTGCTGATGACTCCACCCTCCGGCAAGCAGCAGTTTCTTCGCTCACTGCAGATCTGGGTAAAAATCACAAACTGTTCCAACACGTGGAACATGTCTTTCATTCCTGACAAATCTCACATGCTCACTATGTCTCTCTCTGAAAGAACCGTTTGGACCCCCCCCCCAATGTACTTCCTCTGGAAGAAGTCCTTTCATTCAAGCTTCCGGGTCTCACTATCTGTCATCGTCGTTCCTGGGAAAGCCACATTTCCAACCTGGCCTCTAACACCAGTCGCTGACTGGGAATCCTCCGTTGTGCAAAGTCCTTCGTCGGCCCACCTGAGCTCCTGACCACATACAAAGCTTTTGTGTGCAGCCTAATGGAGTACTGCTCTCCCTTCTGGGCTGGTGCTCCTGCCTCCCAGCTTTCTCGACTGCATACTGTGGAAACCAAGGCATTTAGGATCATTGGTATCTCCCACGGTGAGGCTGAGTCTTTGGGTCTCTCACCGCAGGCAGGTCAGTGGTCTTTCTGTCTTCGACCGTCTCCTCTCTGGTCTCACTACCCCCCACTCCCGCTCTGTCTGCGATATGTTCCCCTATTTCTGCAGGGCTCTCAAGGTTCGCCAGCAACCCCCTTCTGGTAAAACTACCAAAAATCACGAATCACTGCTCACCTTCACCATTTAATTCCTCTTTTTCCCTGTCTTTGGAATAAACTCCCTCACTCTTTTCAATCCCATTCTTCTCTCCAGGCCTTTAAAACCGCTGTTCACCACGACCTCTTATCGTCCCCCATCCAAAACCTCAATATTCTCTACCCCCGTTAATCCACCCCAAACCCACCTTTAAATTCCCTGCTTTCCTTCCTGAAAGTCCCTGTTATGTCCATCTTGTACACCGCATGTTCCCCGCCCCATCCCTCTCCCTTCCACAGATCTCCTAACCTAATGTCTCTGTTCCTCACTGTTTTGTCCTTCCCTCTCCCACCCCTCTTGTCTCACGACACCCCCCCCCTTGTTGTTTGTTGTGCGTTGGCTCTCGTACGAGCCTCGACAATGTATACAAAAAAAAAATGCCAGATATCGGTCGAGATATCATCAATCATTGACCAGTTTAGTGTGCATGATCTTTCCAAGATTAGACCTTCAATGCTAAGCATTGTAAGAATGACGTATCAAAACTTTTAGCCTTACTGTAACAGAACATGTTACGTAACAATGGGAACTTTCGGTTAATGAAGACCAACTGCAAAATGTTTACTTCTAAAACAGAAAATTTCAAACCCCACAACCAAATCCTTTCAGATGCACCAGCGCTGCCTTTTCTTGGTACCAATATATTCACTCAAATCAGAAACTTGCTTGAGTTTGTGAAAGAAGAGGAAATGGCTAAAACCTCAGATCCACAACACTTGTACAAAATTGTTGTGAATGAACAGAACATTTAAAGAATGAAAACAAATAATCATGGAGTCGCTGTGGAACAGAACATGCTGCCTGACCTCAGACAAAAAGGCAAGAGAGGTGAACAGGGTTACATTGGTTTTATGATGGAGTGCCATGGGTTTGTGGTCTTTGTTGTGGATGGGCTGGAGGATAAATCCCCGACCAATCATGCTGTGGTATGAAACGTGCCTTAGCCAATTCAAAACGATACCATCTTGTAGCCATTCAAATGCGAGAACATTCTTACGACCGCTACCAAAGGTGGACACGGAGGTTATGTTTTCACCCGTCTGTCTGTTTGTCAGTGAGCAGGGTATCTCAAAAAGTTGTGGACAGATCCGGACAAAATTTGCTGGACAGGTTGGGTGTGTGACAAACAAATTGATTAGATTCTGGTGAAGATCTGGATACGGATAGTTGAATTTTTAAAGTGATTCCTCACCATTGGGAGATAGCGCTAAAAACAATATATAACACGATATCTCCAAAAATTGTTGGCGAGTTGTGACAAAACTAGGTGGATGAGTTGGATAGGTGACAAGAAGAAGCCAAATAGATTTTGGTTCAGGTCTGAATCCAGATCTGGCCTATCGGTGGGATAAACCAGAGTTGGTGTCAAAGCCACCCAATGCTCGCCTGTTTATACATTTATCGTTTTTAAAAGACTCGTCTAATAATTAATATTTTTTTTATAAAGCATTGCAGTGAAGTCTAATCCAAATAATTTTAAAGCAATACATGTATTTGTATATTGTAATCAGTAACAAGAGCACAAGTGAGCACAATATACGCCCGGACAAGAAGGCATATACAGAATTGTGCTACGACGTGGAAAACAGCATCCTGGTTACCATGGCAACCACTTTAGATGACTAACGTATGTCGCGACACACCGTCTCCACAGTCTGTACCTATGTACCAAATATGAAACGTGAAAGTTGAAAACTTTGGGAGTTGGAGTGCGGATAGGAACGGATGGAAAACAGCATCCTGGTTGCCATGGCAACCACTTTAGATGACGAACGTATGTCATGACACACCGTCTCCACAGTCTGTACCTATGTACCAAATATGAAATGTGAAAGTTTAAAACTTTGGGAGTTGGAGTGCGGACAGGAACGGACGGACGACACATAATTACGCCCCGATATATATATATATATATATATATATATATATATATATATATATATATATATATATATATATATATATATATATATATATATATATATATATATATATATATATCGGGCGTATAAAAATAGTGTGGTGGATAAAAACATTAGAAAGGACAATAACTTGCACCAAAAATTTTAACATTCTCACGCTGACGCTCACGCCGGGGGTGTCGCTATAGCTCTCTGTTCTTCGAACAGGCGAGCTAAAAGTGTAAGCGGAGGTATGTGCCCTACCGAGTTCCATTCTAGTTTCAGTGCTGTATCAGTAAACGTTTGACTAGCTTTTTGATCCCCCGACTGGTTTCACTGGAGGGGACTCTAGGTTTGCTGTCCGTCCATCCCACCTGTGGTTTTTCAGTCTTTTCCCCATACCCTCTGACATATTCAACTGAAACTTGGTGCGTGGCTTTATTATGATACGTTACAGAACAAGATCGAGTTTCAGGCCGTTTTGTCAATTTTTCACAGTTATGCCCTTTTTGGACTTAGAAAGTATCACAAAGCAATTCTTGCTCTTGTTTAATCTCTTGATTATTTCAGTGCTGTATCAGTAAACATTTGACTAGTGGGGATACAACTGAACACACCATCGAACTCATCGTATTCACAATTGTCATGCACATAGTAGTAACTATAATCGTAACACGACAATCCCTTTGTCGTGATTGCAAAGTTACTGGATTAAAGCAGCGTGCAGGGTGTTCCAAAAAGACCTGGACAACTTTGGTTGTTAATATCTCTCATACCACAAATGATACAATGATACCCTTTGTTTTATATGACACATAAACTCATGAATTTTTTTTTTTTTTTCAGGTTTGGTGGTTTACTGTCAAAGAAAACTACCAGAGTCGAAATTTTTCTACATCCAACTTTTTGGGGTTTTCCCCACGAGCAAAAATATGGGCAATACCCCTGGGCACTTACCTGGTCGAATAATGATACTGAGGAGGAAGAGGGGCACTTTGCGCCTCCTTTGATGGAATCTAAAACCAGAGCAACCTCATGCAGGTGTACTTGTTTGTAAGAAGGATAATGGTAAGATGTTAAATTGAAGTACGTCCTTTGGCATTGTCAGATTCTGCACGGGCGAGGGTTCCGAACAGTGAGGGAAGAGAAGTTCCTCAGCGCTACTATGTGGTCACCAACAACCAGTTACTTCGGGTTCGTTACCTGCTGATCTACTCTCAAGGTATTCCACAAAGGTAAGTGCAAACTGAACAGTGCACTCAGAGTAGAAAAATACATTTGAGGTATTTTGCAATATCATGGAATACCAATGAACTTGCTGGTGTTTGTCAATGATCAATAACCATTTAAGCATTTGTTTATCCATGGTAAGCAGCTGGAATTATAACATGACTCGAAGCATAAAAGGAAACGAGGCAGAGAGAGAGGGAGCGCAAGGGCAGCAGAGCAGGTTTTTGGGGCACGTGCTGATGCCTTCCGGTTCAGTTGCAGAGTCAGAGTCGAGTGTTGCCAGAAACTTTCAACCTTTTCAGGTGCAGAAGACACAGAATAAACACAGTCTTCCAGAATCTGTGGTCTCGAGATCTTCCCTACAGGATATCAAGTCGACTGCCCACGTCACCACATGGTCTCTCCGATTTCCATTGGTGAACTTTATCGCACCTGCCGAGACTTCTCACCCTCCATCTACAATGTCCTCTCCTTGTGCTGCGGTGCATCCATTTGCGGAATATCCCACTGTTTTCCCTTTCCATAATATGACAGATCGATTGGACGAGCAGTGTTTAAGGAGAGAGATGTCACCATCCATCGATCATGTTTAATGCAGGGTTAGTTGGAAGAACTGGGCATAAAGCCATTCAATTAGCTTTGAAAATGGAGTAATGACGATTTCACGGTAAATCACTTGGTATACATGATGTGATCACAATTTTATGCCAATGCTCCATCGTCATTCTGGGGGTGTCCAGGTGTGGTGCTCACCCTTCCTGTATAGTTTTTTTTTTCTTCCTTACATTCTCTCTTTCCTTCCTTGCAGAGCTTCAACGCGGCGTTCCTGGATTCTCCGCCATCCATTTGCAACTGCTCTTACCCTCTACATGGGTGCCCTCCTCCTTCTGGCGGCCTTCAACTCCCCATCCGTGCTACTGTATCTACAGCACCTGTTTGGAGGGCACATTTGAAATGTCCCACCCACCTCGCTTCTTCACTTCCTGTTTCGGCCTAAAACTCTAAATCGGCATATTGGGTGGAATGAATTTTCACGAGGTTACTGCTTAACCGGACAAATGCGCACTTGCATCTTCATAGAAAACAGTTCAGCTCTCTCCGGACTTGTAAAGCGGGAGCGCAAATTCCCATTGAACTGTGAGAATGTATTCCTTGTTGAAGTCTTTCATTCATGTATCCAACTTTGGTCCAAGTTCGGCTTGTTAGGCAGCTCGAGTACCAATATTTTGTCGAAATGCCATACTCCAATTGGTCAACTCCCACCCGCCCCAGCCAGTCTCATGTGTTCCATTTAATTCCACATTTGTTTGTGCTTGCCACCTGCTAAAATGGCTGGACGAAACAAACTCTCGTCTTGACGAATAATTTTGTATTGAAGTACGTTCCTCACTTGCCCAGTTTCCAATGAACTTTTGATTGATTGATTGAGTGAGGAGCGCACTCATTCTTCAACCACAGTAATGGCCATTTGTTGGATTAAGGGTGATTTTTTTTTTTCACCTTCCAATCAGACAGCTTTTCAACTTTTCACCTTCCTTTGAAACCCCTCCTTAAAATGTATATTATGAATTTGGAAACATCAAGGTATCAAGTTCTGTATAGCTTTTGTTTAGAATAGAAAACAAGGTTTATAAAGTGCAAACCCGACCCTCAGGCATTTTAATTAGGTTTTTCATTTCAGTAATTGCCTTCAATTTCATAATTTGATGATGGCACAGATCAAAACAAGAGGGGAAAACGAAAGTGGTGTCCTTTGGTGCAAACAGGTACAATATCTCCCATGTTACAAGCATCTCAAAGCTGGCCCTCCGTAAATCAAGTGTGATGGTCGAGACAGAGGCCGCGTGGCGAGTTTGCACAAGCCCAATTATTGAGCGAGGAATGACTCGCGTCGTATATTCCTGATCGTCTCGGACAAGGTTCGCTCCGTGAATTCCCATCAAGTGGGGTAAATGCTGTAAAGAATGTTCAAGGTGTGCGATTCTAATTGCATACTATATTAAGGTTAAATCAGGATAGTGCATTCACTGTTTTGCAAAAAAATTATCGTTACTTCTGTCACCGAAGGTGGACGGAGGTTATGTTTTTACCTGTCTGTCTGTGAGCAGGATTATCTCAAAAAGTTATGGACGGATTTAGTGGACAGGTTGGGTGGGTGACGAAGAATCGATTCAGTTTTGGTGAAGATCCAGAGCCAGATACTAGAATTTTTAGTGATCGGGCTAAAATTATTTGCAGCACGATATCTCAAAGTTATGGACGAGTTGGTTAGATGACGAGAACAAGCCGATTAGATTTTGGTTTCGGTCTGGTTGCAGATCCGGTCTATCAGTGGGATACAAAATGTAAACTGTTCAGCCTCCTGGAGGTATGCGCTCTACCAAGGGCCGTTCTCGTTTTACAATATGATCATTTTCTGGATTAAAAATAAAGCTCAGAGCAAACACTAAACTGACCTTGTTGAATGATGTCACCCTTGAAAATCCAAAACAAATAAACTGCCTTAAGAACCCCCATTCGTCATCTCTCTTGATTTCAATCACATTCCTGGCAATCTATGCATTTCAAACATTCTTTCAAAATGGTTAAAAAAAAAATTTGTCGAGGGATGCGAGGTTGAGCGAAGTGAAGACGAAGCCGTTTATTCCTGATATGTGAAACACTGCAAACCATGCCTACAGAAAACAGACTTTTTGGAACGCCGGCCGCACTTTCCATACAATAATCATGTAACTTTGTCAAAAGATTCTCCATGGGTAGGCTCCTGTATTTGAAAGTTTTGTGTCAAAACGATTTTAAAAGCGAACAAGTCTGAAGACGACGATGGTTCACGAGCGGTATTTGACGATGTAGATCGTTTCAGAAGTCAAGGATGAGACAATGTGATAATGTTTGACCAAGTTATAAAAATGATCAACATGATGTGGTACGAGTGACAGGTTATTTGCTGCAAAATGTCGAAAACTCTGTTTCGTTCAACAACTTTCAAAATTTGACCTTTGCATAACTTTTAAAGGTCACAAAACAATGTTGTGAACATTAAAATAAGGAAACGGGATACGTGCTATAGCTTATTGGAGTTAGTTCGTCGAAGAAGGTCGAAAACCCGGTTTGATTCCCACAAATTTGAAAATTTGACCTTTGTGAACTTTAAAGGTCAAAGGTCAAGGATTATGACCTTTGGTGCAAAACTTCCTCTGGAACATTCCAGGAACAATATAACGTCATATAGGCTATATGGCATTTCGGACTCCTCGGATTATCCATACTTTAATGAAATCAGCGTAAAAACAAACTTGAAGGGGGCGCCACGGGCAAGGTGTTCGAGATAGAGCAAAATGGTTTCAAGACTTTAGGTGGGGAATGACCTCAAGATTATGCATAAAAAATATTGTCATCCTAGCTCTCAAGTTTAGGCAGTCGTATGATTTTTATGTCAAAATTCGCAATTATCTAAGTTTGTGACCTTGTGACCTTGACCTTGGGACGAAAATGAAAAATCGAGCTCCGTGGGGCTATGCAGGTGCCATTGGGCTAACTAAATACCGAAACCCATCAGATTCGACAAACCCCCTCGGAGAAGATGCAAATTGAAATCGGCTACCCCCTAAAAACACGTTTTTTGGGCGTGGCTCCGCCCATAATGGGCGCACCACGCCCATTCTCAGGAAAACACAACTGGATCATGATATAAACCTCCCACCAAAATTTTATCAGGATCGGATCAAAACCCACGGAACTATGCTCGGGACAGACACACACAGACAGACAGACAGATAGACACACACCAATAACGAATATAGTGGTCACTTATTTTTTTTTTTGTGAACCAATAAAGGTAAACAAGTGAGGGCCTCAGCCGACATTCCACAACATGGTCAAGGATTGTTGTGGATGCCTATTACTAGTTCAGGAATGACAAATTATTGGTGACTACCGGGCCGAAGTCTCTCGGACAGAATTCAGACCACCACCCAAAAGGGCCAATATGACCACATGATTTGGAATTACTGTACATGGTTCCTTCTCGCTGAACCCCGATAGATCCTGGTTGAAATGACATCAACAGGGTGGTTTGGATGCAGGATGAGAAAACAGTTCGCTTTCTCTTTAATGTAGAAAAATACAGATTCTCGACCATGGCGAATCGTGGAGATTCTCATCGGTCACTTTGGATTTCCGACCAACCATCTTGTGGGAAATTTCACATCGTTGCGTCACTTCTGGATTGAACGGCTGCTTCAAACCAACTTACAACAGTTTCGGGTTTATTTTAAAAGACAAAAGTTTCGGGTTTAAGACTTTCAGCTGAATGAAATTATTAAGGGCCATTTATACAACTCCACGTTGTAGTGGAACGTACACGTTGAACCAATTTTGATTTTGTTTTTGGAACTCGTGTTTTGAAAATGCCGTTAAATCTCCCACATCCAAGTCACAAATTTTAAATAAAAATTTGGAATGGCTTATTCAGACATTTTCTCAAGCAACCTCCTTCAAAATGACGACAGTTCCATTTGTAAATGCTGTCACCGACTTTGAATTCTGGTTTTCTCAGGTTGGCCTCTTTTAATAAAAACATTACAAGGTGAAAGTCTCATTTGCATTTTGATGAATGTGCCATGATGCCAAATGTGTTTACGACTTGATTAAATATGAAACCCATTTACCATTTCATAGTTTGCTAAAATTCCTATAAACTAGCACAAGTACATACACACACATTATATTATATATATATATATATATATATATATATATATATATATATATATATATATATATATATATATATATATATATATATTGTTGTGGTTTCCACCCGTTCGGCGTTTGAGCGACCGCTTTTAACTAATCGCAGCCACGCGCCCACCGGACGGGCAATCCTCGTCGCAGCTTTCGGATCAACGCCGAAATCCAGCTACGGGTGTGTTTTTCACCACACCACAACCTTGTCAATACTCTACCCGCGCCACAGGGTCCGAACGCCGAATGGTCGATTTACCTAATTATTCGCGTGGGCAGACTACCGAGAGATTGTACCTCAACGGGACCTGCTTGGAATCGTGCCGCTTAAGCAGCTCGCTCCGTTTGGGATTTGCTGAGCGGTGTATTATCGCGAGGCCCCGTTGGACCCGATTAGCTTATCGGTATTAAAAACCAGCTATTTATTCCGAACGCAAGTATGGCAACTCAATGGAGGAAGGGGACGCAACGAGCAGGTGACATTCAAACAAGGACATTTATTTGTCATGTATGCAGTCAATGAAGCAATGCAGATATACAGTACAAGCACGTATGCAATGCAATGAATGGGGGTAGGGACAAGACACGAGCAAACCAAAGACCTGCAGCTGTATCTATTTATTATGTACACAATCACTTAACCACAATTCTACTTATGGACAAGGCACCACCACTTTCATGCAAAGAAAACCCCACGAAAGGAAAGGGTAAGAACAGGGCCCGTAGGCCTTTAATGTTCGCGGAGCTGTGGAGACCGAAGGAGCTCCGTGAGACCGGGCTGGTTACCTGCCACCCTCGTGGTGACTCGCTGGGTGATCCTCGATGTTCCGTCAACACGGTAGTTGGTGTAATGACGATTCGGTTGGTCCAGGCCTTGCTGTGGGGCCTGGTCGATCGGGCCTATCCGACGACGCCTCAGAGGAACGAACGGGCCTTTGCTCTTTCAAGAGTTGATGCTCTTTTACAAGCCCGCCCGTTCCTCAGCGTTTGCTCGGACCGTTCTGTCGCTGGCTGGCGACTTCTCTCCGGCCGTCACCACCGACCCACAGTTCGGCACGGTACTGCAGGCTTGGCTGCGCTCCAGGCTTCGCTGCGCTCCGACGACCCCGACTGCCCTCCACTGGACTCGAACCTTGGCGCTCTCCACCCCGACTCCAGCTCGACTCCAGACAGACTGGACCTCGAACCCAGACAGACTGCTCGCTTGGCGTTCCAGCACGCCTTCTTATGGAGTCCGGGGGTGAATTTGATCTTCCACCTTCAACATTTCACCCCCGCTGGCTCTGCCACTTTTGGCATTTTGATCCGATCTCGTCGTGAAACGCGAACATGCGCGGACCTTGTAGGAATCATCCTTACCACGCGCGGACGTTGTGGAAATCATTGGCTCCCTCCCCAACGAGGGAGTCCACGCGTCTGTCGCGGAGATGCTGTTCGTTGGGATTGGCCGTGGCTGGCGAAAAGATGGTGGCGCAATGGAGATGAAGGTGAGGCGATGTTCGTTTGTGGAGATGTTGTTGAGATGTCGTGGTTGGTGCTGTGGTGGGGATGGTGTGGTTGTTGAGATGCGGTTTTGGTTGTTGAGATGCAGTTGTGGTTGTTGAGATGCGGTTGTGGTTGTTGAGATGCAGTTCCAAAATAAAGATAGCAAAATAATAATACTACCTCAAAGATCACAGCCCGGTTACACGAATAAACCCCTTTAGATATCGGAAGGGAAATCGAATCTGAACACACACTTATCGACATCACTGATCTCTGGGAAACCTGAATGGTGTTCTGTGAATTTCCACAACCGTAACAATATATATATATATATATATATATATATATATATATATATATATATATATATATATATATATATATATATATATATATATATATATATATATATATATATATTGGATTTGGTAGGACCCCAGGAGTCACGTTCAACCCATAAAATAACCATGAAGCTTAGATATTTCCGAAGTGATTCTGTTGAGTTATGGTACCCATTCCTTGGTCATGAGTTTGAGTCCTGTTGGCTGCTGAATCAACACCAGGTGGGATTGACTCAGCCTGTCATCCTTCCCGAGGTCGGCGAAATGAGTACCAGTGTACTGGTAGAGGGGCACAGCATTGGTGGCACTGCTGCACTTCACAAAATGATTGGTACCTAGCAGCCAAGCTGCTATACACAAGAACAGAGAACTCATTCACTCGCATCAGGGACAGGGAAATGCGTTGTGATTGCAGTTACAACCTTCCCCATTATTCTCTTCCTCATTCCCAAAATTTAATCTCCAACTCTGTGTCCAAACCTCATTCCCAAACCCTCATTTTCCAACTCCAAATACTCAATCTCAAACCCTCTTTTTCCAACACCACACATCCCTTACTCCATTCACCTCGTCCCGTACAGCTTGGAATTTCAACACCACATCATCGCACATTGCCTTCATGTCATTCTTTAAGCCCTCACCCATCACCTTCGACTCCACCTGTCCCTCATCCATTGTTTTTTTTTTTACCCATCGCTTCCAGCCTGTTTCCCATCACCTTCATATCATCATCCTTGGCTTCCTTCCTTTTCTCAACCAGCCCAGAGTCCATTCTGCTCATCATTTGATCAAACATCCTTGCTCACTAATCCATTTCCAATGGCACTGGTGATGCCGACCTGCTACTCGGGGGTGTAGGCTCCAGAGGGTACGCCGAATTTACTGGGGGATAAATTTGGGGATGGAGAAAAATTTTGACTCCGGGAGTAAAATAGTCAATGCGAGGGCTCATAACTTCTGAATGTGAGATGAAATTTCATAACTTCTGAAGTGTTAGATGAAATTTCATAACTTCTGAATGTGAGATGAAATTTCATAACTTCTGAAGTGTGAGATGAAATTTCATAACTTCTGAAGTGTGAGATGAAATTTCATAACTTCTGAATGTGAGATGAAATTTCATAACTTCTGAATGTGAGATGAAATTTCATAACTTCTGAAGTGTTAGATGAAATTTCATAACTTCTGAAGTGAACCCTTGTGTTCTTAGGAGGAACCAAGTAATGCTCTCGAAAAGTTAATGTAAAGGGGTGCTCTACATTTATAGGTTAAAACCCGCCATTATGTAAAGTTTTCTTTTGTATACCTTGAAGACGAAAACACAAGATAATGTGCATGTGTGTGATTAATTTGTTTTAAAAAAAATTTGTTGCCCTGTGTTGGTATACCGATGTATATTATGCAACATTCCTTAAACTCGGCAATATCTATGGGAATTTGGAGCGATTGTTTTCCCACACTCAAAGTTAGCTCAGATTCATGATAATCTGAATTGCTCACTAATCATGTAACATGTCTCTGCATCAGACCATACTCCACACTTGATGATTATATGAATGTGAATTTGTTCCCCAAGTTTTATGACAAACAAAAAACAATCATGTAACTAATGAAAATTGCAATAACATAAAGTCAATGAGACTAGGTCAAAATTATGACTTGGAGAAATGATTATACTCACGTGGTCATTGTTTTTCACGTTGAAGCTTCTCCTTACGTCGAACACATCCAAGTCGGTGTTCCCCATCACTGGCATCGTTGATACGAGCCCTGAGCAGCACATTGACAAGTGTGCGACGAGTCTTCACATTTTCAGCCATAGGTGCGTCCACAAATGACAGAACTTCTCTGAAGTATGAGCTTACATCTATTCTTGGGTATCCGAAGAGTTGCCAGGAGGTGGATAGCACTGTGAACCAAGAATGCAGTAGCCAATGTGGGAATGCTCAGTGAAGTCCTCCCTTTATCCAATTCCTGAATAAAAATTGCTCAACACCATATCATCTTCTGCCTCGTCTTCAGCATGTCCGTTTTGGTGCTCGAATGCCAGAAATCCACCGATGAAAACAACTTTATGCTTTAAAGTGTCATTGGAGTTGAGGAGGAGCTACGTGTTGGCAATTGTTGTGTCTTCAAGGTGCTCTAGCTCTCATGTCAGGAGCATTTTTAGCTGTGCCTTCAGGAATGGGAAGTGTGGCAAATCTTGGATCTCTGTTATTCAATTCACCATGGCCAGACGATCGGTATTCGTGGCTTCATGATTGCTGATAACATTGAAGACCTCCTCAATCTGAGACCATCTGCTCATAAGACCATTCTTTGGGAGTTTTAAGTTTTGCTTCAAAATCTCATAACCATACTTCTCCACCTTCATCAGTCGTCGGAATCTGAAGGGTGACTTCTCCCATGAAAGAGAGAAAATGGACCACTCTTCTTCCAATGTCGTCCACCATGAATATGGAAAGATCATCCCAGTTGCACTTCATGCTGAAGTCCAAAAAACGTCTGCCATTGCCCTTTGCAAACTCTTCCACCCAACAAATCTTATCATTGTTATCGAGTTGTTCTCTGCAAAGTTATTCACGAACAGCAGCAGAAGTCATTGTCGTTGGCCTGGGGGAGGTGATCGACTGCTTCAGGCATGACTTCGGCACTCACGTGAAAACTGTCAGAGGTCCCACAGGTCGCTTTCCTCTTCTTGCTGGGACCCATTTGCGGTCAGTGTGATGCCCAGCCAAATAGGTCATCTCGCCAATTCAGACTGGCTGCACTGTCTGGCATCTCATGAATCCATACACAGCAGGTTCCACTTTATGAGCGGGGAAACAACTCTGCTGGAGGGCTTTGTGATTCCCAGGACAGTGGAATGCTGCACAACATTTCGGCATGTTTCCATGATATACTCAGCAATGAACTGTACCTGACATCTGAAAAGAAATTTCATTGATACTATATTAATCGACAAGGAGTTGACTATGTTAGAAGCTGTTTCCACATTTAAATTAATGCATTATCAATAAAATCATAATTCTCAACTTCATAGTTTCTGAATAATCACTTATTGAAGCAATGGTATTGCAGAGTTTAAACAATATTGCAAAATGCATAGTATACGTCGGTCATTGCAAAAAATTATAACACTTATTGATGGAGAAATGTCTGCTATATTGAGTGAAAACTGGGATGACTTCTGTCTATTGTTTGACAAATTACGTAGCGACATGTGAAGTCATTTTCAGTTTTCAGACCAATTTCACAATGTAGGACCCCAGTTCCAGACCCTGAGCGTAAGCGCTGACAGTCCTTAATTTAAGGTGTCTATGCCCTGAGCACAAGCTGAAGTTTTAAACTAATCTGCTTCAATGGTGCAGGAGTACATACAAGTCAAACAAACAACTTCAATGATCACCTTTGGTTCCGATCGATGGTTTTCATGCAGATAATTGACATACTTTAATACAGACAAAGCAGGGAGGGCGGGCTTCCGTCGGTGAACCTGCATGAAGCAGCTGCGAAACGCTGGCTGCTGCTCGTAATAGTTCTTTTGTTCCGATACCTGTCAGCGAAACAACCGTCTGCTTTGAATTGGTACAAGCGCCGTGGACACAAATCCCCTGTCCGTGTTCATAATGCTCCCCTTCTGGAACTTCTTCACAACGTTGCTGCCCACCTGGGTAGCTCCAAACCTGCTCACATTATTGGGCTTCTTGCTTCTCATGCTCAACTACCTGCTGTTGGCTTACTTTGACTTCTCTGCTTCAGCTCCAGGTCAAAAAATGCATTCCAGTTTGGGTTAGGGTTGCTGCTGGGATTCTCATTTTCACAGTGTGGATGTAGTGAACAGCAAGCAGGCTCGGTGCAGTCTCCAGCATCCCCTTGAGAGAGCTTTTTGATGACACAGGTTGGACAGTTGGGTGTGTTACCTGTTTGTCCCCACTGTCCATTCAGTGTTCAGCCATGCCGGCGAAAAGGGTGTTCCATCCGGCATCCTGCTTCGCCTGCTATCCATCGTTTTGGCCACGTTCACTATATACATTAGTTCACTGCAGATACAACATGGGTATCCTCTTCCTGCCGTAGGGTTATGACGTGAGCGAGCTTGACTATCTCTGTGGTGTTCGTCATCACAGCCGACTTGGGAGTGGAGACCTGGCATAAAGACTTGCCATTTGGTATCCTGTTCCAGGACATATTTATCACTGATTGTCGGCTGTTTCACACTTTTTACAGTGCCGCAGAGTCTCCACAACATTTACGTGGCCTCTTCTACAGGGACGCTCAAGCACGCATCTGTGTTGGAAGCTACACGGCTTCTATTTTTCCCCTGTGATGTTTATTACTCTCAGCTCGGTGTGGTTCTTGCTCTCCTGAGGATGTGAGTCAAACTCTTCTTTGCCTTTGCCGGGACTGTGTTCTCCAACTGATGAGCCGGATGGGCAGTACACGATGCCAAATGCTCAACATGCTCCTGCCACCCTTGGCCTTGATCACACTTGTATCGAGCAACGGCGGGTTAAGTCGTGCAGAGCCTGCCCCAAACTTATAAAATGCAGCCGCATCAGGAACGGCGTTACACGATACACATTTACATGGAGAATTTGCGTCACTACTTAAGCAGAAACAAATCTGGTCATGAATAATTTTTAAACCACCTAAAGTCTTCCTGGCTATATCCCGAGTACAGTCACCAAGTTTCAACTCATTCCGTCCAGCGGTTTAAGAGTGCATATAAGTGAGACATTTAAACAGATAAAGGTGGCAGCTTTGTACATCTATACTCATCCTATAAAAGGAGCCGTGCGTGCGTGCAAATTCCACCCAGTAGTTGGACAGTTCGACCAACTCCATGCACAATTTCTAAAATACGGTCACCATGTTGATGCTTACTGCTATGCAAAGTGAAAGATGTCTTTGGAGCCGTCATATTCACAATCACCATGCCCTCCCTACAAGTTTTCCCTCTCGATGGAAAGGGACCAAAGCGACAGTTAAGATGAATTTGAGCCAATGGGCATCATGGGCCTTGTGAAGATCGGCCTCAGCGATTGAGGCAGTGTTCTGTTGTACTCACAACGTGAAAAACAATGACCAAGTAACTATGTGGCATTCTGTCAAGCAGCACTTTTACTGCGGACGTTACACAGGTCCCTGCTATTATTTCCGACTATTTTCTCTGAAAATTGTGAGTTGGAGAGGCGACCATGATGGGTTTCTGTGAAGTCTGTGATAGCATGATAGGGGAGTGGAAAGCATTAAATATTCCATTGTTTCGATGTGGTAATGCCTGTTTGCTTTTATGAGCGTGAGGAGAGAAAGAGTAAAGATGGGACAGCTTTGGAAGGGGGAAGGTTGACACTTTGGGGGAGGAAAGGGGGTTGGGGGGTGGTTTAAAGGTTTGAAATGAGGAGGAAGTTGATGCCTAAGGATGAGGAGGGGAAGGATAATGACGAGGTTTGAGGGGGAAGCCCACAGGTCAGGTCAGGTATAGGAGCATGTTCCTGATCAGCACGTCGCTGCGTCCACTTTCCGCCAGTACTCCAAGGGCCTCTGTCTGGCCATCTCCCAGGCAGATGCCTGGCCCATCCCCATATCTATGAGATACTGATCAACATGCTGCAACCACGAGGCACATGGTCGGACCGTTGGCCACCTCCACTCACGAGGCTCCCTCGCTGAGAGAATCTGGTGAGCAGGATCAGCATCAGGAAAACGAGCCACATGTCCATACAGCCGCAACTGACACTCACGGACTATGCAGGTAACAAATCTCATTTGAGTCTCTCTCAGCAACCACTCATTGGACACAAAATCCAACCAGCGATAGCCAAGGATTCTCCGAAGAGACCTGGTACCAAAGGAATTAAGTTTCCATCTCAGATCCTTGGTCAGAGTCCAAGTCTCACATCCATAGAGCAAGACTGGAAGCACCAAGGACCTGAAGATTCGGACTTTCATCCTCCTGCACAGGTACCGACAGTGCCACACCCCATGATCCAGTGAATCCATGACTCCCCAGGCCCGACCCCGACGTCTGTTGACCTCTGGCTCACAGCCAGCAGAGACATGAATATCACTGCCAAGGGAAGTGAATCTCTCCACGACCTCAACATCCTCACTACAAACAGGTACAGGCAGGATAGCAGCATCCAAGATGTCATTGAAAGCCTGGATCTTAGTTTTGACGCAGGAAACCCCGAATCCCAGCGGATCCGACTCCTCATTCAGCACCTTGAGGGCTTCCAAAAGGATATCTAAAGTCTCCGCAAAGATGACTACATCATCTGCAAAATCAAGGTCAGAGATCTTGACATTCCCAAGCGATGCACCGCAGCTTGATCTCTCCAACATTCTCCCCAAAATCCAGTCCATACAAGTGCTGAAAAGTGTGGGGGCCAGTACACACCCCTGACAAACTCCAGTAACTGGAAATCAGTCAGAGATGGTACCACCACATCTCACAGCACTCTCAGTACCACAGTATAGTTTAGACATCAGATCGATCTGTTTTGGTGGCACCCCACGAATACACTGTAGACGATGTATCTATCGATTTGCTACTACACCATCGTCAAACTAACAAACAACTCATTTGGTGTTTCATTGATGCCTGGCATTGGCTTAATGGTGCGGGCTTTGGATCCGAGGGTCCTGAGTTCAAATCCCGCTCAACTGTTGAATTAATACCAGGTGGGGTTAACTCGACCTGTCATCCTTCCGAGGTCGGCAAAATGAGTGCCAGCATGCTGGTCTACTGTGTCAGAGTGGCGACCCGTCCAGGATTGTGCCCAATAGCCAAGGAGATTGCTTAGGCAGCACTAACGCTCTGCACAGAGTATGGTCCCAATCTCTTACTCCTCCACGAAGACCAAGAATCCTCCAGAAGGCATCCCGATTCACTGAATCAAACACTTTACAGATATCAACATAAGCTGCAAGCAGCCCCTGCCGAAACTCTCGCCTGCGTTCGGTGAGGACCTGAAGAGCAAGGATACAGTCAATCGTTGACCGCTTTGGTGTAAAGCCTGACTGCTCTGGATGCTGGTACTCAAGCAGATGGTGGCGAACCCGATCAAGAATTATCTGAGCAAAGAGCTTGCCCAGCACTGAGAGCAGCGTCACCCCTCGGTAGTTGTTGCAGTCTTGGCGATCACCCTTCCCTTTCCAGAGAGGAACAACAAGGCCCCTCTTCCAATCAGTTGGGATGATGCCTGTGTTCCAGGCAGAGCACAGAACTGCAAGCAACGATACGAGTACAGCATTTCCACCAGCCTTGAGAAGTTCAGCATGGATACCACAGATTCCTGGAGCTTTAGCCCATTTCAACCGGTTCACTGCCCACCAGTGATTTAAAAGGGAAGGTAATTTACATGCTCACATTGAAGCAGTTACAATTATTATTTAATTGGCTCTCATTTTGTGAATATTATCGGAGAAGTTTCTTATTCAAAGTTTGAAACTGGAGGCCAAGTTAATCAAAAATCAGAACTTCTACGATTCAAATATGCAAGTCCCCCCCCCCTCCCATTAAATTTCAAATAGAACTCCCATTACATCGGGAAGCATTATCAATGTATCTGTCGATTTGCTACTACGCCAGCGTTAAACTAACAACTATTTGGTGTTTCATTGTGCAAACCCTTATAACAGTGATATTTACTGTGCGTCGTTTTCATAATCCACACACCGAAAGGTCACGCTCAAACTGAACAAAGCAGTTCTTTTTATCACGAAAGGCCCGACTTCATCTCAAAACTAAGATTTAAACCAGTAATGCCTGAAAAAGCTTACCTGAATCAGTAATGCCTGAAAAAGCTTACCTGAACCAGTAATGCCTGAAAAAGCTTACCTGAACCAGTAATGCCTGAAAAAGCTTACCTGAACCAGTAATGCCTGAAAAAGCTTACCTGAATCAGTAATGCCTGAAAAAGCTTACCTGAACCAGTAATGCCTGAAAAAGCTTACCTGAACCAGTAATGCCTGAAAAAGCTTACCTGAACCAGTAATGCCTGAAAAAGCTTCCCTGAACCTGTAATGCCTGGACCAAGCATACCTGAACCTGTAATGCCTTAAAAGTGAAGGAATTATACAAACTGAAGGTGAACGAACAAAAAATGATGAGAAAACAATTAAGATTATGATCAAGAATGGATATTTTTGTAATCTTAAGAAAACAATTAAAGTATGATTTGCAGGCTTAAAGGTTGTGCAGTTGAAATAATCTTTTCTAATAAATGTGTGTGTGTGTGTGTGTGTGTGTGTGTGTGTGTGTGTGTGTGTGTGTGTGTGTGTGTGTGTGTGTGTGTGTGTGTGTGTGTGTGTCCTCCATAACCCCAAAACCATGAAACCTATCAGCCTGAAACTTTGCATGCAAACTCAGGGAACTCCAAAGAAGTGCAAGTGAAAATTTGGTGTTTGGGTTAATTAAAACACACCTTTCAAAGCTACGAATCGCTGGATACATTGCAATTCTTTTTAACACCCGGAGGCACCAGCGTTTTTGACTTTACTTCATTTCCGCACATGCCATAACCATTATCATCTCTTAAACTGAGGTGAATTACAAAATTTAAGTTCCATATTTGAACTTAGCAGCAGTTCTGACTGATAAAAAAACAAAAATTGTTCATTTGTCCAATTTGGATATATTTCATATTTTGGGCATCTCCCGGAGGTGTGTGTTTAATATGATTGCTAATCGCGTGCCAATCGATATACAGTTCATTATCAATTGTTCATGTTCATTTTGTTTGAGTGCTTAAGCCACTTGGCGAGTGAACTACAATATTTGCACTGTCACTGAACATGTACTGTATATCGATCGACTTGAACAAAGTTCAGAGGGACTCACATGTGATAAATACAAAAATAAAAATGAAACATTTTGTTAACATCACGAAAGGATAGCCAAGGGGTATGCAAGCATGCTCTAAGCTATCTAGCAGAGGTTCAAATCCTGACCCAGCTATAAACTGTCATCCCGGTGTTTCACAGGCAGGGTGATTCATAAATGTGTGTGCACTGTTATGTTAAACTGGACGTCACATCTGCCAGAGTCCCCCCCCCTTTCTCATCTGTCTTTGTCTCTCCCCCAACCCCTCTCTGAATATACCTGGATGGTAGTTATGCCCTGATGGTGGTTATTTCTGCATGTATTCGGATGGTGGATATTTCCACACGTATCCGAACGGCGTTTATCTCCACAAGTGTCTGGACGGTGGTTATTTCTGGATAGACCCTCCCCTCATGCTGCCTTCTCTTCTCCCACCCCTCCCTCTTTTTATCCCCACCCCCCCAAGTATACCTGTCAGCCGCACGGTGGTTATGTCTGGACAGACCCTTCCCTCACACTGCCTCACCTTGCCCTCCCTCCCCTCACGCTGCCTTTCCTCGCTCCCCCATCCCTCCTTCCTCTCGCCCTCCCCCCTCCTTATTACTCCCCCCATTAATATTCCGGTCACCAAAGCGAGGGGTTGTATTTGCTAGTAATAAATAAATCACAGTTTTTCAATTAGTAAAGCTATTAGTAATTGTCAGTTTTATGAGAATGAAGCAATACTTGTAAAACAGACATTTGTTTCAGCATCGTGTGTATTTACAGTGTCGTGCAAATGTTCGATCCGAAGTGCTTCAGCTCCTCTCAACAATGAATCAACGAAGAGTGAACCCGAGGTTACAAACTTGGACGAGTTTCTCACACGAGTTTCAAGGCCAACGGCTGGACTCGTGTCGGTGCAGGTTCTCTGCGTTACCTTTTTGGATAAAGCACCTCGAAATTGAATTCAAAAAAAGAAAAGTTAAATTGTGGATTTTGTGTTTGTTATTTGGGATTCAAGTTTGGTCCTGATATGACATAGTATTGATATAAAGATGAGACGGCATTTTTTTTTTTTAAGGTCTCTGCAAAATTAAACTTCCAAATCTTTTAACCAACTCAACTCGAATGCCTTCAAGTTCAACTGGTGATGAAGAATATCAGTAAAACACAAGTTCCAGTCGATAGAGAAATCTCATCAAGGGGTGTAATCGGTGGAGATTGCCTGGTGGACCAGGATAAAATTAAAAATTCAGCATGTTGCATCATTGCTGAGGCACGGATTCAGAGCCGCTCAAGCAGTGCTCCCTGCACACTTGGGAAGGAATTTGGATTTTTTTTTCCAGTGTACCGGCCCACAATGGCCAACTTTTCGAAAGGCACCGTGGGATCTTTAATGTCCACCAGCTAATGTCAGCAGACGGGATTCCGGGTTTAACATCAATCCGATGAACGATGCGCTTTACAAATCCGACAGTTTATAGCTGAGTCTGGAATCTAACCCAAACCAGATAGATCAGGAGCATGGTGCTTCCTCTGCACTATCCTGAAGACATTTCAAAAAAGGGTAAGACTAAGCATTTCAATATATATATATATATATATATATATATATATATATATATATATATATATATATATATATATATATATATATATATATATATATATATATATATATATATATATATATATATATATATATATATATATATATTTGCCAGCACTCTTCCTTTATTTTGAAAAAAAAAAAAATCCATTCAAGCCTCACCGTAAATTGTCTTCCTTAAACTGTGCAGCAAAGTTACAAAAAACAGGCCCTCTTCATTCGCTGCTTACAAAACCATATTCAACAACAGTCGAGAGCAAATATTGATGCAACACGAACTCATCTTTAAGGATTTGTGGAGAATAGAGCTTTATTTACCCACAAACACCTTGTCTGACCTCAAACAAAAATGAAGCATGGCTATCCTTATACCGGGGATAAACACGGGAAGGTCAGGGATAATGCAGGAAGGAAAGAGGAAAAAAAAAACTGGGAAGGCCACAGACTCCTCACCCCCCCCCCCTCCACCCAATCCTCCCCATTACCCTTCTAACTCTTCCCTTACTCTCCCCTACACCGAGTTCTATTGAAGCAAGGAATGGCCAACAGCAGGAAGGACTACACAAGGTGCATCGAAGACAAAATAATTAAAAAATATCCTTCAGGTGCCACAGCCATCGAGCTTCCCAAAATGGCTCTTCTGTTCATTCCCACAACAACCCGCGCAAGTATTTTGCACAAAAGCGGCATTTTGAACGAGCGGGATGTCAAAAGGACAATCATAGCATGTTACACGGCCCTGAGTTGGAAAGCTCAAAACGTAAGCCGTTGGGAGCATCATTGCTGGAAAAGCGATCCAACCGGGGTCAGGTTATCCTCATGGGAAAAATAAGAATAAAAAATAAACCACTCTGGTGCCTTCTTGGCCAAAGTTCCTTGTGCTAACCACCGTGTCAGAATTCCAGCGATTAGGCAAGCACAGCCTCCACGGCACAAGCAGCGAATGTCATCCAATGTTGGTTACAGTACAAATTTCAATACTCTAGAAATACAGTTAACCCTGAATACTACTAACCCTTAACACCTACCTCATGAAGACCCACCACCAAGTATGCCATTTGACTTTATCTTTTGCTTGTGAAGGAAAAATAAAACAAGGAAAGAGACCAAACCTTACAAAGCATCCACATCCTTGGTCCACAGTGACAAATTGATCTTGCAGTGCCGACCGCCACGGGCCGTGGGATCGAGACACGACACCACACGAGCGCACAGCGACTCATCTTGACCGTGTCGCGTCTTGCACTTAGTGTTTGTGCAAGAAAATTGCAACAGCTTCAGTCTCGACTCCGAAGACTTCATTCGAGAATCCCCGTCCAGTCGTGACAAACGTGAGAAATAAAAAAAATTCAAAATCCTCCAAAGAGCTGCAAAAGGAAATAACCCCTCCCCCTCCCGCTCCCCCCAAACCCCAAACCTCCACCAAACAACAACAAAGCTCTTACAAACACGCAAACAAAGGCTCGTAGATGTGCGCACACAGGATGCACCTGCAAGGGTGTGCGAACACAGGTCGCACCTGCAAGGGTGTGCGCATACGTCCCAGCGTTTACACACACAGAAGAAAACTTGCACTTGTAAACGTGTTATCACCCTGCTCCATGTCATAGCCACAAGACCTTGGCTGATTTTATGCGACAGAGACCCCAAAGAAGAACGGCTCATTTCCATGAGGCTGTGGGTTGGGTCATGGGACGGCTCACCCCTCCTGGTTTCCCCCCTTGAGCACTTCCAACTCCGCTTCCGAGTCGCGCGTGAGCGCCAGGGCCTATAGATGGTCTCACGGACCCACTCCCCGCCGGCCTGTTTTGCACCGGTCCTGGTCGTCCTTGGATAGACCCAGGCCTGAAGTGGCCCATCCCGGGCCGAGCTTGGATCGCAGGCCGGGCCAGCTGTGAGGGCACACGGCTGGCGACAGTGGCGGGGTTGTGATGCAATGGGCGACGATTGTGCTGTTGCATGGCATTGCGGTGGGCCACCGGAGCTCGGGATGTGACATGGGCACGACCAGAACTCTGTGGACCAGTACGCGAAGGCAACATGTCCAAAAGGTATTCTCGCTGCCGTTCAGCTGCAGATTTCTGACTTGTAAGGCCCGGGCCAACATACGATAGGCCGACTCCTCCTGTGGGTTGGGTGAGGAAAAAAACACAACTTAGATTTACCAAAGACATTTCAATCTTCACAATCCTTCCTTACCCGTTGAAATGTTCCCTCACCCTGCCGTGACCATCCTCCGGCCACTGTAATCCAAAAACGGTGCGATTCCCATTGCAAGAATATATTGGGAACATTTACATTCATAAAGGTTACATTTGCTCCATCACTGCATTGTCATTAGAATTCGATAGGCTGTGGCCGTGGTACCAGCCCCACTCTCAGCCGAAAACGAGCTCGACTCTCAGCTGCTCTCCCCTCTGGGCTGGTGCTCATGCCTCACACCTAGCTCGGGTCCACGCTGTGAAAATCAAGGCTTTTAGGATCATTGATATCTCCTGTGATGAAGCTGAGTTTTTGTGTCTGTGTCACACACACACACACACACACACACACACACACACACACACACACACACACACACACACACACACACACACACACACACACACACACACACACACACACACACACACACACACCCCGCAGGCAGGTCGGTGCTCTTTGTCTTCTCCGGACTCCTCTCCGGCTTTGCCCTCCCCCCCTTTCTGTCTGTGCTATGTCCCCCCAATATTTCCGCAGGGCGCTCAAGGTCCGCCAGCAACACCCTTCTGGTAAAACTGCCCAAATCAAGAATCACCACTCACCTTCACTTTCATTCCTCTTTTTTCCCCCACCTCTGGAACAAACTCCCACACTCCATGTTGGTCTTCAAAACAGCTGTTCACCACCATATCATGTCTTCCCCCATCCAAAACCATGTTCTTTTCTACATCCGTTAATCCACCTCCTTCAAAATTAATGGGGGCAAAGCACAGAAAGAGTGAAGGGTGCAAGATCAGAAAGGAGGTAGGAGAAGACAGGGAGACCACCGACCTGTCTGCAATGGCAAAGCGATAGGCCCATAGATCCAGCTTCATTGTGGGAGATTCCTACGATCTTGAAGGCCTCAGTTTCCACAGCGTCAAGCTGAGCAAGGTGTGAGACTGGGACATCAGCCCAAAGGGGAGAGCAGTTTAAGGCCTAAGTCACATTTGCCACGGCGGCCGTGGGGTCTACAAAATCTACGGCCACTAGCAAGTATAGGGCGGCCGCAGTATTTCCACGGTCACACAATGTAGCAGTCACATATGTTTTTATTTTTCGGGGAGCCGCACAGGATATTTATAAATTGTGGAGACCGAAAACGTGGGGGTGCCGTACGGTCTTTGATTTGATGTCACATGGTGACCTAAGGGCGTTCCTGTGGCGGCCATAGAATTTTCAAGGCAGACGCAAGGCGACCACAGGGGGGCCCTAAGGCGAACGTGCGGCCAGACGGACGGTAACGAGTGGGTTCTTTTTTTTTTTTTACCAGTTCTTTTGTTTCGACTTGTCGAATTGCTACGGCGAACGTAGAAATGAAAAAAGTTATAACTCCGCGCTATGATTCCACGGCGACCCCTACGGCCTGTAAAATATAGCCAAACGGTGTAGGGCCACCCTGAGGCCACCGCAGAAACTCTGCGGCCGCCGCACGTTTCTCTAAATTCAGAGGGCGTACGGCCGCCGTATCCTCGCCGTAGAGCAAATGTGACTTAGGCCTAAGTGACTGAACTACTTCAAGAGGATTGTTAAGAAATTAGATGAGATGGGGAGTGGGGTGGAGAGGTGGAGGGGTGGAGGGGTGGGGGAGTTGCTTGATGGTCCTCTCAGAGACAGATAGTGTGTGTGAGATTTGTCAGGAAAACTCTCCGTTCTGTTCTTTAAATCTACTTTAGCTATCTCATTTACAAACTTGAGGTTAAGAGTTAAGCGACTCCACCATGCTAGGTTATGGAAATAAAACTCAACAAACTAGTGAAGAGTGAAGAATGTGCTGAGAGCAAAGTGGTAGCACACAGAGATACCTGTGCCCACTGATGACATGGAATAATTCTGAAAAATGAGAAATTGGAGAGGACATTTGTTGTGTCCAGTCTCGGGTCATGGAGGAGCGAGGTGAAAGAGGGTAGAGGGCAACGGGGTGGCAGTGGGGACACCAGGTGGACATGACAAGGACATGAACAAACTAGAAGGGCACTCGGTAGAGTGCATACCTCCGCCACGTAATGCCTGATCCACGAGAACATATTGGGCCCGATACATATTTGAAATGTCATGCTATATATCGTTTTTGGCCCTATCTCTCAATGGTGAAGAAACTCAAAAAATTATCGGATCCAGATTTGGATCTTCACCAAAAATGAATCAATTCTTCCTTGTCACACACCCAACGTGTCCACCAAGTTTCATCCAAATCCATCAAAAACTTTTTTGAGATATCATGCTATAAATCATTTTGGCTCTATCTCCATCCATCCATCCATCCATTGGGACCATACTTAGTGCAGAGCATTGGTGCTGCCTAAGCAGTCTCCTTGGCTATTGGGCACAATCCTGGATGGGTTGCCACTCCGACACAGTAGACCAGCATGCAGCACATGCTGGCGTAACCATTTCTGGTGGACCTCGGAAGGATGACAGGTTGAGTTAACTCCACCTGGTATTAATTCAACAGTTGAGCAGGATTTGAACTCAGGACCCTTGGATCCCAAGCCCACCACCCTAACCATTAAGCCAACACCAGGCTCTATCTCAATGGTGAAGAATCACTTAAAAAATTATAGTAGTCGGATCCAGATCCAGATCTTCATCAAAATCTAATCAGTTCGTCCTTGTCACACACCCAACCTGCCCACCAAATGTCATCCAGATCCGTCCCCAACTTTTTGAGATATCCTGCACACAAACAGTCAGACAAACAAACAAACAGCCAGAGAGGGGTGAAAACATAACCTCCTTCACCTTCGGTGGCGGAGTCAGAAGGAAGAGGAAAGAGGAGAGGGAAGGAAGTATTACAACCTTAAAGTAGATGGGGAGGGGAGGAAAGCGAAGAACACAGGGCTGGGCGATGACTTGAGGTGGTTGTCTACTGCCAACCCAAGAGGAAAGAGTGAGATTCAACAGAACAAGGAAGGAGGTTCCACAAGAGACAAACAAAGTGGTGGATGTCACGAATGAGCCTGAATTCTGGGAGGTTCACATGGAGGATACTGGGAGAATGTGTGCAAATTGGGATGAATGGGGGAAGGGCACTGGGAGGAAAATCTGAGGACGGATGGCAGAAAATAAAGGCCACAAACCCATCTGCAAAGAGATAACAGCAAGCCATGTGCTTCAGCTTCTTTGTGGGAGATGCCAATGACGACAGCTTTATATTCCACAGCATCCAGGAGAGACAGGTGTGAAATGTGGGCAACGATTCGCAGGGGAGAGAATTACTCAATTGAGCCACAGAAAAAGGCCTTGTGGGCTGAGAGAAGTTTAGATTTATTAAGGAAGGACGTGACACGACGGATGCCCAATCTGCGGCTGACTTTGGAAGCCAGCCTTGAAATGTAATTGGCTCAAGAGGGAGTAGTTGATGGTGAAGCCCAGAAGAAGTTAAAAAGACTAAAGCTCTTCCAGTGGTTGATTGTAGAAACAGATATGTGGGTTCATTTGATGACCTGCACACCTTTGCGATGAGAATGTGACATTTGCTTGGACCGAAAGACATGTTCCGTCATTAGAATAGTATCTGATTATTTTCAGATCAATCGAGAGTGAAACTCCTCCTTATGCCGAATACCGATAAGTGTGAAAATGATGTGAAGATTCAGCCTTTCAACATATCCCCACAGCTTGTTCAGTCTTGAATTTTCTATCATCGTACATTATCAGACCTGAAGTGGAGTCTCTAGTGTTCAGTACCGGACACATAAACACATACATTACTATATTCAACCATTTATCAAAAGGTATAGGCGATCAGAAGGTTGAAGCGAGACCTCCTGAAATCACATTCCTGCATGTACAGGCATGACTCTCACCCAACAGGCAGAAGGTGCCATGCAGCCTACGAATAGATTACACCTGCATCTTGGCCCAACAAATCTGCGGTAAATGCAACACAACCAGCATTGAGCTTTGTCCTTATGATGCAATCGCAATGTACTCAAACACAACGTCGAGCCTTGTGTAAGAGGGACAACTAACTGACAGCAACTACTCCCTCAACTCCACCTTTCCAACAACATGCAAAAATCATGCTCACCTGACATGCCCAGAAGCTTTCCAGAGCTCTGCAGTTGGTGGTGACTGCCGAAGTTGTGCATGACACCGGTTCGCAGTTGAGGCTGGGGACGCCCCGAGAGCTGCATTCCTCCACGTCGCACAATATGCTGCACGGGGTGGGGGGGGGGAATAAATATACCATCAGACATGGGGAATCCCCCGCCATGGAATGAAAAAGGTCATACATATTCCAGATAATGAGGGAGGTGAATTGGAAACAAGACACCATTTGGTCATCATCTCAAAAAAGTTCCCCAGGGGTGAGGAATGTAGTAACCAAAAATAATTGAAATCAGATAAGCGGTTTTCCATTTATTACAAAAAACATTTTTTTCAAGATGGCCGCCCCAGTCGGCCATCTTGGATCCGGCCACGCCCAAAATCAATAGGGTTCTTCTTTTTCAGGTGGTACATGCGTGACCCAAATTTCAAATCGATATGGCGAACAGTTTATGAGTTATCGCACTCACAGCTATAAATGTTGTCGCCCGGACGGACGTACGGACAGCCGGACGACCTGGGTGACAACAATATCCCCCTTCCGCCATGCGGCGGGGGATAAAAAGGAAGAAGGAACAAGGAAATCCAACACAAGTGGAGGCCATTCAACTCATCATGCCTGCGCGAACACCACACCAACCCATCCACACAAGATCCAAGGAAGAAAATGCCAATTTTTTTTTAAGTGTTTTTGTATTTTTTATTCATTTATTTAGAAAGTTTTTTGGTAGTTTTTGGTTCGCGGGCACCAGCAGTGACCACTATTTTCGTTGTGTCTGTGTGTCTGTCTGTTTGTGACTCTCTCCAGAGCATAGCTCTGTGACGTTTGATGCGATCTTGATGAAACTTGGACACAAGCTAGATATCATGGTCTGGTTGTGTCTTTTTGTATGAGGGGCGTCCCACCCCCCTTGTGGGCGAAGCCACGCCCACTTGAACTTTTTATTTATTTTTATTCTCGATTTTTTTCTCACAATTTAATTTGCTAGAAGCTGTGCGTAATGTCCATAAGTACAACATATAAAAAAATCTGATTTGATTTGGTCAATTTTGACGGAAGGGATAGGATTTTTACGGTAGGGCTTCCTCAATAATGCCCGCGAACCATCATCGCCTCACTGCTTGTTTTTGTTATTTTTCCTTTTCTTCCCCTCGGGGAGGGGGCATGGCTTGGTTAAAAACACACATCAACCACACAACTCCCCTTAAGAAGACCCCCACCAACAGCACTACATACACAATCACCCATCAATACTCAAACTACCTAAAAGACTTATCAACATCCCCATACCCCTCTATCTCCATTTCCAGGTACCCATCTAATTATAATTTACACTTATCTACTTTTTCTGCTGCCACTACCTTTCCAGGGAGACTTTTACTTCTTAAAAGGTGATTTATATAATCATTAAAAAAAAGTTATAAACCATCAAAAGAATTTGGGACACCTCCAAGCTGTCTCCTTGTTCTCCCAATTGTGGAGTTGTCTCGTCCTACTCACTTCAACCTTACATATGTGCTCCCATCATTATCTCCTGCTTTCACATATGCACATCCACCATCTCTTCTATCCACGCACCATCACATTATGGAGCATCTCTATAGCAACCTCTACCTCCTCCCATTACCTCAACTTTTACACACACACACACACACACACACACACACACACACACACACACACACACACACACACACACACACACACACACACACACACACACACACACACACACACACACACACACACACACACAAAACCATGAAATCTCAAATGTGTTTGGTGGTCTTAAATTCCACAGTTGAGCAACCAACACCCGGCATAAACTCAGGAGTTACAGCATCATTATTTGATTAAAATGTGCATGTCGGTTTTGGATTTCTTAAGCCTTGAAGTGTGCTTAAGGTTAAACTGGCCTTTTTGGTTTGCACCCTCTACCCGATAAGCTCTGTCCCTCCCATGTTTATGCATGGCGCACAGGGTCTGACAGTAACCATCTTCTTGTTGAACTCCTAAAATCCAGGTTCACTGTTCACGTCTTTTCATTTGTTCCTCTTTTCTCTTACCTGTGGAACCAACTTCCCCAATCTGTTCAATACCATTCGTCCCGCTCGGGTTTCAAGGCAGCTGTTCACTACTACCTCAGATCATCCTCCATCCACACTCATGATCTCTTCTACCCCCAAATGACCCCATTCCCAAGCACTCATTTTTCCAGGTTATTGTGATTTCTCCCCTTCTCCCTCAGCTCTTTTTGTTTAATTTGTTTCTTCCTTTTCTGTTTCATCCCCATTTTCCCCCTTCCTCTTCTTGCAGTTTCATTCAACTTGTGTACAGTTTGTTCACCCCCGTGTGTCCTTCTTGCGGTTTCATTCAACTTGTGTACAGTTTGTTCACCCCCGTGTGTCCTTGCGGTTTCATTCAACTTGTGTACAGTTTGTTCACCCCCGTGTGTCCTTCTTGCGGTTTCATTCAACTTGTGTACAGTTTGTTCACCCCCGTGTGTCCTTCTCCCCCTTTCCATTTTGTTCCCTTCCTTTCTGCTGTAGCTCTTCCACAAACCTCTATCATGTATGCAAAAAACACAAGAAAGAGCAATCAGAGTTTGCAGACACTCGCCAAGACTTGGTAAAAGGGGTCCAAAGGTCAAAGGGATCTCCAGGGTATTAAAAGATGTGAAGGTCTAAAGGGTAGAAAGGAGTCCAAGGGTCTTCGGGGTTCCAAAGGGTCTTAGAGGTCTATGGGTTCTAAAGTGTGTAACGGGGTCTATAGGGTCATAAAAGGTATTAGGGGTCTACAAGGTCTTATGGGTCCTTGTGGTCTTTTGGGTCATGTCAAGGCCAACGTGTGGGAGCTTAAAACCTTGCTCAGATTCTGATGTACCTACATCCAAAATTTTGAGGTGCACAAAAAAATATATATACATATATATATATATATATATATATATATATATATATATATATATATATATATATATATATATATATATATATATATATATAACGTACAAACACACGAACACACAAAAACATTTATATAGATATTTGTATTTCTTTGTTTCAAGAGCTGCTATTATTTATTTGTTTTTCTTTTACTTTCAATTGCTTGTTAATGGTGATGTGCATTTTCTTGATAACACTACATGTACCTTGAATTTGAATATCCCATTGATAGTGTCGAGTTCTCATTTCTGATTTACATAGCTGGGGAGGCCTGTTCCATGACATAATCAGAGTTATTTTTGATCTGTAACACATGCTTTCAAAATATTTTATCATTCAATCAACTTTATTGACACGATTTTAAAACAACTGTCTTAGACATGCAAAACTGTACCAGTGCTCTGCTATCTGGTAAACCGTACTAGTGCTCTGCCATTTGAGCTATCTGGGTGACCCACAGGCTGGACACACAATTCTCCCACATATAGATGCCACTCTCTTTCCCCTTTTGCTTCTGGGGCACTTGCTGCCAGATGGCAGAGCACTGGTACGGTTTACCAGAGGTCTGGGATTCCTGGTCTGGGAATACTATACATTCACAAATAGTACACACATGAGAATCCCAATGCTACACACCCCCTCAGCTGCCGGACCAGTGTGTACTATTTGTGAATGTCTTTATAGCTGTGAAGGAACTCTGGGAAGGGTTTGAAATAGCATAGCGCATACCTTCTTGGGTTGGTCTTCGCATACCAAGGTCTTCTTGGGTTGCTTTATGCAGCTTCTTCAGCTCGAGGAGTGTGGGAGGGGTCAATTGTTTATATAATCCTAGCCATCTGGGTTTCGTGAAGTGAGAGCTGATTGGCTATTCCCTCCATTCACAGGTGAGAGATGTGGGTGGGTCTTTATTTATATATTGACTGCTTTTGACGTTTGCACGTGGTACATGCTTGGGAGCCTCAATGGTATGCATTGCTGTCTGCACCGCAGCTGATGATTCACCAATAAGTGATGAAATCGGTCCGGTAGCTGAGGGGGTGCGTAAATTTGTTGCTCTGGATTTGTTGCTCCTGCTTTCCCAACAAGGGATGGAGGTCCTCAATGCCAGACATGAGATCAGAGCAATCTCCCTCGACATATCGCGTGCTTTCAATATGGTCTGACACCCCGCCCTGCTCACCAAACTCTCTTGTTGTGGTATCCAAGGCAATCTCCACTCATGGCTCACAGACCTCGTCTCCTGTCGCAATCAACATGTGGCCATAAATGGAATTCTGTCATCTCGTCTTCCTGTCCAGGCTGGAGTTCCTCAACACAGTGTTCTGGGCCCAGTGCTGTTTCTCGTTTTCATCAATGATCTTTCCGACTCTGGAAAATCCTCTTTATCTCTTTGCTGATGACTGCACCCTCTGCCGTACCATCTGTCATCCCTCAGATCAGCAAGCAGCAGCCTCTTCACTCTGCAGATCTGGATAAAATCACAAGCTGGTCCAACACGTGGAACATGTCTCACACTCTCACTATGTCTCTCCAAAAGGACCGTATGGAACAATCCCCCCCCTCCACCCCCATCAACTTTCTCAACAATCCTCTTGAAGAAGTCCTTTTATTCAAACTCCTGGGTCTCACGATCTGCAATGATCTTTCCTGGGAAAGCCACATCTCCAAGCTGACCTCCAAAGCCAGTCGCCGATTGGGCATCCTCCGTCGTGCAAAGTCCTTCCTCGGCATACCTGAGCTCCTGGCCACATACAAAGCTTTCATCCACAGCCTGATGGAGTACTGCTCTCGCCTCTGGACTGGTGCTCCTGCCTCTCACCTTTCTCGACTTCACGCTGTGGAAATCAAGGCATTTAGGATCATTCGTATCTCCCGTGATGAGGCTGAGTCTTTGGGTCTCTGACTCCCTCACCGCAGGCAGGTCAGTGTCCTTTCTGTCTTCTACCGTCTCCTCTCTGGCCTCACCCCCCCCCTACTCTGTCTGTGATTTGTCCCCACCACCTTTCCGCAGGGCGCTCAAGGTCCGCCAGCAACCCCCTTCTGGTAAAACTACCAAAATCAAGAATCTCTGCTCACCTTCATTCTTTCATTCCTCTTTTTTCCCACCTTTGGAACAAACTCCCACACACTCTTCAATCCTGCTCTTCCCTCCAGGTCTTCAAAACAGCTGTTCACCATCATCTCTTATCTTCCCCCATCCAAAACCATGATCTTTTCAGTCCCTGTTAATCCACCTCAAACCCACCTCCTTCAAATTTACAGCTTTTCTTCCTAAAGACCCTATAGTGTCCATCTTGTTTACCCCATGTACTCCGCCCCATTCCGCTCCCTTCCAAAGATCTCCTCATTCCTATTCGCCACCGTTTCCTGCTTCCTTCTCACATCCCTCCCGTCTCCTGCTCCCCTTGTTATACGTTCTGTGTGTTCGCTCTTATACGAGCCTTGACATTAGAAAATAAAAAAATAAAAAAACAGAAACTCCATATTAATGCCTATGATTTTGGAATCAGATGCTGGACTAGCAGGTGTCCACATACTTTTGGCTATGTGTAGTATATATATATATATATATATATATATATATATATATATATATATATATATATATATATATATATATATATATATATACACACAAACATACATACATACATACATACATACATACATATAAAATGTTCTATTACTGATTTACAAATGTTGTAGTACAAATTTATCCATGTGCTCACATTGTATTCATACTGTACGTACTTTATAGACAATCTCACATTCAACATAGTCTGTATTTTATTTAAAAAAAAAATGTGTGTGTGTGTGTGTGTGTGTGTGTGTGTGTGTTGTTGCTGTTGATTGGCCCCATGACTGCCCTGTATGAACAGGACTCAAAATATTACACCATTAACCAGTCATGTAGGTCTGATTTGGCCCCTGGGCAAATGTCTCGCAGCGCCGCCCCCTTCAGGCTGATTGACAGTTGTATTCCCACTCATCTCTTATCCCTTCCTATTCCTTTACAAAGGAATGCAGTGTTGCGTACTTTTCGTGGAATCCTTTCAAGCTATTAAAATTCCGATTACTTTGCACCTTCCCACTACAAATGCAGTAGATTGGTGTTTAAACCAAGTTCATAGCTTAAACCAATTTTGAGTTACGTTGTGACAAAATAATGAGAAGAATAAGAATGACAAGTGGGCACTTTTAGGTCTCTCATTTTTCTTATTCAGCGATGATTTCTAAAAGTCCCAAATTCTCCGGAGACAACTGGTAGGGTAACTTATAGGTTTATACGTTTTATCTTGGTCGATTTGTTTGAGGATTTATGTTGTATTGAGCCAATGGAGTGTCCAGGCTATCCCTACATAGAAGTCTCCCGACTTCTTTATAACTCAAACCAAATGTGATTTATCTACTACTGGTGGATTATTGTATTATGACATCACTGACCATCTACCCATCTCTCAAATAACGTCAATGCACTGTAAAAGTACACCTACTGGAGAAAAAGGTAGTTATTTTTTAATCGAAGGATTGACTCGGAACATATTATTATTTTACAGAACAATTAAAGAAATGGTAATTATTGTGGTATTTACCTATCAGAAAACACCGATGAAGCATATCTTGTCAGGTCAGGTATGGGAGCATGTGCCAGAACAGCGCGTCGCTGCGCCCACTTTCCGCCGGTACTCCAGGGGCCTCCGTCTGGCCATCCCCCAGGCAGATGCCAGGCCCATCCCCATCTCCTTGAGATGATGGTCAACCTGCTGCAACCATGAGGCACGTGGTCGGCCCACTGGCCTCCTCCACTCATGAGACTCCCTCGCTGAGAGAATCTGGTGAGCAGGATCAGCGTCAGGAAAACGAGCCACATGTCCATACAGCCGCAGCTGACGCTCACGGACTATGCAGGTAACAAATCTCATCCGAGTCTCTCTCAGCAACCGCTCGTTGGACACAAAATCCGACCAGCGATAGCCAAGGATTCTCCGAAGAGACCTGGTACCAAAGGAATTAAGTCTCCGTCTCAGATCCTTGGTCAAAGTCCAAGTCTCGCACCCATAGAGCAAGACTGGAAGTACCAAGGACCTGAAGACTCGGACTTTCGTCCTCCCGCACAGGTACCGGCAGCGCCACACCCCATGATCCAGTGAATCCATGACTCCCCAGGCCCGACCCAGACGTCTATTGACCTCCGGCTCACAACCTGCGGAGACATGAATATCACTGCCAAGGTAAGTGAATCTATCCACGACCTCAACATCCTCACCACAAACAGACACAGACAGGACAGCAGCATCCAAGATGTCACCGAAAGCCTGGATCTTTGTTTTGACCCAAGAAATCCGTAATCCCAACGGCTCCGACTCCTCATTCAGCACCTCGAGGGCCCCCAAGAGGATGTCTAAAGTCTCCGCAAAGATGACTGCATCATCTGCAAAATCAAGGTCCGAGATCTTGACATTGCCAAACGATGCACCGCAACTTGATCTCTCCGACATCCTCCCAAAAATCCAGTCCATACAAGTGCTGAAAAGTGTGGGGGCAAGTACACATCCCTGACGAACTCCAGTAACAACTGGAAATAAGTCAGAGGCGGTACCACCACACTTCACAGCACTCTCAGTACCAGAGTAGAGTTCAGACATCAGATCGATCAGTTTCGGTGGCACCCCACGAAGACCAAGAATCCTCCAGAGGACATCCCGATTCACTGAATCGAACGCTTTACAGAGATCAACATAGGCTGCAAGCAGCCCCCTGCCGAAACTCTCGTCTGCGTTCAGTGAGGACACGAAGAGCAAGGATACGGTCAATCGTTGACCTCTTTGGTGTAAAGCCTGACTGCTCTGGACGCTGGTGCTCAAGCAGATGGTGGCGAACCCTATCAAGAATTATCCGAGCAAAGACCTTGCCCGGCACTGAGAGCAGCGTCACCCCTCGGTAGTTGTTGCAGTCTTGGCGATCACCCTTCCAGAGAGGGACAACAAGGCCCCTCTTCCAGTCAGTTGGGATGATGCCTGTGTTCCAGGCAGAGCACAAAACTGCATGCAACGACGCGAGTGCAGCATTTCCACCAGCCTTGAGAAGTTCAGCATGGATGCCACAGATCCCTGGAGCTTTGCCCCGTTTCAACTGGTTCACCGCAGCCCGTGTTTCCACAAGCGATGGTGGACCACAGTTGATTCGAGGGTCAGCAACAGGGATTGTAACACCCTTGACGTCCAACTCGACAGCTGGGGGATCAGCCTGGTACAACCGCTCAAAGTAACCGGCCCAGCGGGCCTTCACTTCAGACTCCTCTGTCAAGAGCCTACCACTCTCTGCTCGAACTGCAGTGCTCCGAGGGATGGGCTTGGATGAACGTAATGCGCGAATTCCCCTGTAAGCGGGACGAGAATCACCTGTCCACAGGTGATGCTCTACGCCCTCACAGATTCCTCGCACATAGGCCTCCTTGTCCACCCTCAGTGCACGTACAGTTTTACGCCTCAGCTCCCTGAACAGCTCAGCTCTGCCATTCAGCCTGGCCCTGCGACTCTGGTCAATGGTATCCAGTGTCCCTTGAGAGACAAAATTCTTCTTTGCCCTGCGGTGAACTCCAAGGCATCCACCGGCGACATCAAGGACGGTGGTCTTGAAGGTGCTCCACAACTCTTCAGGACCCCCCAAAGCACCCAGACCCCCCAAGTGTCCACTCAGCCTGTTCGCAAACTTCTCAGCTACTCTCTCATCCCTGAGCTTGGCAACATCCAGCCTAGGCTGGGATGGTACCATTCTCCAGGATTTAAGGTGCAGCTTTAGAGTTGCTACAACAAGCCTGTGGTCAGTATTGAGGAACTGAGCACTCCGGTAGACCCTGCAGTTCTGGATCATCCTCCAACGACCGTCAATGAGGACATGGTCAATCTCCTTTGCCACACCGCCAGCGTTGGAATACCAAGTCCAGCGATGAGCTTGCGGGCGCTGAAACCATGAACCAGCCACCCTAAGTCCATGACTTCTTGCAAAGTCAAGGAACTTAGTGCTATTCTGGTTCATAGTTCCTGACCCATGGGGACCAACACACACCTCATAACCATCCCTATCAGTTCCAGTCGATGCATTGAAATCCCCCAAGACTAGAAGTGTATCTCGTCTGGGGCACTGATCAACCACAGACTCGAGTGTGGCGTAGAATGCATCCTTCACGGTAAGATCACTCGCCTCAGTCGGAGCATAAATAGAGACCAGGGAAATGACACCTAAGGAGTGACGAGTCCTTAATCTCATAATACGCTCGTTGACCGGTGTTACCTCAATTATCATTGGGGTCAGCTTATTGGACACAGCTACAGCAACTCCTTGGGTATGGTAACCATCAGAGCGACCAGACCAATAGTAGGTGTAACCACCCACCATTATCTCGCCGCAATCCGGTCTCCGAACCTCAGAGAGAGCTGCAATCCCGATGTCCAAACGCTTGAGCTCAGATGATAACAGAGACAGGTGATCATCCTCTCTTAGGGATAGGACATTCCAGGCACCCACCCGAAGGGACCGCCTCAGGTTAACCCAAGGAGACCGCCGTCTGGTGGACGACACCTCAGCACCACTCCGACACACTCTCCCGCAATCTGACCCAGGGATGTTACCCCGTGGTTTCCCTCCTATCAAAGATTGGGGGTCCCGAAGGCTTTGCCCCAATCCCACCATCCGGTGAGCTGCCCTGCGAAGGGAAGCTGCACAGGAGGTACTCCCACGGAGTGGGTTTTCAGATTTTTTTGCGTTTTTGCGTTTTGCGGAATGAAGCGTTTTACGGTGGCTGGAGTGCAAATCCTGCCACCAACCTCCTAATAAGAAGTAACCCAACTGCAGGAGGACGTCCGCAGACACAGTTGGGCACTAGATATGGATGGCCGTTGGCTCACAAGGAGCTCCTCCGCCCTTTGATATCTTGCTTTATTTAAATCTAAATATCTTGCTTTATTTAAATCTTTATTTAAATAAAATATCTTGCTTTATTTAAATCTAAATTGCATGCCTTATGTGAAAAACGTCTTCCACTTTGTAATGTTAAATACAGAAAGAGGAAATACAGAAATACAAAGACCCAACCCTGGATGACAGATGGGTTACTACAATCCACAACATACAAAAAGAAGTCAACCTGGTAGGTAATAAATACTCTGATAAACAAGAAAGGAAAAGATGACTCTAAAATTAGAATGAATTATAATGGGGGGGGGGGGTGAATAATGCACAAAAATATCTCATCAATTCAAAAATTTCTTAACAGGACTAGGTCCATCATTAAATATGCAGGATTCCACCCTGTCAAGTTGACTTTGATTATTATCTTCATGATGCTCATCCAAATTCCTTGAATTTATACTCCACAACAGAGGTGAAAATTTGTGATATTTAATTCTTTTAAAAACAACAAAGCCCTTGGCTTGGATGGAATTAGCCCAAAGGTGATAAAATCTGAAATTAAACAAATTGCTGAGACAATGTGTCATATTTGTGATTGGTCTTTGAACAGTCACACCGGGCTATGTTTGTCAATCTGTCTGTGTTGTCAATTTTCTCAGAGACGACTATACGGATCTTCATAAAACTTTCAGAGGTTTATCAGTGAGTACTGGGGAATGTTTTACGCAAAAGAAATTCTTGAAAATTTTGAAAACAAAAGTTGAACTTAAATAAATAAATAAATAATTAAAAAATAATCACTCTGTTCCTAAGTGTTTGGAAGTTAGGGTTAAATGTTAAAGGCAATGTTAAATGATCCTCGATTCCATTCCTTCATGGTTAGGCCCCCACAAAATAAAAGTAATAGATTTCTTCAAAATGCCAACAGGATTAGAACAGGACCAGGCAATGCCAGGTATCCCTGCTAGTTGTTTATATCATATATATATATATATATATATATCAATGCCAGACACACACCTGCAAATTTATTATTTAGTTTTATATGCATGACAAATGTTTTATATAGTGATAACTCATCATGTACTGTTGTCAATGAAAATATTTTCAAAATGTGAATGGTTTAGAGCAAATAGACTATCCATCAATTCAAAAAAGTATACGCCTAATTATATATTTTTCAGTTAAAAAATTGTTGAGGTTTAGACACAGTTGAGATCCTGGTGAACAATGAAAGAATACCAAGAGTTGAATGGACTAAAATTATTGGTTGTTTATGTTGATAGTCAATCATCATGCAAATTTTATATCCATTAACTTGAAAAGGAAGTTGCCAAAGATATTGGATATACCTTTGGTAATTACCAAAAGAAATTTCAAGACTGAAATGTTTTCTCCCCCAAAATGTACCTCAATTGTTATACTGTTCCCTTGTACTTTCTTATTTACCATATTGTACTCGTACGTCAGGTAATACATTTCAGTCTAATGCAAACAACTTATTCCTTTTGCAGAAAAATGAATAATAATAAATAATAAAATAATAATAATTAAAATATACATATATATATATATATATATATATATATATATATATATATATATATACATATATATATATATATATATATATATAAACTTACCTTGAATAATATGTAGGATGCCACCTGGATCTCAAACTGATAAATGATTTAACTAGTAACAGGAGTACATGACCATCCTTGACTAGGTTGTGGAATGTTGGCCAAGGCCCTTATTTTTTTCACCTTTATTTACTTCAAAATTTGTTTTCTCCACAACTGCTTGAGCGGTTGACACGAAACTTTCAACAAAGGAGTGCCGATTAATGGAGAATGTTGTAACAAAGTTACAAGATGATTGGATGGGAAATCTGGCCGGTGTTCTAAAAGTCTGTCTTCTGGAGGCATGGGTTGCAGGGTGTTTCATGTATCAGGAATAAACGGCCTCGTCCCCGCTTCGCTCGGCCTTGGCCAAATCACTTAAACTTAAATTGTATGATGTCACACTTTAAAAACAAGGTATTCTTTTAATGTATAAATGTGTGAACAGACACCATGCTTCTCATTTGTGCAACTTGTTCAATTTTAATTTTGACAGTCATCAGTACACCACCAGATCAGTCTCATATTCATATCCTGAAGCATATAACTATATTTCTAGCAAAACATTCGTTTCTCTGGTCCCAAACTTTGGAATGATTTGACAGACATTTCATAACCTAATGTGCAGCTGCTCCTTTTCCAAACCATTCTTCCTGCATTGCCTCAAATTCCAAATGTATTTTGTATAACTACCTGACTTTGTTCTGTGATTCATCGTCTATGTTAAGTAATCGGTCTTTGCATTGTTACGTGAAATTTTGTTTGTCTGCTACTGCATGCCCAACAAGGAATTTCCATTCCGGGACTCACGCTGCCTTCTTTTATTTGTTTTCATGCATTGTACTACTGTAAGACCCTGGTTTAAGTCAGGGATGCATTTCTGAAAAGTGCGACGAATATCGAAATGATGTAAATCAAAGCAATTTTTCTCATAATAATTAATGGAATTGGGGGGTAGGGGTGGGGTGCATTCCTAACAGTGAGAAATGGAATCAAGAAAGAACGTCTGTCTGTCTTGCCAGTAGACAGGTTCGGTGCTGCCAATGCAGTCTCACGTTATAAGTGGCAAAAAACAAAAAAAAATTGGACCCAACCTCACCACTTCAAGTATTATATTTTGCTTTTTACCTATGATATTACCCTTTTTGATTAATGACAGTTTTATTCAAGTCCACATACGTATAAAAAAACAATTACCAGATATATTTAAATAAAAATAAACCTCTTGCGGAAGCGGTCAAAGTTGGTGGTACGTGTTCTTCTTCCTCCTCCTTCGATGAAGATTGGCATATTTATAGATTGAAGGAAAACTTAATAACCCAGCAACATCAAGGGCATGTTCACCAGCATCCGTTCAATGAATAACATTGAATTTCACGTCTAACGTAACACTTTTGCAACGCCTCTTAGCCAATCTACAGCACAGTACATTACATTTCTTGTTGCGTGAAGCAATCGATGTACAGTAGTTTGTTTGGCGATATTGCAATCTCCTGATTTGGTACTTTTGTGATGTATTCTGGAATCTTTATCAGTCTTGTTAGTTCTGAAAACACTCGAGAATAAAGAAGTTATGACTTTTAAAATGATGTCAGTTTGAGTGGTATTAGTGGCATCAATAATGTGACGACATATTTTTTGAGAAGTGGTATTAATAATGTGATGATGTATTTGTGAAACGACATGAAAACGGGTGATGTAAACCAGGGTACTACTTACTGTACATTGGACTGGAAGAAGGATATACATGTTATTTAATTGAACTGATTATCGTTCAAATCAATGACACCACAATGGAAGGCTGGCCTGCCATCAGCTGCTGCAGGTTGAGATACCATCACTCACCTGTTTGGTTGGGAGAACCTGTGGACGGTTCTGCTTATTCACAGAGCCAGGAAGTTGTGACTGATTCTGAATCTGCTTTTCTATCTCCTGCACAGGGGAAGGAGGTACGACAAGGTTCGCACAAATCGCACAATTTCCACAAACCCAATGACCACTGATAACAATCAATTACTGTGCAGACCTAGACATTGAATTTACAGAGAAATTTGCAAATAAAACGATTGACCTGTACCTTTAGGTTCCACAGTACCAACCCATAAACTATCTCTTGGATTCCTGACCTCAACCTGGACAATCAAAAACGATCACTCATAAACCATCACTCAATCTGGGTCTCTGCACACAAATGGACACCAGCATAACAAACCAAAAGTATTATTGCAATCCAAAGAAGAAGCAGCATTTCATCATTGTTCATGCCATAAAGTTGTTATTTAGGGAGGTAAAGACAGGCAAAAGGGACAGATTTTCTGGTGTTGAAACTCATGTACAAGCCTCCATGTAATCATGAGCACCTCCTATTCAAACACTTGCATTGTCGATAATCAAAAAAAAAGATGGACAATAAAAAGGAAAGGAAATTTGACACAGAAGGAGGCCATCTGGCCCATCATGCCCGCGTGACACCAACAACAGGTTAAACTGGAGCGAAGTGGACGGCATGCCATTGCAAATCCCCCATGCTTCCCACCTGAAATAAAATTAAAAGATAGCAAAACGTTCCACCAGGAATGACACGCTATCAAATTTTGAGTGATAAAAAACATTTTTTTTTTGACCCAACAAATTCCCATCCCCTGGGGGCATGAACAAAGAGTCAAATCCCAAAAAATATCATTACCTATTTCATGTGTCCACCATTCCCCAATGTTGATGTTCTATTTTTTGTATACAAAGTTTCATTTGAAAATGTGCCCGTAATTGCATTTTCCGGTGTTTGAGCTTTCCACCCCACTCCAAAAAACAAATATACCATCAGAGATGGAGAATCCCCCGCCATTGAAAAATAATTGAAATCAGATAAGCGGTTTTCCATTTATTACAAAAAACATTTTTTTCAAGATGGCCGCCCCAGTCGGCCATCTTGGATCCGGCCACGCCTAAAATCAATAGGGTTCTTCCTTTTCAGGTGGTACATGTGTGACCGAAATTTCAAATCGATATGGCGAAAAAACATTTTTTTCAAGATGGCCGCTCCAGTTGGCCATCCTGGATCTGGCCACGCCCAAAATCAATAGGGTTCTTCCTTTTGAGGTGGTACATGTGTGACCCATATTTCAAATTGATATAGCGAACAGTTTATGAGTTATCGCACTCACAGCTATAAATGTTGACGCCATAAATGTTGACGCCCAGCCAGCCAGCCAGCCGGACGGACGACCCGGGTGATAACAATATCCCCCTTGCGCCACGTGACGGGGGATAAAAAACGATTGCTCTTATTATTTCAGGGTAATTCATGAAACACAAATCACTTTGCATTCAAATATTTAACCCTCAATGACCCTCTTTCATCCAACGGTGAAAAGTGAAAGAGTGCATAATGAGCAGATGAGAAACTAGCAAGCAGGTGAATTAGAATCAAATTATGGCTAATATTAAAGAGAATGATGGCATAAGAAGAACTTAGCTTTCAGCGTTTGGCACGAAATGCCGTGGTGGGCGGAAATGACATCTTTCGTTTGTTCGTACATGAGAGGGGAGCGTTTCTTGGTTTTTTTCCGTCAAGCAATAAATTCAATGGTTTTCACATATATAACACATTAGTTTCACAAATTTCCATTGAAATACTCGGGTATTTCCATCAATTGTCGCCATTTCCATCTAGGTTACGCACTGCCATCTACCGGACGGCCGTCATTGGCTCACTTGAGGCACGTGGGGGGGGGGGGGACACCGGGGACATTTCAAACCTAGTGCAATTGTATACAGCGTACGCGCTGTGATGAGTTGCCTTACCTGCTCCTGCTGCAGAGCCTTCATGAAAGCAGCCTTAAGGCGCCCTGTATGTTCAGCTCGCAAGGAAGCCTTCACGCCAGATGCGAGGCAGGCCTGGCAAACTACATCCCCAGCGGGCTGCCGTCGCCAACCCACGGTGAAGTCAGTACCACAATGACTGCATGCATAAGGTTCCACTTCAGGCAAGCACACACCAGCCTTTCCTAATGAGGGTGACAATGAAAGGGGAAAACAGTGGATGGAAGGAAAGAGTTCAGAACCTGAGGTATGGGAGGAGAGGAGGAATGAAAAGTGAATGAAAAGAAAAGTTGAATCAATCTTGTGGTTGTGGTATAAATAGCAGGTCCACAACAGCAAAATTATGGTAAAGGAGGGTCGAATTTGTATATCTTCTGGTTTTTTTGTGTACATCATTGAGGCTCATGGAAGAGCGAGCACACTGAATGGATCAGGAAGCAACAGACAAAAACAGGATGTAAAACACGCATGCATGGAGAAGGAAACTCCAAGGAAGAAAAACTGGAAAATTAAGAGGAGGGATTTGGGGGGAGGTTAACGAGGGGAGAAGTGCCTGAATTTAAAATGGATTAAATTCAAATTTTTTGTCACTGATCTACAGAAAATACCCCATTATTATAAAATGAAAACGTGTTTTTAGAAATTTAAATTTTTTTATTGAAAATGAAAAGCTGAAATGTCTCGAGTCGATAAGTATTCAACCGCCTTGAGTCAATACGATGTAGAAGCGCCTTTGGCAGCGATTACAGCTTTGAGTCTTCTTGGGTACGGCTGTATCAGCTTTGCACATCTGGATTTGGGCATTTTCTCCCATACTTTCTTGCAGATTTGCTCAAGCTCTGTGAAGTTGGATGGGGAGTGTCAGTGAACAGAAATCTTCAAGTCTGTCCTTTCTTTTGGCTTCCTTTGGTTTTCGTTTTTCCTCTTCTCTGTTCCCATCAGCGGTTTCCTAACTTTTTCCGGGGGATCCTTCTCATCGACCAAACGAACGTTCTGTAGGCCTTTGTATTCAACCCGGGTTTCAATGAACTCGGAGGAACCACCATAAACAAACTTGCCTATTTCCCAACTTGATATGTTCAGCTGCTGGAAATCAACATTTCATGACTTATTTACCGCCGGGATTTTTCGACCTGGATTCGGAGGAGCAATGGCCACGTGCATCTAGGCTGCTTCTGCCATTACTCCCGTCACTACGCTTGCTGAGCATAATGGAGACTTGGGAGACTGCCGGCGTTCATCTAACCACCGTATGGCCACACGTGAGTGGAAATTCACACACAACATAATTTCTACAAGACCTTGCTGTTCTTATGCATCATAACAAATTTGGTCCATATCGGTCAGGTAGCTTGCGAGAAGATTTTTTAGTCAAATGTTAACGGACGTACGTACGTATGGACGGCTGGATACTGGAATCCACTCTGAGCTTATTTCGGAGAAATAACCTAAAAAAATATAGGGGCAATACCCCTGGGCACTCACCTGGTTGCGGCTGAATGAGAAAACCAGGGAACCTCTGGGAGGCATGGATAACCCACAAAATATTTAATGGAGAAGAAAGTAAATAACTGTGGATTTTTATTTTTTTAATGCAGTGAATAATCTTTGGTACATCATAGGTGATGAAGGTTGTGGTCAAGTTTCATCAAAATTGTATGTGTAGTTTCTGAGAAGAGAAACTACTTACTTTTGGGGGCAACCCGCCCCTCTCCCCTGGGAAACCCACTCAAACCCCGATTTTTTAAAATGTTGTGAACAAACTTTGGTACATCACTGGTGATGAAAGTTGTAGTCAGGTTTCATTGGAATTATGTGTGTAGTTTCGAAGAAGAAAGCAAATACCTCTTTTGGGAGGCAATCCGCCGTACACCCCTTTCGACCCAGATTATTTTAATGGTGTGAACAAACTTTGGTGCATCACTGGTGATGAAGGTTGTGGTCAAGTTTCATCAAAATCGTGTGTGTAGTTTCAGAGAAGAAAGGAAATACATATTTAGGGGGGTAACCCCACCTTACACCTCCTTCGACCCCAATTTTTAGCTCAACTGGAACTTAGTTCTGGGGAGTTTACGGGATGGTGTGTCATCTGTCCGTCCGTCCACAAATAATTGCACTTTTTCTCAAACTACACACACAATTTCAATGAAACTTTACCACAACCTTCATCACCGTGTATGTACTACATACCTTAGACATAAGTAAAGTTTGTTCACAGCACTATTTAAAAATAAAATAAATGGGGTCTGAGGGGGTCTACTCAGTGTTTACAGGGGGAGGTGGGAGGGAGGGGTTGCTCTCCCTAAAGAGGTATTTGTTTTCTCATCAGAAACGACACAATTCCGATGCAACTTGACCACAACCTTCATCACCCCGATTCCTACATACTACAGTCCTCCCAACAGAGGGAGAGGGGTGAGGAGTGTGAGACAGAGAGAGACAGAGAGAGACAGAGAGAGAGACAGAGAGAGACAGAGAGAGAGGCAGAGAGAGGCAGAGAGAGAGATGCAGAGAGAGAGAGAGGCAGAGAGAGAGAGAGAGGCAGAGAGAGGCAGAGACAGAGACAGAGACAGAGACAGAGACAGAGAGAGAGAGAGAGAGAGAGAGAGAGAGAGACAGAGAGAGAGAGAGAGAGAGAGAGAGAGAGAGAGAGAGAGAGAGAGACAGAGAGAGAGAGAGAGAGAGAGAGAGAGAGAGAGACAGAAAGAGAGACTTGACTTTTATGTCCTTTTATTACAAAAATGCAAAAATTGATTGCCTCACATGCAGAGGCTCATACAGTTGCACACAATTTTCATAAACAAATTACAAGAAAGTTTAGACAGAGGGCATACAGTAACTAATGAGTGAATTTTAACTGACCCTCAGATACTTTACAGAAGGTAGTGTTTATACACCATTGGGTCTCAAACACCTGTACCTGAGAGCAACACGAGAACTCCAGTTTGATTCTTGAAACACAAAGGGCTTTAAACACCTCTAAGCTATCTGTTGTACACAAATCATTACACATTTTTGATTTTCTTGTCTTATATATCGCAAGCTTTGCTTGTGAAAGGAAAAAATGAATTAGGATTGCTGTTGGGGAGATGAAGGGCATATTCGGGCCAAAAATAAAGGTTGGAAAATCAAAATTACTAGAGACATGCCAAAAGCATCTTCAGGAAAACAAATAAAGGGGTTAAACGGTTACAGCGTATATACGTGAGGTAGTGTTTCGGTTTGTCCACAGAAGGGCCAATGCTCACTTTTTATTTGTGAAAACCGGTGAATTAGAGAATTTGTTGGCAATACCCAATGTGCGATTCTCCATTGGAGATCTCCAACCCGTTTTGGTACAGGCGGTCTATAGTACCAATTCCAAATAGGATAAAGGGGAGGGGTTTTTGGTAAGAATGTGACCCATCTACAGGATACGGGGGAGGACAAAGAGGGAAAAAGGACTTTTAGGCAGTGTATGTTAAGGGTTTTTTGATTATTCCCAGAAAAGGCTCAAGATCGGCCAAAACCAATAGGTTCTAGACTAGTAGAGCCAGATAGATAAAGGTTTGAGAAAGGTGGGGAAAAGTCAGAGGTGGGTATGGGAGGGTTTTTCTCCAAACTTTTCGTGAGGCACAGTAGGTGTGTAGTACCGATTTTAGCATGCTGTCCACTTTGTGACATGATCTAATACCAACCTCTGATGTAAGAGCAGTGGCACTTAGCCACTTATCATTGGTGACATTCTTCAAGTGGCACACTTTCGTTATTGCATTGTTTATGAACTGCTGAATGAAAGCATTTTCCCCTTCATTGCCTTCAAATAAACTGTTGTGAAACAGTGGCTCGTTGAAGAACATGGGTTCAGTGTTGGTCGAGGGGTCACGACGGCAGCCGAAAGCTTGCCATGTATTGAGTAGGCTTTGGTGAAAAGCAGGTAACGCAGATAAATCTATCTTGGTTGAGTCCATCAAGAACAACTCTTGTGCAAAGTTCAATTTTCCAGCTTGTCGGAAGACGCAACTGGTGAGTTGTCTCCAGACCAAACAGGGTTCACACAACAAGCGCCATACTGTTCGCAGCCGGAAAGCCATGATGCAGCACTTGACATTCACAAGTCCTTGGCACCTTCAGCCACTGGTAAGTTCAGGATTTCCGGTCGCAGCCAATGCTTTCCAGACCAGAAGAAACGAGTGATGCATTTCTGTATGTTGTCCATGATGTCTGCAGGTGGCTGCAGAGCAAGAACCTTGTACCATAACGTTGAGGTGACCAGACTGTTGATGACTAATACCCTGCCTTGGGTAGGACAGTTGGCAGAGTAAACTTCCATTTCAGTAAAATTAGTTCCATGCGTGCCAACAAACCTTCCCAGTTATGCCTCACAAAATCGCCCGGACCAAGAAACACTCCCAAGAACTTGATCCTGTCACTTTTCCAAGAAATATTTCCAGGGAGACAAGGAGGGAGAGGGAAAGTGGGGGGGGGTGGATAAGGGATAGGTAGAGAGTTGGAGTCACAGTGCTTCTGTTTTAGCCCAATTTATTCTGGCTGATGATGCTTTACTAAAGAAATCCAAGGTACTCATCATCTTAACAATGTGTTCTGTTTGATTTATGCAGACACAGATGTCATCTGCATAGGTGATGCTTTTTAAGGGATTAGTTCCCATAGTGACACCAGATAAGGATTTAAGAAGGGTGTTTAAGAAGGGTTCAAGAGAAAGAGTATACAATATTCCTGAAAGAGGGCAGCCCTGCCTTACCCCTCTCCCAACCCCAAAAGGGGGTACAAGTTCATTATTTATTTTTAAAATGGCCATTATGTTTGAATAACATAACTGTATATGTGATAGAAAGAGGGGGCCAAAACCAAAAGATTTTAAAACTTCAAAAAGGTATGTGTGAGAAACACAGTCAAATGCTTTCTCCTGGTCCAAGAAGACCAGGCCACAACTTCCATGATTTATCTCACAAATATCAATTACATCTCGAATAACAGAGAAACTATCCTGGATATGACGCCCGGGGACACAGTAGGTTTGGTCCATATGTATAATATCTTTTAGTAGAGGTGAAATACATAAGGCCAAAGCTTTTGAGAGGATTTTATAGTCTGTACACAGCAGGGACACTGGCCTCCACTGTGAGATGAGCAAGGGATTCCCTTTTTTAGGAATCAAAGTAAGTACAGCTCTTCTGCAACTTAGTGGGAGTTCATTCTTCTCCAGGCTCTCTCAGAAGACCAGAAGCAATTCAGGTCCAATCAGGTCCCAGAATTTTTTGAAGAACTCCATTGGTAGACCATCCAGCCCAGGTGATTTCCCTCCATTCAGGCTCTTAAGGGCAGCAGAAAGTTCCTCGAGTGCGAGTGGTGATTCTCAATCCAACTTTTACTTTGGGGATAGAACACTGATACCATCCGCCAATTGAGAAACCAGTTCTAAATCAACATCTTTTGACTGGTAAAGTTTAGAAAAGAAAAGTTTTGCGTCGTTCTTAATTTCTACCGGGTTAGTAGTGACCGAGTTATCAGGACATTTTAAAGCAGTGATTAAGGAATGAGGCAATTTTGATTCAAAGTTAAAAAAAACCGGGTTGCGTTATCTAAGAGATGAAGGTGTTGAAAGCGTAATCTCTTTAACGCTCCTTGGGTATGGTTAGTGATTATACTATTGAGAAGAGACTTTTTCTTATGCAGTCTTAGTTTTTGTTTTGGAGCAGGGTGTGTTTTTAGGTTGCTTTGAATTTGTAGAATTTCTTTCTCCAGTTCCGCTTTTATTCTGCGTTCTACTTGTGTATTTAAAGAACAGAAATGTTGACAGAAATTTCGAATGTGGACCTTTATGTTGTCCCACCATAACAGCTGGTCTTTAAATTGGGGCTTAGCACCAACTAAATTGGACCGTACACTTTGAAAGGCACTATTAAAAGAGGAGTTGTCTAATTTGGAGATGTTAAGTTTCCAAAAAGAGTGGCGATTTGGAGACGACCCTATTCGGTAGCACATGGTGATAAGGTGATGGTCCGAGAAACCAGATGGAGAAATTCTCGTGGTAGGTGAGGGGTTAATAAGGGGTGATTTTATGTAAAATATATCCAGCCAGGCAAGGGCCACCTGATTGTTGGCAACTTTACTCCAAGTAAACTGATGGGTGTTTGGATTTTGTATCCGCCATATGTCTTGAAGACTAAAATCTCTTATTATGTCAGACAGCAGTCTGGCTGATCCGGGGTGAGGCTCTGCACCATTCAGATCACGTGCGGGCTGAAGGGTGCAATTGAAATCACCTCCCATTAAGATACACTTTTGAAAATCTAATTGCCTCATGTAGAGTCGTAACCTTTCGAAAAATCTTTGGCGGTCTGTGCCCTTTGAAGGAGCATAGACATTTATTAAAGTAAATTCGATGTTATTGTAAACAAAATCCAGGGAAGCAAGGTAACCTGGGATTATTTCCTGAAATGAAAGTTGTAGAGGGCAAAAGTGCGGACTAAGCACAAAAGCAACTCCTGCTGTGCGAGAGTTAGAATCGCAAAAATAACCGGTCTTCTTCATCATTCTATTCCAAACACTGTGCGATGCTGGAGTTGAGTGGGTTTCTTGTAAAAAAGCTACATCTAATTTTTGTTGTTAAATGAAGTTGACTACTTGGAGCATCCTCGACTGGCTTGCTCCACCATTTATGTTTAGGCTGCCAAAGATCGCCATAGTGATGAAGAGGTGGCAAACAAAGAAGTGCACGCAGGTCATCATTTCATTTCCATTATAGCTTTAACAATGTGCTTTTTAAGCCTACTGCACTGTGGTTCGGTGAAATGGTAATCATTAGGTTGACGAATGATACTTTTTGCTGTTTCAATAAAACCATGTAAGTCAGAAAAATATTCCTTTATATCAATACGTCTTTTCCTAAAAGTATGAGTTAGGAATTTAAGGATTTGCGATGGTGAGACATTAGGAGTACTGTTTGTAGGGAATTATTCGATGTTATCTGGTTCTCCTTCTGACATATCAGAAGCACTATCTGGAAAATTTTCAATTTCTAATTCACAAATTGTGTTTATACTCTGTCGTATACAGGTATCAGGTTGTTCTGTTTTTCGACGTGGAGGGGAGGGGTGAGGGAGGCTCTGATTCCACCTTGAGTAATGTAGAGGGGGGAGGGGGAGATGGATTGAGGGGAGGGGGGAGGGTAGTAGTATCAGCCTCTGCCTCAGGTTTTTCAGGATGCGGTTTTTTCAGAGCTTTATCACAACACTCAGGTATAACTTTAGGGGTATCCGATGGAGTAATTTCCACCATTGAGGAGTCATTGGTGGTCAACTCTTGGCACGATTGGGGGGTTCTGGAGACAGTTTTTAGTTCTTTTTCGGTAAGACCATTACATGATTCAATTTCCTTATCAGAAGTAGGAATCTTGGCTGTAGTTTCCTGAATTTTCTCTGTTAGTAAATCCCCTTCACCTTGATCTACCAACAGGGGGTCTCCATTTCATCATTTGAGAGTGACTCATAGTGATTTTTCATTGACACTGTGTCACATAAGCCCGAAGTTGTTTCACTCACAGCCAAAACCACTTTTTTTCCTTTATGTGGGTTAAGTACGTTCTGATCCGTTTTTCTTTTCCTTAATAAGGGAATAGTTGTAAAACCATCCCAAACACTTGAAGACTGTCCTCTGTATCCTTAGGGTCTGATGTTTCGTTCTCTGAGACTGTAACAGGGTCGTCGGTGCTAACAGGTGGGGCCGTATTAGACGGAACAAAAGTATCCTCGGCTGTTGGCGATGCAGTTTTTGGGCAGAAACGTTTTAAATGGCCGAAACCATTGCAGTTAAAACATTTCAGTGTTTCCGTCGACGCGTACACCTGGTACTCGTGTCCATCTATGCGAAATTTAAAGACCACAATAAGCATTTTATCGACATTAGACGAGGGAAGCACAATGTACGCCTGTCGCCTGAAAGACAGCACGTGTCGAGCCTGCTCGTTCCGGCATCACAAAGGTAACATTGTAATCTGAGAGACTACGGAACCGAATCGAGATAATTCTTTTACCAGTGCTTCATTCCGGATGAAAGGTGGGACATTACTGAGTACAATTTTGATACTAGTTGTGGCGAGAGGGGAGGCTAAGATGAAACAACCATTTTCAGTTGATATTCCAGTCGAGACGATGTCATGTACTAAATGATCGTCCGATATAAAAACAAAGACACCTTTGTTCACGCGAGAAGCTGCACGGAGTTTTTCAAACCCAACCATATTACCAATGGCAGTAACAACGTAATCAACACTGACCTCGTAAGGAGGAAAGCACACGACGCCATTTTTCCTCGTCAAGGCTTCATCGGCCTTGAACGTGTCAACACGTAGCGGGAACGTGTCAACATTCTTTGATTCCAATGAAAGGAAGTAAGGGGAGGGGGTGAGGGAGGGAATGATGGGAAAGGTCATATAACTGCTCAGACGTGTGTCTCGCTGAAACAAAAAACACACCCGTATTACAGGTAAACAGGAACGCACTCTATAACGGAGTAGGCTACCAGCTCGAAGCTTAACTATACCACAAGCTGTGGGCTGTCTGTCTGTCTCTCTCTCTCTCTCTCTCTCTCTCTCTCTCTCTCTCTCTCTCTCTCTCTCTCTCTCTCTCTCTCTCTCTCTCTCTCTCTCTCTCTCTCTCTCTCTCTCTCTCTCTCTCTCTCTCGTCCCAAAGAAGAAAAGGGAAAGGTAAGGGAACGAAAAATATAAACACAAAACCGTTATGAACCACGCAGGGAAAAAGGGTGGGGGGGAGTAACGAACTCAACAGGGCGGGTGAGGATGGGGAAGGAAGGGGATGGAGAAAGGAAGGGGAAGGCGAGTCGAGAAGAATGGGGGTGGGAGCGGAAAGCGGAGGAGGAAAGAGGAAAGAAAAAAAAGACAATTAAAATATTAAACGACTCAAAGCGAGAGAAAGAGGGAGAAAGAGGGAGAGAAAGAGAGAGAGGGAGAGACAAAGAGGGAGAGACAGGGAGAGAGACAGGGAGAGAGAGAGGGAGAGAGAGAGAGAGAGAGAGAGAGAGAGAGAGAGAGAGAGAGAGAGAGAGAGAGAGAGAGAGAGAGAGAGAGAGAGAGAGAGAGAGAGAGAGAGAGAGAGAGAGAGAGAGAGAGAGAGAAAGAGAGAGAGAAAGAGAGGGAGAGAGAAAGATAAAGACAAAGAGAAAGAGAAAGAGAGAGAGAGGAAGGGGAGAGGGATTCCGGTAGATGTGACACCCAGTGTGGTGAAATTAAAGAAGACAAAGCCGCACTTCGTGACGTGTAACTTGCTTGTGGAGCTATAGCTGGAAAACTGCTTTGACTTAAGGCATGGTCCCTCGGTTCTTGTCGTTAACTGGCGTTGTAGTCTACTGAGGCTTAAACGGTGAGAGTTGAGAGTGTACCGAGCTCTGTGTGTTTGCTGGTTAATTATTATTATACTTCGCTGTAGTCAATTGTTGATGTACCTTTTTGTTTGTGTTTGTAGAGATGGCTTCAATCAAGCAAATTAAAGCCTAATTCACCGAAGGCCTTTCTCTCTCACATTCATTTCACCCAGTTTATCGTCCATCCGAGAGACAGCATACATATTGATGAATCACCCTGCCTGTGAAACACCGGGATGATAGTTTATAGCTGGGTTGGGATTCGAACCCAGGCAACACAAAGTGAGAATGCGTACCTCTTGGCTTTCCTGCCGTGACGTGGTGATTCAATACTTCACAGCAACTGAAAACATTTTTTACTCATTGTGATCAATGATCATATATTTTGCCTTCCTACCTCCGGTATCGAACCGCGGTGTCGCCATTGAAGCGTGAAGGATGCGTGCCAAGTGGCTTCACCAAGCAATCCACGAAACAGTTGAATAAATTTAAAAACGAAACGTTTTATTACCTCCACCACCAAAGGTGAAGGAGGTGATGTTTTCACCCCTTTCTGTCTGTTTATTTGTTTGTGTACATAATATCTCAGATAGTTGTGGACGGATTCGAACGAAACTTGGTTTGGTTCTCATTTGGTGTTTGGTTATCGTACCTGAGGTCTTGCACAGACTCCAAGAAAAGACTCATTTTACTAGAAAAGACTCATTTTACTGGAGTGGCGAGCAAAGCAGTGCCCGCCTCTACCTCGTGTAATTTTGGTGTCGAGCACAGAGGCAAAAAAAACGTCACAGATGGTCAGTGATTGATCTATAGAATTAGCATGCAAACCTGCACGTGCTGCCATCATCAGTTTTCCTCACTACTGAATGATTAAAATCTTCTCAAGAGGACACAAAAAGTCTGCAATCAGCACAACCGCCCATCGGTCCACACAACACCCATCGAAGAAAACTACCCCGTTTAGAATCATGTTCAGGCATGGGTAACTTGCTAGTTATGGAGTAAACCATGAATTACTGCATCAGCATCAAAAAAGGGTGTCAAAGAGGAGAATTGATTGACCTGTATGGAAATGGCCTAGGGAGACCTGATAAACACCTACAATGTTTTCAAGATAGAGTGAGCAGAAAGAGAACCAACATTAAGGGAATGGTGCAACAGGAACAAGAAGTGGAACGTACCCTGGCTTTCCAGAAGCAGCTGCACAACCTCTTCCAAGCCAAGTAAGCACACAAACTCCCCATTGACTGCACATGGCAGGAAGGGCAGGTCAGGAGGTGGTGGCCGTGGAGGGGCTATCTCAAGTAGCGTTTTCTCAAGCTGCTTGCGTAGAGCTAGTCGTGCCGCAGCTTGTCGTAACGCAGGGGACTCGCTTCGAGGAGAAGGAGACGGTGAAGCGGTGGAGCGCGTTATCTGATTGAGGGGGAAGGTAAGACATGCAATACAAAACCATTTCAGAGAGTACAGGCATGTTGCTTCTGGTGCATGCAGACAATATCAATGAATTGATGATCCAAATGGTCCACCATGCTTCGTAAACACGTCACGTGCACCACAGAACGTAAACAAAATTTGGGATCATCATTGAAAACCAGGGCAGTGTGTGTCCGATGTTATCCAGGTTCTTACCTGGTTGTAGCTGCAAGACGAGGGTGTGCTGGAGTGGGTCATGCTTGTGTTACGAACCATTCCACTCCCGACAGAAATAGCACGACCACCTTGATTCTGATTGACAACGGTAGCTCTCGGAGCCATGAGAAGAGGTGGAGGAGCAGTTGACACACAAGATGAGCGGGAACCTTGAGCCTGAGAAAACGATTGAGGTGGACATGATGGGAGAGACAACATTTGTGGTGAAGGCAGTGGTGGGCATCGATGGGGAGGATAACAAGGGTGGCATTCATATGGCGGGGGGTGGGGGGGGAGCGGGGAAAGAAATTCCAACTTCATTACCCAATTGATTATGGAGGGAAAAGCGAGGTTATCAAAAAAGATGATGTCATGGCTTGGTTTGTCTGAAGACGTGATGTCGTGGCTTGATTTGTCTGAAGTGAAGTCCAATGTTCTCTCATGTATTTGGCTTTATGTGTGTGCGATTTATGTATTTAGCTCCACTACAAGGCTGAGAGACACTGTAAACACCCACAACAACAAAAACAGGCATGATTTAGATAGAGATAGAAAACATTCCTTCTGGGCGTACCTGTCCTCCACGTACCAGCAATGGCAGCACCCCTGCTCCTTGCTGAGAAAACCGTGATATACCCTGGTAGGGCTGTCCTCCACGCAGCAGTGGTGGAGGGGCAGGTCCACTTAAAGACCGACTCTGCAAAGGCCATAAAAAGCCAAGAGATGGACGGGATTTGAGAGGTCATCAGCAGATATCAAAGATTATGGTGAGTTGTGATTAAAGCATTGTGATCAGCCACACAAAGATCAGGGCATCAGCAAGGAAGTGGACAAATATTGGGAGTTGTTGATGAGAAGGAAGAATCTACAAAATTGCCCATCCCTTCTCTCTCACGACCAAGGAATCAAACTACATGTGAAGGGATGACAAATTTGGATATAGTCCTCAAGCTGTAGATCTGCAAACATTTCATCAATTGTAATTACCTCTGCCACCGAAGGTGGATGGAGGTAATGTTTTCACCCCTGTCTATCTGTTTGTCTGTCTGTCAGCAGGGCATCTCAAAGACTTGTACACAGATTTGGACGAAACTTGGTGAACAGGTCGGGTGTGTGACAAGGACGAATTGATGAGATTTTGGTTCTGGTCCAGATGCAGATCCGGCCTATCAGTGGGATATGATATGTAAACTGTTCAGCCAGGTGGAGGTATGATATCCGGCCTACCGAGTGCTGTTCCAGTTGAATCTGCATGATGAAATACAAAGGAAACGTTTGGATACACTGTTGATTGCACTGCAAGTACAAGCCATCAGCTTGGATCGATTCAAATTTGATTTTTCAGTGCAGGGAAATCTCTATTTGGAGGTCAAAAATAATGCTGGTCAGTCGTCATGTGATTAGTCGCTGAAACCGGATTCACTTAGAGACCCTTGAAGGCTGGTTTCCCTAACCAGACAAGACAAATAGTGTTATCCAAGTCGAGGACGAACACTCAACCACCACTTGACTTGCTAAATGGACTTCCAAAATTAGGATAAACTAGAACGGCACTCAGTAGGGCACATACTTCTGCCAGGGTGAACTGTTTATGTTTTGCATCCCCCTGATAAGCTGGATCTGCACACGGACCTTCACCAAAATCCAATTGGCTTGTTCTTGTCACCGACCCAACTCATCCACCAAGTTTTGTCACAACCCATCGAAAAAATTTTGAAGTATTATGCCAATATATCGTTTGTGGCCCGAGCTCTACATTACGAAGAATTACTTTTAAAAAACATTTAAAAGCTTGTATCCGGATCTAGATATTCACCAATATCTAATAAATTTGACCTTGTCACACACCCAACCTGTCCACCAAGTTTCTTCTGAATCCGTCCATAACTTTTTGAGATATCCCATTGACAGACATACAGTTGTGAAAACAATGTCCATCTACCTTCGGTGGCAGAGGTAATAATCTCAAATCGTGCATTCCAGTCAATTTGTCGTCGGATCGTGTCAGGTCAAACAGGAAATGGTTCGGGGTCTTTTGGCTTCTGCATCCGACTGCAGTTTGGCATCTCCATCATTGCTGTCCTGTTTCCACACCTTTGATAAGCAAGGGCAAATGTTTCAGGATGTCCTATAGTGCAAGAGATTCGAGCTTACCTGCTGGGCCTGCGTTCCAATAGCGTGGCCGTGCATTCCACTGCGCGACAGCGTGTGAGTTGCGGAGTTCGGAGGGACGCTCACTGCAGGCTGACACAGGGAACACACACCAGAAAGGGGAGACACTGTGTCTTCAGCATTCGAGCACCAGGCCAAACTGCCGTTAAAACTCTGGCACCGAGTCATCGCTCGAAGATCAAGCTGAACATTGTGTAACCTTCAGCATTTTGCAACTTTCGAGGGTTTAATGCATAACAGAGCAATCACACAATGCCGAGGTGTCCCTCGGGGAATCAAGAAAGTGTTTTCCTGAAAACTAAGCGATATTAAACAACCACATCGTGCACACACAGAAGTCCAGCTAAACGAGGGTACATGATTACTTTGGCTTTCTTTACAATGTACTTTGAAGTCCGGTTGCAAAACAAGTGCAGCAAACACGTGAGTTTTGCTTGCCACACTTGCTCCGGTGGAAAAATGACATTTGGTTTCACATGAAAGGGGAGGTAGTTATCTCACCAAAGCATTCACCCGCCACGGTTCGACTTCTGCCAAACATGTTCACGCCATTCATGCGGTGACATCACGCGAACAATTATCGTGGCTGAAAGTCAATACATTGCTGCAGCCCAAGTCTGCCGATCCGGGACAGCGGCACAACGTTACTCGTTACAGTTCAAATGCTGACGAACAAATTACAAGATGTAACATTATAACCCTTGGCACTGGATAAAATCCATCTCAACCTCGAAACCCATTGGCTGTAATGACATGGTACCAGAGGTGTCCCATTATGATGGTGTGCCTGTAGCATACAGCGGATCATTTGTCTCGAAAGTTTGACCATCCAAGAAAACACACCATTTTCATCCCAGAAAACAGAAGTCAGGTGTAACACGAAACCAAAATGGGTGTGCGTCCGTTTTCTACCTTCCCATGCAACTTTTCTTCAGATGATCCACTCCAGCGAGATTTAACGTGATGCTGCAACCGTGACAACACAAGCAGGTGGCTTTAAGAGGCCAGGGGCCAAGAGTGGGCATTTAATGCATATGCAAGCTCAAAATGAAGCAACTTTGAGTAATACCGGGCGAGTCAAAAATATGTACCCGAGTTGAACTTTTTTTTACATCTTAGTCGGTAAAAAATGTTAAATACTGTGAATGAGGTGGGCTAAGCATTCAAATTGTAAATGTGTTTTGACATTTCTACGATGATTATCATGAGGTTATTTTGAATTTTTTTTGCATGGTGCAACGAACAATGGAAGAGTGAATCATCATTGTCGAGAAGAACGTCGAGCTGAAATCAGTGAATGAGTACAGCGTGCGTTCAGAGGACGATTCTCCGGACGTAATACACCAACTTTGAAGATTACATATCGTATGGTTTCAAAGTGGAGAGGATCGGGCTCTGTGAAGAAGACAGCGCAGGACACTCTGGACACCTGAGGAATATTTCAACTCTCGAGACTATAAACAGAATTAGTGAAGCGATTGCACGTATCTCTAGAAAGTCAACAAGGTTGCAGAAATCACATGAAATCGCAGTGTATCAAAGCAGTGTCATCAGAGTGTTAAAGTCTGATCTGAAGGCTTCAGATGACGAGCATCGACATTATGAATTGTGTGTGCAATTCAGTTGGATTATCGACCCGCTCCTCAAAAATAACGATGATGGTGTGGTCTCGGTAGTCATCGGATTTACGGTCAATACATTTTTGAAGATCAGGATACCGAGGAAGGAATGGCTGTGAATATGAAACGGTACGTACACATATTGAACACGTTTTTCTGGAGTCACGTTGATAGACGTTCCTGATGCTTGGTTTCAACAGGACGGAGCAACTGCTCGTATGGCTCGCTTGTGGAAGAAGCTGTGACAGAGCCGATAGAAGCTACCGATTTGGGTTTCCTTGGCCTCCAAGATCTCCTGACCTCTCACATTTACTGTTTTTTTATGGGGATTTGTTAAGGAAAATATTTTCAGAGAACCCACTAAACATTCCTGAACTCAAAGTTGCTGTGATGAGGGTTATTTCCAGTGTCTCATGTGAAATACTTGAGTTAATCAGAAACTATTTCATATGTATCCGTCAGTATATAGAACTTAGAGGACATTTCAAAACATTTGTTAGAGTCAAACAAAACTTTTTGATTTCCTTTATGTATTATACAATTTATATAGAGTTGCATAAATTTTTTTTAGCAGATTTAAGAAACAATTAAAGTCGGGTACATTTTTGTGGCTCACCCTGTATATATATATATATACTACTTATGGCATGCAAGACTGCTCAAAAAGTGACCCTAGTGCACAAATGTAGATACGATCGTCAGTGATGTTTTTGGGACAAAACAAATCAACAAAGGAGCAAAATAAAACAAGTGACAAAGTCATTTTGCTGGCATACATCAATTTCCGAAGAAGATAAACAATGGCTGTAATGGCACACCTGAAAACCGTTCCACAGCAATGTCTACAATGACCTGCTTCTCCAAAGCCGCGCGCGGCATGAACCCGAGACGATATCGAGGCCACGAAGCCTAATCCCGGGGAACGCCAAGACGCACGTTGTGCTGCACCTACTGTGTTATTCACCCCCCATTTCGCAAAACTTTTCATTCTCACAATTTAACAACCCTTGGAAAAACCACTTTCATTGAAATTCACATTGCACATTAACCCCCAATGTAAAAATAAAATCGGTGAAAATCCACAAATCGGCACAGGTCTGCTACATCTGGTTATCATTGTGCATCAAATTATTCCATTGTTAAAAAATACCGTGCTGTCAGCACTCGTACACGACAACCTGAAAAAAACAGTCCTTGGAATGTGGATGGCAGGTGGTCAGCAAAGAGAAAACAAACCTTGTGCAGCTGGCTCTGCCGTAGCTTCTTCAGCAGCACCAGCTTTGCTTCTTCAAGTCGCAACTCTTCCTGCAACCGGCGGATCAAGCGTCCTCGTTCTGCCGGACATCCCACCTGGAAACGTCCCACCAAATTCCATTACATGTCCACAAGGAGCATCAAATTGGGTTGCAAACGGTCCGCCGCTGCACGCACGACGCAGCGTCTTACCTTGAGAAGACGGGTCGTGTCTGCTTTTGGAAAACCGTTGGCTGTCGGGCTGCAGCCATCGTCCGAAAGAACAATTACGTCTGGAGATCCCGGACACTTCTGGCTCTCCGCACTTTTCATAATATCAAAATGGAAAAGGTGGGGGTGGGGATGTGAGGTTTTAAAAGAGAAAATGTAAAAATAAAGACTTTTAAGGACCATGCCAAATCGAAAGTAAAAATTATTGCATGTGCAGGAGATAATAAGGTACGAGCACATTTAAACACAAATTATCAAAGTTTTTTGATTCGAGTCCATTTCTGTGAGTCTCATTTGCATTCATGAACTGAGCAATTATGGATACCCATTTTTAAATTGCCGCATATTTCGTCTAAATGTTGAAAATTATGTTTAAAAGACAATTTGAATGACAGATGTCACAGTGTTATTGTCAGGTCAGGCCAGATTAGATCTGTGACTTGCTACAGGTACCATGTAAACCTGTACGAACCCGTTTCATCATTGGGATGTCGGCGACTAAACCATCTTCCTCACCAGGTTACCTGGTGAGGAGGGTGTATGATATGGACACCCAGAAGGATTAAAACAAAACCTGTCAAAGGGTGGAGGAGCTGCAGTTGGGTCCCTTTTTTATTTTTTTAGGAGGTTGGTGGCAGGATTTGCACTCCAGCCACCATAAAACCCTTCACTCTGCAAAACAAGAAAAACGGAAAGAACATTGAAAACCCAGGAGTACCTCCTGTGAAGCTGCCCTCTGCAGGGTAGCTCACCAGATGACGGGATTGGAGCAAAGCCTTCGGGACCCCCACTCTTTGATGATTGGATGAAAACCACAAGGTAACCTTCCTGGGTCAGATTGCGGTAGTGTGTGTCGGGGTGGTGCTGAGGTGTCGTCCACCAGACAGCGTCTCATTGGGTTAACCTGAGTGGGTGCCTGGAATGTTCTATCCCGAAGAAAGGATGATCACCTGTCTCTGTCATCATCTGAGCTCAAGCGTTTGAACATCAGTATTGCAGCACTCTCTGAGGTTCGGAGACCGGAATGCGGAGAGATCATGGCGGGTGGTTACACCTAGTGTTGGTCTGTTCGCTCTGATAGGTACCATGCCCAAGGAGTTACTGGAGCTGTGTCCAATAAGCTGACCCCAATGATAATTGAGATAACACAGGTCAACAAGTGTATTAGACTAAGGATTCGTCACTCCTTTGGTGTCATTTCCCTGGTCTCTGTGTATGCTCCAACTGAGGCAAGTGATCTCACCGTGAAGGACGCATTCTATGCCACACTCGAGTCTGTGGTTGATCAGTGCCCCAGGCGAGATACTCTTCTAGTCTCGGGGGATTTCATTGCATTGATTGGAACTGATAGGGATGGTTATGAGACGTGTGCTGGTCCCCATGGGTCTGGAACTGTGAACGAGAAAAGCACTAAGTTCCTTGACTTTGCAAGAAGTCATGGACTTAGGGAGGCTGGTTCATAGTTTCAGCGCCCAAAGACTCGTCGCTGGACTTGGAATTCCAACACTGGTGGTGTGGCAAAGGTGGTGACCATGTGCTCATTGATGGTCACTGGAGGATCATGCAGAACTGCAGGGTCTACCGGAGTGCTCAGTTCCTCAATACTGACTACAGGTTTGTGGTAGCAACTTGTGGTAGGAAGTTTCAGCTTAAATCCAGGAGAATGGTACCATCCCAGCCTAGGCTGAATATTGGCAAGCTCAAGGATGAGAAGGTAGCTGAGTTGTTTGCAAACAGGCTAAGTGGGGATTTGGAGGGTCTGGGTGCTTTAGGGAATCCTGAAGAGTTGTGGAGTGCCTTCAAGACAACCATCCTTGATGTTGTTGGTAGATGTTTTGGAACTCACCGGAGGGTGAAGAAGAATTTTGTCTCTCAAGGGACACTGGATACCATTGAGCAGAATCACAGGGCCAGGCTTAATGGCAGAGCTGAGCTGCTCAGGGAGTTTAGGCGTAAAACTGTACGTGTGCTGAGGCAAGACAAGGAGGCCTATGTGCGAGGAATGTGTGAAGGGGTAGAGCATCACCTGTGATCAAATGATTCTCATCTTGCTTACAGGGGAATTTGCGCATTGCATTCCTCCAACCCCGTCCCTCGGTGGACTGCAGTTAGAGCAGAGGGTGGTGGGTTCTTGATAGAGGAGTCCAAAGTGAAGGCCCGCTGGGCCGGTTACGATGAGCAGCTGCACCAGGCTGATTCACTAGCTGGTGAGTTGGATGTCAGGGGTGTTACTATCCTGATTGCTGACTCTCCAATCAATTGTGATCCACCTTCATTTGTGGAAACACAGGCTGCGGTGAACTGGTTGAAATGGGGGTACAGCTTCTGGGCACAGAAGCTCCTGGAAATGGGATACAGATCTGTGGCATCCATGTTGAACTTCTCAAGACTGGTGGAAATGCTGTACTCATGTCATTGCATGCAGTTCTGTGCTCTGCCTGGAACACAGCCATCATCCACCTGACTGGAAGAGGGGCCTTGTTGTCCCTCTCTGGAAAGGAAAGGGGAAGGGTCATTGCAAGGACAGCAACAACTACCGAGGGGCGACGATGCTCTCAGTGTCGGGCAAGGTATTTGCTTGAATAATTCTTGATAGGGTCTGCCACCATCTACTTGAGCACCAGTGCCCAGAGCAGTCAGGCTTTACACCAAAGATGTCAACAGTTGACTGTATCCTTGCCCTTCAGATCCTCACTGAATGCAGGCAAGAGTTTTGGCAAGGGCTGCTTGCAGCCGATGTTGATCTCTGCAAAGCGTTCGATTTAGAGAATCGGGATGCCCTCTGGAGGATTCTTGGCCTTTGTGGGGTCACACCAAAACTGACCAATATGATGTATGAACCATACTCTGGTACGGAGAGTGCTGCGAGATATTGTGGTATCATCTCCGACATATTTGCAGTTGTTACTGGAGTTTGTCAGGGGTGTGTACTGGACCCCACACTTTTCAGCGCTTGTATGGACTGTAGTCTGGGGAGGATGTCGGAGAGATCAAGCTGCGGTGCAAAGTTTGGGAATGTGCAGATCTATGACCTTGATTTCACAAATGATGCAGTCATCTTTGCGGAGACTCTGGATATCTTTTTTTCTGGCCATCGAGGTGCTGAATGAGGAGTCAGAGCCACTGGGATTATGGGTTTCCTGGGTCAAAACTAAGGTCCAGGATTTCAATGACATCTTGGATGCTGCCATCATGTCTGTACCCATTTGTGGTGAGGATGTTGAAGTCACAGAGAGATTCACTTGCCTTGGCAGTGATATTCATGTCTCTGCTGGCTGTGAGCCAGAGGTCAATAGACGTCTGGGTTGGGCCAAGGGAGTCATGGATTCACTGGATCATGGGGTATGGCGCTGTCGGTACCTGTGCAGGAAGACGAAAATCTGAGTCTTCAGGTCCTTGGTGCTTCCAGTCTTGCTCTACGGATGTGAGACTTGGACTCTGACCAGGGATCTCAGACGGAGACTTAATTCCTTTGATACCAGGTCTCTTCGGAGAATCCTTGGTTATCGGTGGTCGTACTTTGTGTCTAAAGAGCGGCTGGTGAGAGAGACTGAAATGAGATTTGTTACCTGTATAGTCCGTGAGCATCAGCTGCGGCTGGATGGACACGTGGCTCGTTTTCCTGAGGCTGATCCTGCTCACTAGATTCTCTCAGCGAGGGAGCGTCGTGAGTGGAGGAGGCCAATGAGCCAACCATGTTCTTCGTGGTTGCAGAGGTAGATCGGCACCACAAGGAAATGGGGATGGGCCAGGCATCTGCCTGGGGGATGGCCAGACAGAGGCCCCTGGAGTCTTGGCAGAAAGTGGATGGAGTGACATGCTGCTCCAGCGCATGCTCCCATACTTGACCTGACCAGCAACGGCAGGTTAAAAGTACCTGCTGAGCAGAACTGAGTTATTTTAAACATACACAGAGCGCAGTTCAGTGATGTGCGGGCGAGTAAGCGACCAAATGGGCGAGCGACATGCAGGCGAGTGACCGAGGGGGGGGGGGGCAGAGGATGATGGCAAGTGTGACCGATTTAAAGGGTGAGTAACTCATTGAACTAAAAGCAATGACTGGATTATTTATGTATCAACTGCTTCATTGAGCCAAGAAGAGCATCAAAAAATGCAATTGCAAATTTAAATGCAAAATGTCAACATCTGAATGACATGAGGCTATTTGTGACCAAGCAAGAAGATCAAGCTTCACAATGAAAACCAATTTGTGATCATATTAGTACTTTGTGTTGTACTTCCTTTCTTCATGAAGACAGGTTGACACCATGGTGTATTGATCACACATGTACAGTGTATGACCAATCCTCACAATATATTCGATTCTGAGCAGCATGAAACTCCTCTATGGTTCTTCGATGGGGGGTGGTTTAACGGGTGTACAAAAGATCATGGCTTTGGATTGGGTGATGATCGAGATGATGGTGAACAGCTGTCTTGAAGATATGGAAGGAAGAAAGAGATTGAAGAGAATGTAGAAGTTGGTTCCACAGGTGGGAAAAAAAAATAGGAACAAATGAGTTGAGGGAAGCAATGAACCTGAATTTTGGCAGTTTCACGAGGAGAGGGTTACTGGTGGAGCACATGCATCCTGCAGATACCTTGGGGGGTGGGGGGGGGGACAAAGCATGGAGAAGGCAGAGGGTGCAAGACCAGAAAGGAGGCAGAAGACGACAGAGACCACCGACTTATGGTCGATGGCGGTCATAGACCCATAGACTCAGCTTCATTGTGAGAGATTCCAATGATCTTGAAGGCCTTGATTTCCATGGCAGCTTGGCTGCCGGGTAGCTATCATTTTATTGGGGACCAGCTATGCCACTGATGCAGTGCCCCTATACCAGTACACTGGTACTCATTTTGCCAACCTCGGAAGGATGATAGGCTGAGTCAACCCCACCTGGTGTTAATTCAGCAGCCAACGGGGCTCAAACTCAGGATCCTAAGATCCCAAGCCAGCCATCCTAACCACTAAGTCATCACAAGTCTTGTGTTATCTTGCCCTGAGGATGTTTGAAAGTACAATTCCTCGAGTCAGGATATAATTATTCTCCAGCACATCGATAAATGAACTGCTACTTGTCTGAGCCACACAGGCTAAACTTTAACTCATATGCGGACCAAAACAAATCTCACCAACTTTGGAACCCTGAAAATCCCATTTGGGGTACACCTTCCTTTGTGGGTCATGAAACGGCTGAATAAAGGATGAAAGGCATGAAGACGTGTCCACGAGGGTCGGAGTTGCATTTTGCGCGAGTCGGAAGAGTGGGAAGTTGCACAACGTTCAGGACCGGTCCCCTCAGGACCCCACGATAAGCCTGTGCGAGTATCCACACATGCATGAGGATGGCAAGCTGCACACGTGACATCACCACAAAGCTCAGATCGTGCCATCGAGATTTGTGCATTTATTTATTCATGTCACCGAGTTTTAATTACCATTATTATTCGGAAAATAGCATTTGAATCTTTTCCGGAGAGAAGCATCCTTTCACACCCTCGAGACAGGTTGGAGTTCAGAGGATAAAGAGTGTGGGGCGAAATCTCCCACACCATGAAACACCAGCCAATCACCATAGTCGGATCAATTTATGACAAACAACCACCAAACCCACAACAAATTGCAACAAAAGGTTTCTCAGTGGTTTTCATACCTACTGGATATACTGATCAAGAGAAAAAAAGGCTACCAAAATCTGACATCCGGAAATGGGTTAAAACAGTCATTTTCAAGATGGCCGCCACAGGGCTTTGAAATAACTAAAACAGCTGTAACTTCTTCAATAATTGTGATAAAAACATAATTGTTGGTTCTGGTCCATGGTTTTAATGGATCAGCAATCCACTGGTGTCAATAAAATTTTGATCTGATCAGTATTTAACCTGAAATCCAAGATGGTGGCAAAAAATGAAGGGCGTAAAATCAATAAATTGTCTCTATATAATCAAACCTCTGTTCGGCAATCACCCAACATTTATCAAATTCTAACAAAAGGATTTTCAGTCTTCTCTTACCAGCTTAGCTCTACGTACAAGAAATGAGTGAACTGGAGAGCAAACACCCAGATGTGTATGAGAAGTTTCAAAATGGCTTCCATGTGATCCGGCGAACAAACCAGTTTTGGGCAGGCCTCAGCTGTGATCTAGTCATCGAACAAACACTCATGAGATCACTAAAGAGCACCGGTAGCTTGACGCATGGCAGTAAGATGACAGAGGAACACCTAGCATTGTGGACAATGTCAGCCCCCATAACATCTGAGGTCAACGTCGCCATGCAGGACTTCAATGATCTCACATACGCAACAAGCGAACAGCATAAAGAAGCAACTGGTGCCAGAATTGGAAGACATGCATTCGACCTCTCCAAGATAAGCACAAAGCTGAATGCATTTTCACCTTTCTCCTCTGATCCTACATTGAGAAATATCATAAATGGTATTGTGGCAAGCGAAGACATCAACGTGCATGAATATGAAGCTGTTGGGAACAAAATCATCGAGAGAATGATTGGACAACCTGTGTTTCCCTTCTCCATCAAGAGGACAGAGAAAGCAAAGACCCTGGGAAATTCTAATGTTCTCCAGGTTGCTCCTCACAGAACCATCGACTCCAGTGTGCTATTCCAGCGATTCCTGGTGGTATCCCAGATAGGTGATTTGTCACTTGAGGACGTGATGAGTTTTGAGCTCAGTCCATACCCTCCATCCCTCTTTGAGGACAACAAGATCTTAAGGAAGGCCGACAAACCTCAACTCGCTCAAGCCGTCAATGACCACTGTACCAAGGCATTGGCATGTGAAGGAGTACCTGACACCACACCTTCAGCACACCTTAAGACTGAAAGGTATGTTCTTGATGGTGGATCCTTGCTGCACAAGCTCAAATGGAAGAAGGGAGATACATATGGAAAAATAGCCAGAGCATATGCGGACTTCACAACAAAACACTATGGGACAGCAACTGTTGTCTTTGATGGCTATGGTGCAGGCCCTTTGATAAAGGATAACACACAGCAGAGACGGGGACAAGCCAACAGTTATCCGACTGTGAACTTCACCGGAGAAACTGAATTTGACGGAAAGAGAGATGAATTCCTACGTGTCGGCAGTAACAAGCAACAGCTGATCACCTTAATAGGTGATCAGCTGAAGAAAGTGGGCTGCACAGTTATTCAGACAGAAGGGGACGCTGATGTGGACATTGCCAAGACAGCCGTAAACAGCACAATTCTGCATTCCACCACACTAATCGGAGAGGACACAGATTTGTTGATGCTTTTGCTCCATTACTGTATACGAGATGGAAAACCACTATATTCCAGATCAGACAACCAGTCAAGAAGCAATCTGAAAGTATATGACATCAATCGGATGAAGCATCTTCTTGGGAATGAGTTGTGCACTCAACTATTATTCCTGCACACCTTCACAGGATGTGATTCAACATCTCGTGTGTATGGCATTGGGAAAAAAAAATCAGTCTTTCAGAAACTCGTGGAAGATGATCAAGGCCTCCAGTTGTGTGCAGATATATTCACTTTGAGAGGCGTCAGCCACGCTGAAATAAAGAAACTTGGCAGCCAAGCGATGGCTGTTATATTTGATGGGGATAGCACAAGTTCTCTGGCAGACATGCGTTACAAGATATTCACAAAGAAGGTCGCTGCTGCTAAGTCTTTCGTTACACCTGAACGTCTTCCCCAACGGAATCTGCCACCAAGTTTCATTGTCTCCGAGTGTACTACCAGGTCATGGTTTGGATGGGGATGGAGGGTGACCTCGATCCTCTGGATTGGGGCTGGGGCTTGAAGACAATCAATTTGTACCTATCATGACTGCCATGAATGCTGCACCAGACACTTCTGAAGATGATACACTGCAACTGCACCACAGTTTGAGACACACTCCGTTGCAGCTGCAGAGAGAATGGGCTTCCGTGTACGTCTGCATGTGGATCATGCCAAGTGACGTTTTGTGACAATCCACTAAATCAAGCCTCTGAGGAACTAGAGGACAATGATGAGGACTGAAATTGTAACCTAAACTGCCATTATGTAATGTTCACAAATAAATGTTTCATTGGCACCAGGTGTTCAGTGATTTTGGTTCAGATGGAAAATTTATTGATTTTTGCACTCTTGAATTTTGCCACCATCTTGGATTTCATGTTAAATACTGATCAGATCTAAATTTTATTGACACCAGTGGATTGCTAATCCATTAAAACCTTGGACCAGAACCAACAATTATGTTTTTATCACAATTATTGAAGAAGTTATAGCTGTTTTAGAGATTTCAAAGCCCGGTGGCGGCCATCTTAAAAATGACTTTTAACCCATTTCCGGATGTCAGATTTTGGTTGACTTTTTTTTCTTCTGTTGATCAGTATATCCAGTAGGAATGAAAACCACTGAAAAATCTTTTGTTGCAATTTGTTGTGGGTCAGGTGGTATTTTGACCTGACTACCACTCAAGTGTCCGGGGAGCAACGCCACATGGGCGGGATCTTGGAGCTGCTCACGTGACACTTGTGGAGTGTGGCATTGCACCCCGTGCATGTGATAATGTTCACAGATTTTAGCAATATGCGGAAGATGGAAGAAAATATCGGCAACGACATTTATGGTGGATGTATGATAAGATTGAAACTATTGAAAAGCATGTTCTGATTACAAAACAGCATTAAATAAGACCAAGGAGTATATTATGATCAGTCGAGTCAAAAACAGCTCGCAAGTACAAAAGTATCACGGATTGAATGAATAGTGTGAAGTGGGGGGATGTGTGATGAAGAAGAGAAGGTACTCTGGAGAGAATCCCAAATCTGGTTAGAGTTAGGTAGATAGAGGGAATTCGGATGTTTTGGAACAGGATGCTGTTCCCATGTTGGTGCCAATTGTAGTAAATTATTATTTACTACAATGGGTTAAAATGGACTACAAAAAAATACTACAATGGAAATGGGTTAAAGCTTTTGCAATTAATTATAATTAATTGCAAAGGTGCAAAAGTTCATTGATGGGTTGGGTGTTTGGGAAGGGTACCTCGGTGCTGGGAGCGCAGCAGCCCAGAGCAGGCCATGTGCCCTGAGGGGCGAGCCAGATTTGTGGGCTCAGGTACCCTGGGAATGGACCCAATACAAGGCGTCATGTGCCTGGAATGCGCTTGGGGGAATCCAGAGAGGGCTTCCTCAGAATTCTGACAGGAGCGGTTAAGCGGAGGTGGCCCCAGCAGCTGGGGGTGCCACATTGAGAAGCAGGCAGGTCCTGCAGCTGGGAGCCACACCACCCAGCCACGATAATGAGCAGGAAGGAGCACGGGAAGAAAATTGGAGGGCCTTGCCCAAGCTTGTTAGATGGAGCACCAGCACGTGGGAAGGCAGGTAAATTGGTTATACATTTAGGAAGCAGTGGGAATCATTTAGGGGACAAAGGGAGTGTTTCCAGAATGATGGTCATATATTAAGTAAAACGTTTGCAGTGGGAATTGAGGAATGAATTCAGGCTTTTTTAGGTCAGTGGAGGGTGGGGAAGCTAAAAAGGAAGGAACGGATGAAGTAATTGGGATGAGTAGGGCCAGGCAGGAAAATATAATTTCAGGAAGGGAAAAGTTAAATATATTCTATACCAATGCCAGAAGTTTAAATAATAAGATGGAAGAGCTTGAAGCCAAAGTCGTTAGCTTGGAGTACGATATAGTTACAGTGAGAGACATGGTTTAAGGAGAGTAACTGGAGGACAGGATTAGAAGGCTACAAGGTGTATCGGTGTGAAAGGAAGGAGAGAATAGGAGGAGGAGAAGCAATCTAGGTAAAGGACAGCATTGTATCAAGAGAAAGGGGTGACATGAAGGAAGGAATAAATGTTGAGGATTCTGTGTGGGAAGAAATTAGAGATTGTAAAAACAGTAAGATACTGGTAGGATGCTTTATAGGGCTCTGGTGTGAAGGAAGAAGAGGAAGGAGTACATGAATAATTCAGAAGGGCATGTAGTAAGGGAAGAGTATTGATTATGGGGAATTTAAACTTGCCAGGGATAGATTGGGTCCAGGAACAGAGAAAGGGCAGAGCGGATGAGGATTTCCTTGTTTTAGTCCAGGATTGATTTTGAACCCAGTTTGGAAATAAGTTCACGAGGGGGAGTGCAGTGTTCGATCTCCTTTTAAGTAATGATCCCAATATGGTGGAGGAGGTGGAGGTGGAGGAGCATTTAGGAGCAAGTGACCATAACATTGTGTGTGCAAAGATTCTGTTGAGGGTTAGAGTTCAGGATAGTCGGGTAAGGCTATTAGATTTCAGGAAGGCAAAATTTAAGGGTACGAGGAGAGAGTTGAGTGATGTCGATTGGGAGACTCTAACAACAGGACAATCAGCATCAGAAAAATGGGAAAATCCCTTGAAGCTTCAAGGAGCAAATGTGTAGAGTGCAGAGTAAGTACATTCCAATAAGGTGTAAAACTAGAAGTAGAAAGAGACCAGGGTGGTTGAGAAGTGAGAAAAGGAACACTATTAAGGAGAAGCAAAAGGCATTTATTCGGTTTAAAATAACAG